>NC_056743.1:515721881-515886881 GCF_019279795.1 Protopterus annectens | reverse complement strand
AGAGGTGAGAAAACCCTCAGAGTTGATGGGCATGTTGCATGGGTGTGGGTGGTCATGGGTTTGTGGGGAGTAGCATTGTGTCTAAGTGTGATGTAAATGTTATGCACTGTGAAATGAAGACATTAATAGTAAAATTGTGCTCATCGTGGTCTCTAGCAATGCCATCATTGCTTGACTGAGACATAATAGATTCCCCTGTGTCTGTCAGTACTATGTTTGAGTGTCCCATTTGGAGTATAGTATCACTGCTACAGCTGCTGGTACTGTTTCAATGCATGTGTCATGAAGTATGTACATGCCTGTCTGATTTGGGGTAGTTGCAATGGAGACCAGATGAGTAGGTGTGTCAAATCACTTAGTGTGCCCCACAAGTGTCCCTAATTTTGGCTTATACTTTAGTCCTGACATACTACAATCCATAATGTTTTTTGAAAAAGGCATTAGATTCTAATGAACAAATAATGACATTCACTGCATTTAAAGACTTTTTTATTTCTTCAGAAAATGAAAGCGAATTTCTCTAGTTTTATTTTATGTGCTTACTAAATCAGTAGTATTGCTATTTTCAAAAGTATCTAATTTGGAAGCTTTCTCCACGAGTCTGTTGCTAAGGGTGAGGGAGATGCTACAAGTATACAAGTAAGACACACTACGGTGCAGTAACATAAATAACTGGGTCACAGAGGCTTGGGAGGTCATTGTCAAGAAGAAACCAATAACTGTTTCATTGTTATGTAATGGTTGGCATTAAATACCATAGTTTGGGTTTGGCTACAACAGAATAACTTTGCAAAGATAACCTCGTGAGCAGCCAGAATGCATTTCAAATTGAATATTTTACGGTGCACATTTTAAGAAATGGATAGATTAACCTAAACTCTGTATTGATGTGTGTGTTTTTTTTCTTTTTTTAAGAAATAATTCCTGGGAAATGTTATTCAAAAGACATACGAGGGAATAGTTTTAGTGGCACACCAGGCTGTGATTTGTTTGATGTCTATAGTCATGCAAAGATGACTACTTAGTTGAACCAAGCCAAGCTGGAAATGCAAGATTCTAGCTCATTGAAGGAGGGGAGATGGAAAGAGCAACTTGGCCAGGAACTGAAACTTGTAAAACTACTCTTTATAAAAGGTATTTTTTCATCTCAGTAATTTGTTGACACTTTTTGCAATCTTCTTTCAGAGAATGCGTAGTACATCAGTAGGAACAACATTTGTAAAACTCAGTGCAGACCAGTCAATTACACGAGCTGCAGACTCTCAAACTTAGTTTTTTTCCTAGAAACATTCCATTCTAAGTGAATGAAAGCATAGTCTGACAGGAAATGGAAGGGCTACTTTTCCTCAGAATATGTGCTCTCCGTGTAGTATGGGGCAAATTTTGCTTTCCAAAGGAATTAGGATGTCTGCCCCCATGAGGTCAGAGAAGGAAAAAAAATAAATTAGGAATGAGCACTTAAATATCCTGCAGGCAGCTTTGGATGGTACAGTAATTCATGGCAGGATAAAAATCACATTTTTTTCATCATTTGCCCATAGTGGTCCTTTAAAGATCACATGGAAAGGAGGGAGAGAGAGAGAAAAATAGTTTCAGAGCCTACCACACCCACTAAAATGTCTTTGGCTTTTGCTAATAATTACACTAGAAAGAGCACTTTTGGGAAGAAGTGGCAAGTTATCTGCAAGTATTACATAGCAGTTTACGAAGATGATAGATTAGCTTTCTATGAGCAGACTTTACCTATAAATATATCTACTCATCCATAAAACAATAAAATACAAGCTCTAACAAAATACTCTAAGTACGCACTTGACTCAGTAAAAGTGTATAAAGCTTGTAATAAAGCATTCTACAGTCAGAACACATTTTTACAAATATAGTAAACACTGGTACTTTAGTTACAGTAGTGCAAATATATTCTGCATCTCTACTAGTCAATCACAGTTATCCCTGTTCTACAATATATTATCTCAAAAATCCTGTTTGCCGCAATTTCCTTTACTCCTATAAACTTTGCTTAAAAATTTCCCAGCTGTTATATATTATGAAAATGAATAGTTTTAGTTCCATTACTTATTTTCACACATACAGACTTACATTGAGCAGCACACAGATAATGAGGTGATCACAGACCTGCTAGGGAAGGCAACTGATGTGAAAAGGCTGTCTCTGTTGTGATTACATCACTAATTGGAGAGACTTTTTTTTCTGGATTGGTGGGGGTGGGGAAGGAAGATACTCACTTCAGAGTAATTTCCTGTTACAAGGTGTTGTGCGAGTTCAGCAATCTGTGCATTTATAACATGCCCTCTTTTGTCTTGTTTATGCTGCTAGGGGAAGGACATAAAAGCAGCAGGTGTAAGGTGCTCAAACAAGACATAAAAGGCAATACATTTACAAATTCAGAGGGGTCTTTTATAGCATAGCAAGTACAATGAGCTGCTGTGCCAGAATGACCTTAAATATCTTAGTTCTCTAAAATGGGACAGCGGAGAGAGAAATAGGAAAGTGCAGTAATTTAAAGAAGATGGTCAGGGTTGGGCATGGCAACATGGCAGAAGATGCTTCCTACATAAAACATGCATATGTTTATGTCTTATGTTCCTGTAGACTCATGAAACATGCATATCATTGAGGTAAGGAGCAGGTCATGTAAACATCAAGGGGTAGGAGCTGCATTTGCAGTGCAGGGCACTGACATCATTCAAAATGAAAACTGCTACAAATATGAGTGTTTGGAAAGGTGGGGATGTCATCACTATATGTAAGAATAGAGGAGTACTGACATGAAGATAGTAAATGTACTGTATTCATGTAAAAGCACTCAGTAGAACTTAGGGTTGCCGCCTTTTCAGATGCCCAAAGTGGGACATTTTTTATAGAAACATGAGATTTTGCAGGACAAAACATACCTACTGCAAGTGCAAAGTACAAAATTTTACTTTTTCCCCAAATAAAATCTTATTCTTGTAGTATTTGAGTTGCTTATGCTATTTCATATAACATGTAGGTATTTCAGACACAAAATAATTGTTTCATGCAGTGATGCAGCGGTTAGCGTTGTCGAGGTTCTCCAGTTTGATTCTCGGCTGGAACGCCTTCTATGAGGAGTCTGCATGTCTTCCCCGCGGTTGAGTTACGTTAAAGACATGCAGGTAGGTGCAAGCGTGAATGGGTGTGCCTTCCTTGAAGATAGGGCATCGGGCTGGCAACTCGGCACCATAAAAATCCACTGCCAATCATTAGCAGACCAGGGTTTTGCTGTGGCGACCCCTAACCGGGAAAAGCCGAAAGGTATTACCATTAAAAAAATCTAGCAAATATTTTTGTCCTAAAATCTCAGAACATTTGACTTTTTTTTCCTTTTTTTTTTTTTCTTACAGGACACAACTGCCAAAGATGGACTGTTCCTTGCAAAAAGGGACAGGTGGAAGCCCTAGCAGGACTAGACTAAGCCTGGCTCTTTTTCTGGCAAGTGTACATGCTACAGATACTCAGTTCATAAATCAAAGTAGTCACAAAGCAGAAATTATGCATGTATGCTTACTGGCCAATATTATAGCAGCATTAATGGCTAAAGCTGGGTGATAGAGGTCATGTTTGTTTATGTGATAAATTGTGACTGCTTGCCCAGCCTGAGGTAAAGCCCGACCTCACATGTCATTTAAAGCTCAGTGAGTGTTATTCAGAAGGTAGGGACCTACGTATATTATATTTCACATTCTCTTTTTATTTAATTTCACACATGCTGATCAGATAAGACAATTTCACCTGAATAACAGTTGCCCTACTTTAGTGAAGCCACCAAATAACCAATGCGCATGTGTATCTGCTGCCATCATATTACTAGACCATTTTGGCTCTATTTCAGTTTCAGCTAACTAGTTCTTTATAGAATGCAGTCTGGCTACTCTTGGATCAAGTACAGCCTCAGATGCATATGGTCTCCATCATATGGATAACCGCAGAGCACTGCATATCTATGATGCATACTGCAGTATAGTCATTCTTTTCACATTGCCTCATGAATACCAGCCTATACCAGAAATACCATGAATTCAATCAGTATCTCAAAATTAAAAATAAAATTTATGTTAAAATACTAAACCTCTTAATTGATATCAGACTACAGGCAAAGAGAAATAAATAGGAGGGGTCCTAAACAAAAGACCAGTACTAGTAGAGTTTTTAGTAGACTCTAGAACAGAAATTGCCTTTAAAAAATAATAATTAGTAGAGCGTATAAAAGATTGCATGATAACTATAAGGATCAATCAGAGGAGGTTAGAAAGGATTGGGAAGAGAGATCAGATAAACAATTCACAAAGAAACAATGGGAGTATATACGTCTCCCAAATATGCAACAAAATCTAGAAGCTTTAGGATTTTAGCTTGTAAATGTTTGCATATATATTTTTATACTCTAGGTAGACTCCAAAGAATTTTTCTCAGGTAGACAGAAAATGTTGGAGGTGTGATGGGGAGGAAAGAGGTACTTGGGAACGTGTTTTCTGGGAGTGCGGTGAGTTGCAGGATGCACTCACGGAGATGCTAGGTAGGCGGATTGGTGTGACAAGGGAGATGATTTTTCTGAGCTATGATACAGAATTGGAATTGCCTAGACATGGTAAGGCCAGGCCTTGCTGTGTCTAATTATGGTGGCTGCCAAAAAAAGCAATTACTAGTAAATGGAAATCAAAATCTAAACTAACTATATTAGAAGTAGTGAATATAGTAACACGGTAAAACAACTAGAATTGAGATCTTTAGAAACGGGTAGGAGCAAACTACATAGGAAAACAATGGGAAATGTGGGAACAATACATACAGGGGAGGAATTAGGCTTAAAGGAAGGCAGGACTTAAATGAGCTATGTAATGTTTGAAAATGACTGAGTAGATTATAAGTGATGTATAATGTTTGAAATTGGGAGTGTGTCAGTATGGTTTGTGATGTAAAATGCTTGCAACTAGGATCGTGTCGGTGTTGTTTGTTTTCATTTATATAAATGCATGATTGCTTGTCATAAGTGAAGGTTTAATAAAGATGTTCTTGTTTAAAGAAAGGGGGGCAGGATTTTAATAATTTATGTAAGGTTGCTTAGGTTATGTGATATATAGCAATATATGTGACATATAATGTTTAACATTAATTTGTTAATACAGTTTGATTACTTTTGTAAAAATGTAAAATTATCTATGTCACAAGTGATAATTCAATAAAGGTGTGTTTAAAAAAACTGGTAAAAGTTGCTTCTTATGGCACTAAGAAATATTCTCTTTTTTTTCCTCATTCCTCAATCATTTTATCATATAGTAATATGTTTTGCATCACATGCAAATAATACTTCATGAATCATGTATGAAAAATACACATTAAAGTGTATCTAAAGAAGAACCTTTTAGATAAACTAATAATTTAGGTGATATTTAGTTTCTTCATTATTCATGCTCGAAACATCCCTTTATACTTATGATTATTGCATGCCTTGTGAGTGAAAAAAATGTGGGTGCGAGCATGTGGGTGTATATGCATATTCTCCCATCTGCCCATTTTCTAAACCATTTACCCCACTGATGGTTATAGTGATAGCAAATGGAGGCGGATAGACGTGATTTCCGTATTCCCAACATTATATTCACCTGTAAATATATAGGAACTCCATGACCATACATAAGGATGAGAACACAGACTGTTGAGCAGATGGAAAGTTCATATCATTGAGTTCTTACTTCATTCTAGTACAATGTCTGCAATATCGTTGTTACACTCATGTAATCTCCCAGTCGAACTGCGGTGGTGGTGCTGCGGTTGCGTTGTCGCCTCACAGTTAGACATTGCCCGTTCAATTCTCAGTTAAAGCGTCTACTGTGTGATGATATGCATGAATGGGCGTTCCTTCGTTGAAGGTTGTGCGTTACGCCCGGCAAGCCAGCATGTAAAACTCTACTGCCAATCATTAGCGGACAGGAGTTCCGCTGTGGAGACCCCTAACTGTGAAAAGCCGAAAGACACACACACACACACACACACACACACACACTGATAATCTCCCAGTCCTCTCTACCTTCTCTTTTGAACAAGATCACAAAGACACAAAGTTTTCCATCTGTGGTAACTCTCTTCATTCTTCACTTACAGAGAGCAAACAACTCTTTTCTGTTAGAAGACCATGAACCTCGAGTTTGGAAGTGCTGATTTTCATCATAACTGCTTGCTAACCAAAAATTACTCCAGAATCCAAACATCACTTGAGAATAAAAACTCAGCATCATTTGCAAACAGCAGAAATACAGCCTTCATAACCTCAAACTGGATTCTGTGTAGCTCTTTGCTGTATCTTGTGATCCACTCCATGAAAATCAGAACCTATTCAACTTAAAGTGCAACAAGTCAGAAGACACACTTCCTAAACCTGAAGTATGAGATATTCTATTTATTACAGAAAAACTCCCATATATTCCATGTATCCAATTTTTGCGTGGGTTTGCACTCATACAGAAATTCAACACAATTGTTACAGCAATCAGCACTGAGCAGGAAAGTGTGAGAATAAATGAAATCTAAATTATATACAAACATGGGTAAGAACACATGCAGTCGTGATGAATATCAGTAAGCATATATGATATCAGTCATCGATTGGATATTTATGAGCATATCAGTCAGTTGATGAATATTCATAAGCATACCTAGATATATATGCGCACATACATATCACAGAATTATTACTTGATGAATATTCATGAGTATATCTGTGTCAATTGATGAATATTAATCAGTTTATCTACATGTAAGTTATTCAATGTGTGAATGATAAACAGTGGGTGTTCCTTTTGAGAAGGTACAAAACACACTAAACATATTATAATCTACATAAGCTGTTGTAAGCTTTTATTGCAGTTACAGAAAATGAAACAAAACTTTATAAAATTGACAAATTTGCACTTAGTTTCTATGTTTACTACTATTAAACTAATTCACTACACTATGTAGTACAATATACAATACAATCTTCTGCTATTATTTATTATTATGATTTAAAATGCACCTTAAAACACATACTTGATTGTGAGCTACTTAAAATGTCTAATAAATTGCTATAGATTTCTCCCTCGTTCTTGCTTGTGAAATGTAATGCATCTTTTGTATAAAAAATGAAAAATGCACATATTAATATGTTTCTGTTTACATCACTTAACCAGATTTCTTTGTCCATTTCTTCTGTTTATAAATGTGTACTCAGGCTTCAGTTTATCTGTTGTTTACATCTGACTGTTGTACAAAGATCAGCTCACCTACCCAATCACCAAACTTAAATAAATAAATGATGGCAGTGACCATGTTACAATTGCTTGAAAGCAATGGATTTATTTACCATAATTAATGTCTGCAATGCACAGAGCCCAGTGTTTGTTATAGTCCTAAAATCTCCATGCTGGACATGATAATTTTCACACATGAATGATTATGTCAAAGATGTGATACAAAACCCGCATGCCTGTTGTTGAAAAGTATTTTTAAATGCAGTTAGGTATAGTCGAATCAAAGTATATCAATCAGGGAAGCACTTAAGCAAATGGACAAAGAAACAGGTTGTATTATCGTAATAACTGTTATTGAGCAAAATGTTTCACCTGCTGACCCTTGAACAAAGCCTTATAAATTTATGTTAGGCACTGCTAATTGCAAAATTTCATCTCTTTTTATCAGTCTTACAATGTTGGAAGGAGTACTTCACTAACCCTATCTCAAAGCATCTAAAAGCTGAGAATGGATGCTACTGAGCAGATAAATATAAAATTTCAACATATTTTGATATCAGAGACAACCTTCCATAACATTAAGCACTTCAGCAAATAGACAGTGAAAAATGGACATATGGTTCTAATATTTGACAGTTTCACCAAATTATGTTCCCTTAACTATAGCACAAAGCTTTAAAAAACCCACAAGTTCATAGGCTGGTACTAAGCTATTGGCCCTAGGGCCTATATAAGCCTAGCCATAACAATTCCCTGGTTATTTCTTCCCAGAATATTTACTTCCCTGGTCCCCAGTCTAGCCGGGTGACTGACGTGATCCAGGGGTGAATTTCCAATCTCCCATCCATCATCAAGGTTCCTTTTGAAGATGGCCAAAGAGGCACTCAGCTTGATATGTATGGGCAGTCTATTCCAGAGTATGGGGAGTCTCTGGGTCAGGAACCTATCCCTCCAGCATGTTTTGTTCATTGTGATGACCAGGTTTAGATCCCTGGAGCATGTGGCTCTGAGGAATTGGGATTTCTTTAAGTGTAGCATGTCCAACATCACTGAGCTTGGCATGGCCTAGTATGTTAAGCAGAGATCACCTATGAGTATGCTATATGCGACAGAGTATAGCTGGAGTTTTTTTAGACAGTCGGCATAGGGCATCTGCTTTAGGCCTGAGATTCTTTTAGTGAAGTATTTCTGTGGCCTTTCCAGTTGTTGCAGATGTCTTGTGAGGTATGAATAAGCCCTTAGTGATGAGGTGTGCCACATAGAAGGATTTCCTGACTGTTGTGGCTATGTGGTTATCAAAGGTGAGACCACTGTCCACCTGTGTCCTTAAATCCCTTATCACACTTTCGGTGTTTAGTGTACTGCCACTTATGTGGTAATTCATGGGTACATGTTTTTTCACAAAGGGGATAACTATACATTTCTTGACAATGAGCTTAAGCCCATGGCTCTGGCACCAAGCATCTGTTCCTGTAAGGCCCTTTTGTAGAATATCCACATCATTTGGGGATTCAATAATGGCTCCCAGTTTGCAGTCATCTGCGAATTTTGTTAGCCAGAGTCCCTTAGTGTTGGCCTGTACTTCAGAGAAGTAGATGCCAAACAAGAGCAGTCCCAGGACTAAACCCTGAGGTACTCCACTTGTCACTTGTCTGGAGCTGGATTTTGAGTCAGCTGTTTTTACAGTGCTGGTTCTGTCAGTAAGCCAGTTGGCAAACCCACTGAGTGACACTGGGATTAATGCCCAGCTTAGTAAGTTTATCTATGATTCCAGAGTGAGGGATGGTGTTGAAGGCCTTGGCAAGGTTCAGATAGGCTGTGTGGACTGCCTTACCCTAGTCCACGGCTCTGGAGACTGATTCGAAAAAGTCAATCAGGTTGAGGAGAAAAGATCGGCCCTTTACGAAACCACACTGAGTAGGGTCCAGTGTTTGAAGGTTGCCAATGTCATTATTTATATGTTCCATGATAATGCATTCCATGGCTTTGCAGATTAGGCTCGTCAGACTGGTGGGACGATAGTTCCTGAGATCCAAGGTAGATCCCCCCTTGTAGAGTGGGATAACTAACTGTGCGCCACTCATTGGGCATGAAGCCTGAGGTGAGGCTATGATTAAACATGACACTTAGTTGAGGTGCCAGTTCATTTTGTAGTTCATGTAGTACACAGCTTGGGATGTCGTCTGGTCCCATGGATGCTGTATTCTTAGCTTTGGACAATGAATTTGTTTACCTGTGTGGCTGTGATTACTGGAATATGGCAATCTTTTGGTATTGAAATGGGCCCTTTAGGGATTAATAATATATATACAATTTCAGCCTGTGTTCATTGTCAGGACCTGTCTACACCAACAGTTCTTCCCAGGGGTTCCATCTGTGTCCTTCATTGACAGGGAGGACAGGTGCTGTCCAAGATTTCTTTTTGGAGATAAACTCTTGGCTAGCCTTGTAAGGGTCCCAGGGCCATTAACCTAGTAACCTCCTATAAATGTAGCATTCAGACTCTAAAATTAGAATTAGGAATTGCTTGGCATACACATACAAAAGTGCAGCGTATTTTCAGTGTGTGAAATGAGTACAGGCTGTTCCAATTAACCTAATTCCATATCTTTAAAGATGGGGGGCCTTGGTCACAGGTACTAGGTATTCTTTTGTGATTATTCTGGGATGTACTGTTGTAAAAGGATAACTTGGAAACTTGGCAGCCATCAAGATATACATTAAGGATGAAGGGCTGCAAGGTGTTACTGTACTGACTGGTAAATACGAGTCTAAATATCCAGGAAACCACATAAACAGGGGATGCACTGACTTCAAAAAATCCATGTTGCTCTGACATAGATTTGCTATCCAGCTCAATATTGCAGTTTAAGCATTTGAAATCTACTTTAATGGTTACTTACTGCACCTGAAATGGATGGTAATGCAAAAATAAGTAGAAGAGAGCACCTGTAACTTGGTGTTGTGGCAGATACAAATTACTTCTACAATTATTCATATTAGAAATGAAGTCATTCTTCTGCAAAAGAGAAACAAAAGTCTGCAGTTTGTAATTATTTTTTGTGCTGACAAGTCATGCACATGCAACACATTCCTCCAATGGGCCTCTTCTCAGACAGTATGCAAAGCAATAAAAACTAAAGAGAGATCTCCAAAGAGAGAACTATTTACTAAAATTGGTACATTCCCTTGTTTCATTGTATCTGGAATTCATCAGACCTATCATTGAGTACAATGCTCCATTTGGGATGTACCTAACCAGGCATATCCAACAATTAGAAAATCCACAGAAGTTCTTCACTAAAAGAATACAGGGCTTAAGTAACTCCACAGAAGTTCTTCACTAAAAGAATACAGGGCTTAAGTAACATGTCCTATGCAGACTGCCTCAAAGCCCTATCCCCGTATTTTGTCTCCTACAGACTGAGGAGAGACCTATGCCTGGCATAAAGGGCACTGTCCGACCCCAGTCTGATGGACCTCCTGCATATCCACAAAACAAGCAGCACCAGAATTACCCATTCTAAAGACTTAAACCTTGCTTGTGATATAAATGTGACATGTTGGAAAGACAGGTACTGTATGTATCCCAGACACTACCCCATCTCTAGAACAGACCCCATCCATGTGAATCAGAGTTCCTCCCTAACCCAATTCAAGTGCAACTTGGACAAATGGATGGGGAACAGGAAATTCATAATCCAAAAGCAGCCCAGCACTAAGGTAAACCATTGGGTTACAAAAAAGTCCAAAAGTAAATCCAATAACGAACATGCAAGGTTGGTGGGAAACCAGTTTATTATTCTACAAAGCTTTCTGGAAAAATCCCTTCCTTAGTGTTGTTTGCTTTTGAACAGGGAATTCATCCCTGGTTTGGCACCTCTGTCTGTAATGGACACAGACAGCCTATAAATGGTTCATCTCCCAGGCCCCTGCATTTAATGTTTAATTTCCCAAGCCCATGCTGACATTTATCAAGGGTAGTAGGACTTGTCAAGATTTGGGATGCATGGCTAGGCTTAAAAAGGCCCTTGTGGTTAGTAAACAACAATGAATTTATGAACCTATAATTGATTGAACTATAGAATTGTTGTGATAACATGAGATAGGCACTGATAATATTAATGGATGGGTAATCCACTGGATAGCTGTCTTTTGTAGCAGTATTGTAGTACAATTCCATTGCATTTATCACTTGCATTAATAAGGAGGAGCACTTTGTACTATGTTACTGAACAGAAAGTTGCTGCTACTTTGTTTCTCAGAAAAAGTGTGCACATTTGTTTTTTTTTTTCTTTTTAAAGTCAGTACTACCTTTTGGGATGTTGCTTTCTACAATGATTGTAAATACTACATGTTAGTTTGCCATTACCATAAAGTAAAAGTAGATATTCCACTTCATGTTGGAAACCAAAATGTACTAGGCACATTTGGGAAGTTTTTCTTATGCAAAAGTACACTTGTCAACTCTGGTTTTATGGCAAACATTTAATAATGGTGTGTACATTTTTTATCTGGATTATATATTCAGAGCAGTATTGGAGAGTTCTAGTGCCAGATTTTGGGTTTGTGAATTGTTTTAAATTGTTTCACTTCATGTATGCTTTAATATATATTTTTCAAAACAATAATTCTGTTAATGTATACACTTCAGAAGAGTATAATGTTTTTCTTTACCATTTCTGACGTGCAAGGCATTGCTTTTTTTGTAGTGTATCAATAGAATGCTACTGTCTTATAGCAACAGGCTGCAGTAAGAAAGCTATATTCTCCCATTTATTCTGCAGTCATTACAATATGTGCTACACAAATCTGTACTACTGCCATTTTAATACAAAACATAGTGTCAAAGCTGATACAGGAAAGCTATAGTCTTCCATCCATTCTGTACTCATTCTTACTGCATACGCCTTTATACTGCATGAAGCATTGCAACTATGAGTGTATACTGGGGAAACGGGAATTGTAATTTGTGTGCTTATTGCAGCATGGGTTCACCGATCAGTCCTATTTTCAGTGCAGTATATTAATGTATACTGTCTGACCTGCACTTATATATGCAACAATTTGTATGATTAGGGAAGAGTACAGTGGTAGGAAAACATCTTTGAATCCTTAAAATATTTACTTGGAAATTAAGTGAGCCAGACAGAAGGATTTCCTTACTATGGTACAAACATGGAGAGTGAATGAGAGATAGATGTCCACATTAGTACCCAGGTATGTTATGACTCTGATTGAAGAGGAGTAGCATTTATTAGCTTTTCTGACAAATGGTACTTCCTTGAAATGTTTTGCATTTAGCATGGACATGTGCTTATTAGACCAGGTGTATGCACATTATAGTCCTTGTTGGAGATGTACAGCACCAATGGTGTGGATAACAATGTCCACCTTACAGTCATCAGGAAGCATGGTAAGCCATACTTCAGGGATATTAGTAAAGATTTCTGCAAAATAGGAGCGGACCAGGCACTGACCACTGTGGTACCTTACTAGTTACAATTTTATATTAAGAAAGGATTCCAGCAACTTTCACAACTTGGAATCTGTTGGATAACCAATTTGCAATCCAGTAAACAACATATTGTTTTACACTTAATTTGTCTAATTTTTCAATAATGGCATCATGGCTTCTAGCGTTAAAAGCCTGAGTTCATGAAAAAAGATCCGTCGTTCACAAAACCAAACCGACCGGGATCTAGATCAGTTAAGTTTCCTATGTCTGTATAAATTTATTAAATGACATTTGTTTACTGGGAAAATCCAACTAGGTAGATGCCCATTTTCAGTGGAAGCCCTGGGAGAAAAGCTCCAAATCACTGCAAAACATTTTAATAACAATAATTTTATAATCTTCAAAAATAAAACACAATCATCTGCAGTTTAAATAATAATACCAAACTAGACATAATATAAAACATTGTTTAAGAATTATTACAAAGTATATGACAAACATTTAATATTTAAAGACATTTTTGACAGTTTGTAGAGAAATTAAAGGTAAATTAGTCTAATCCAAATAGGAATTTCTATATGAAGTGAGGTAAAACAGACATATATTTAGAGAGAAAGTCAGGGAAGAGAATTAGATAGCAGTAAGGAAGTAATTGAAGAAGATAGAGTAAGGAAGTATAAAGAATGCAAAAGGTACTTGTTCACATTTAGGGATGTAGTTTATCATGGTTGTGAAAAATAAAAGAGCAAGATTTTAGCTAGGAAGCCTTTCAGACTGCTTTTGAAATATGAGAAGGAGGTTATACACCTGATGGATACAGGTAAGGAGTTCTAGGCCTTGGCAACCTTGTACTAGTATAGACAATGTCAAATAGATTTGATAGGTTTGTAGACAGACAGGAGTTTTTGGTCACAGGATCACAATGACCAAATAGTGTAGAATGTTTTTTAGTGCTGGACAGGTCAATGGATGCTGGACAATTGCATAGGTAGTATGATGATGTGTATATGTTAGTTGCTGTGGCAGTTCTAACCAATTTAAGCTTTTTGGTGCTATATAGTAGTGGGTTCTAAAAGGTGTATGTGCTGCAAATTTAGCAACTTTGTTATAGCATTGTTCAAGTTTTAATTTTTGTGAAAGGATGGGAGTCCCATAAAGAAGGGTGAGGAGAAGATAAGTAGTGACAGGTGCAGTTTTAGTTGCATCAGTGAGAAAAGTCTTGGCTCTGTAAAGCTTTGTGTGTGTGTGTGTGTGTGGGGGGGGGGGTCCTGGACTTTTTCTACTTAATGGTCGAAGCACTGGGTGTGTGGTAAATAAAAAACAATATCTTACAACTGTATACCTGATACACCTTTAAAAGTAAAATGTTATATTGTAGCAATTTAACTATTCTGGCAAGCAGAGAGATATTGGAGGTATCAGAGTACTTTGAAGTGTAACTTCCATGATTTATCCATGCTATGGTATGAGCTTCCATGCAAGTTGTTAGTAAGTAGGATTATAGGTTATCTAGCTGCCTTTGTGGGCTGTTTTAAGCCTAACCAGTTTCCCTTTCAAAGGTGAGAATCAGACCATGTACCTTGTAACTATAACATAAACACCTCAACCATTATACCAACCCATAGCTGAACAGCAAGAAATTACTTTAAAACTAGTCAAATTTACAAATCCAAAGGTAGGAATCAAACTCTATACCTCGTGACTGTGAAATAAACACCTTAACCATTATGCTAGCCCTCAACCGGTATAATTGTGGATGTTATACAATATTCCTGATGTTCCAGACCTGCTCTGACCTGTATTGCTTCATTTCTTGATGTGGACTAGACTGACTTCTTTTGGGGGGATGGGTTGCTTGGCTTGCCCATCTGGAGCTTATGACTTTTGCATCTTTGAGTTATCTTTCTCTAGAGTCTCTAATGTTTAAAGAACTGGGTATGTAGTAAAACAACTATAATAATTTAACCATGCCATGATTCCCCCCCCCCCCCACAGCTGTTAATAACTTTCCCACATTTTAATCCATTTCTTCTATATTATGAGAGGTACTATAGACATCTATATTTTGAAAGTGGAACGTTGACTATGGCTGCAGTTTAATTATTTCACTTGTTAGTGCTATAGATGTTATGGTAATCTCAAAACATACTAAACTGAATTTAAGGATATGTACTTTTAATTCTTATTCGTTAAAACTACAAATTCTTAGAGTCATCTGCTGAGATTTGTTCAGAGACAGTTATATAAATAATGAGAAAATCCTAGCTGCATCATTTAAAATCCCAAACATCCAAGAAATAAATCCTGGAATGAACTGACATGATAGAGTGGACTACTGAAGATATGAAGACATTATACATTGCTACTATTGTGAAAGAAGACCAGACTTTCCAGCTAGAAGATATTCAAAATGATTAAGAAAGAAATTAGAGGAAAGAAAAATACTTGCACAAGAAAAACTGTCAAAAGCTTTAAATCCAAATTTGTGTTAATTAATACAATAGATCCATGAAAAACATTATATAGACAAAGACATTTTGGGTCACTTGGAAAAAGAAGAGACAGATAAAATGCGAAAATATAAAGAACAAAACCTAGAACATTTTTGAAAGGTATAAAAAAGTAACACGGGCATTGGAAAGAAAAGGAGGTCTGATATGGTGTAATATTTATGTAAAAAAAAAGAAGAAAGCCAAACTAATCAATACAAGAAAAGAGAAAAGCTAAAATGATATTTGAAATGAAATTCAGGCAAAAGCATAAATATAGGAATATTATACAATACAAAAATAAGGGGGAATGTAAAAAGATTAGTAAAACAGAAGTTAAATAAATAGAAGCTGAAGTAATATAATATCTGTAAAGTAAAGGATTTAGTGTAGAAACTCTAACTCTAGTTATGTCATAGCATGATGAAGGAGTCCCCAAATTAAGGAGAAACCTGGGGAGCAGGAGACATCTGAAGAAGAAATATGGACACATTGTATGCACTGCTATACTAATTGATTTTGTGGAGCTTTTCTCCCTGGGCCTCCATTAAAAAATGGGTTCTTCTCAGGCCAGTAGACTTTCCCGGTAAACAAATGCCAATAAATAAATAAATGAATAGATTTAATATGGTGCAACATTTATGCAAAGGAGAAAGCAAAATTCATTATTACAAAAAAGCAGCACTAAGGATATTTGAAGAGAAATACAGGCAAAGGAATTTGGATATGGAAAATACAAAAAAATTGAAAAAGTGGAACTAAAAAAGAGGATTAGTAAAGGAGAAGTTAAAGAAATAAAATGTGAAGTTACAGATTACCTGGGAAGTGAAGAGTTTAGTGTAGAAAATCCAACATATGTAATGTGGTAG
Organism: Protopterus annectens; assembly: GCF_019279795.1. NCBI lineage: Eukaryota > Metazoa > Chordata > Ceratodontiformes > Protopteridae > Protopterus > Protopterus annectens. The sequence goes on along the minus strand of NC_056743.1, from coordinate 515,870,797 downwards.
TATGACGGAACAATGAGTCCTCAAATTAGGGAGAAACAGGTGGAACGGAAACATGTGATCACTTGCCACATGATGATACTCTGGAACCTTCAGTACAAAAGCAGTAAAAAAGTTCAGTTGCAGTTGCAAAGCAACGGGGAGGAGCAGGTAAGAGTGGCAATTCTGACACAGTCAATGAGTTCCCATGTGAAAACATGACAGATGATGCAGGATGCATCTGAAGAGAATACGTCACAGAAGAGCGGTCTGGAATTTTCTGTAGAATGCCCACAGGAAACAGAGAGAAAAGAATATGCCCTTAGTTTAGAAGAAAATGATCTAAGGGAAGAGTTGCTTGATTTAATAGTGGTGGATATACATATTAAGATTGATGAAAGAAATAGATTACAGAAAGTAAATAAGACCAAAAATGTTAGTCTGATAGAACTGATGAACATAGTAATCAAGACTATTAACATAAATTCCTGTGATATAACAAATTGAAAAAAAAAAAAAAATCTGGAAACTTTTTATGTTCATGAGAGCAGGGACATACAAAATAAAAGGACAATCAGGTACCTTTCTTTAATTTTGCAGAAAGTACCTGATTACCCTGTTATTTTTGTCTGTGCTGTCTCCCTCATTCATTTTAGATTTTCCATTTTCTTTTTTGGGGAGAAAAAAAAAAGTAAAAAAATCATGAGATATACTAATGGGAAAAAGTCCAGGCGACCAGACCTTTTTCCATTAGTATATTCTCAGATTTACAACGGGCACGCTGATTGGGCTGGCCAATCAGTGTGCTCGTCTCTAAATATTAATGGCCAATCGTATAATAAAGAATAGCATCTTTCTTGCCTTTGACATATGCATAGTACTTTAGAACAAGTTTCTCTGTGTATCTTTCTGGGTAGAGCACCTCATGATACTCACTCTCACATGGGTAGTTGTTCTATTTTCTTAATGTTTTGTCCGTTTAATGGACCTTAGGGCCCTTCTGACACCACAGATTCTGGCAGCAGACATGCAGCTTACAGTCTTTATCCAGAATTGTGAATATCTGTATGCCTAACTATGCAATCACTTATGACTAAAGCACTCCCTTGGTGGAAGCAGAGTTAGTGGACATTTTCAGCTGAAGCTTGATTCCTGATGGCTCTTGGTTGAGCTATCTGCAGTATATGTGAGTGCTGAGGGAGATGATGTCACTCTGTGTTTTGGAGTCTGGAATCATTTGAACTGTATGGGCTAGTAGATCTTCAAATTGTTTTCTTTACTACCTCAGCATAAACTAGTAACATGTTGCGATAGACATGCTGTTATGGAAGCATGATGCTTATGAATTAGGGGCTGATGTAAGAGGTTTGTCTCTTCATTTCTTAAATATTCACGTCTAAGTTTATACTATTAGCTGATAGAAGGAAGAACCTGTGGAAAGCATGAAGCAGTTTTTACACTGCATTAGAGCACCTAAAGCAACCAGACTGCCCAGAGATGGAGTGATGGAACAGACTGCTAAGCCATGTCATCACAGGGCAACTAGGGCTGGTCGTATTACCCAGGAGTTGGAGGCAGGCTGCTATATTAATACAATATTAGGTTAGATGGTAGTTAATCTGGCAGAACATAGTGAAAAGACAAAATTAGGCTACACTGTACAAAGTAATGATAATTTCTCACAACTACTTTGTAGAGTTACAGCTCCTAGTACTATGAAGGTTATCTCCTCCTGTACCACAACACTGCAGAACAGATACTAGGCACTAAACACTGTAGGTTTAGTTTATACCAAAGAATGAACACTAAACTCAAACACTGAACTGCTAATGTCAAAGAGTTAAGTTTTAGGGTCTGAGATTCGGGTCACTGAACACAACAGCTAGGATTATTAATCAAAAAAACAATCTCCAGTCCTTAGGACAGAAATGCCAACTTTATACAACTAATTTATATATACAGAGGTATTTGTCCAGTTCATGAAATGTGTGAACACCGCAGAGCAGTCACTGGGCAATGAGCACAATAACTATAGCTTAGTAAAGCAGAGCAGTCACTCGGCAGTAGTACTAAATAGCATAGAGGCACAATGACCAGTGCCATTCCTAGGCACTGGTCACTAAATAACAATTAAATGGCATACACCAGGCATAGTATAATATTAGGTTAGACGGTAGCTAATCAAGCAGACCTTAGTGAAAAAGACAGACTTAGGATACATTGTACAAGGTAATGATGCTGACATATTAGATTTTAGTTTCTAAAGGCAGAGCGGTCATTAAGCAGGATTACTGACTGGGCCAGTAATGTACCTGACCAGAGCAATTTCTAGGCACTGGTCCTAAAATAATGCAGTGAACTAAGAGACAATACACTGCATGATAGTAGGATTACAACAACATTTCAATTTAATCCATCTGCTGAGTAGTGCAGACAGTAACAGTAAGAGATGTAATGCACTACACATTACAGAATATATGGCAGGAATTAAGTAAGGCTTGCCAAGAAGGATGGATAAAGATAAATACACCACTGGTTACTACTAATGCTAGCCTCACTGCAGCTACATGCAGCAAAGAATCATGTAGGTGTCTTTGTCCGTTCTATCACCAGAAGCAAAATAGTAGCAACAATCCCAAGACTGTTCTAGAGAAGTTGGCCACAGGCTCTTTGGTGATCAGTAGTCGTCCCAGATGCTGCAGGGTTCTGTAGGCTTATTTTAACTTTATTTTGGTACATGCCCTAAAAAGCACATGCAGCATAACAAAGAGCCAAGCTGCACAACAGTCCAAATCTAAAACTGAAGAGATTTCCATGAAAACAGCAGCCAGACCATTCAGAAGAGTCTTACACACACACACACACACACACACACACACACACACACACACACACACACACACACACACACACTCTTGCAGCCCAATCTGAGGCAGTTAAGAATCAATGTCCCCCTGATCCTTTTCTTACCAGGAGCAAAACAGAAGCACTAATCCCAAGTTGGCTACTAAAGGCAGTTTGCAAGCTTTCCAGTGATTTGTAGTAGGGGTAGTCTCTGGGAAGGCTGGGATGTAATATCCATCTGCTTCTTCTCTCGCCAGGAACAAAACAGAACACTAGTCCCAAGTTAATTTCTGAGTAGTGCTTTGTAGTCTCCAGAGTGATCAGTAGACTATTGCAGTGTGCACTAAAGGGGCGGGAAGATATGGAAGAGGGGGTAATTCCCACTTTTACAATCAAAAGGGAGGGCCTTTCCAGTTTGATCTTCTAGTGTAAAGTATGATCGTGCCTATTAGTATGAGCAAACAAGATGAGTGTGAGAAGCTTTCAAAGGCAAATTTACAGAGGGAGGTATAAAAGAGTCATTGAGTTCAGAAGCAAAGGGGGATTAGGTAGGTAGGTGGAAAAATCCAAAGCAGTCACACAGCAGCAGCTCGGACTAGTGGTAGTGCCCAATGATTAAATTTATCATGAATCTGCTTACCTTTAATGAAAAATGCAGATGTGCAGCACTTCCCACAAATCAGCCAGATTGAATTCCTTTATCTTCATATTAATCCTTACAGTAAAACAAATTTCATGTAAAGTAAAGTGCAATGAAATAAGAGCAGAAAGCTATAAGCAATGTAAGTATGAACACTTTGAATGAAGAATTTCTAAATAGTCACACAACAGCAACATAAGGGAGTGACAACTTCCAAAGATTCTGACACTGATTTTGTTAATTTGTAATATTAAAGCACACTATCATGCCTAGGGAACTGACATTTCTCTACCCATTTTTTGTTCATCTTTACTGAACAATGACGTATATTATACAAAAAAATGCTACTTATAGACCATATTGGAAAAATGGGTATTACAGAATAGTTGTATATTTATTACATCTACACTATGCAAATCAGTGCTATTCTCTTGACAATATTAAAGCATATCAGACTTGCTCTTGAATGTTTTTATGTACCCCAAATACACAAATGGAAGATTTTTATATGTATCAATACATAACATTATAAATTAAAACATACCTGAAGAGTGCAGCTTTCATTTCCAACAGATTTATTTTGCATTGATAGTTCTTTTACATTTGTTTATAATTAAATATTAAAAAATAAAAACAAAGTTTATAAATCTTTAGTCTTTCTTGAAAAGGCTATTAAGGGATTGCTAGTTATTGTTACATAATACAGCCTTCATGCATCTGAAGATTACTGTTATATTTAGAGAGTAATCGTGCTGCAACATAATTATATGAATTAAGGGGGCTGGCACTATCACAGCTCGTGGCAGATGCAAGATAATTTACTGTATTTAAGTCCTGGCATTTAATGAGTAAAACCTCACTTTTAGCAGACTAGATATAGCTGAACTTGTATCATCTCAGTCTGGTGCTGTAGTGCTAATGGAGGGTTCATTCTGGTACAAATCTTATAAAGAGACATGCCAAAAAGGGCCACTCATTGAGACAAGACTCCCTGGCCTACCACAGAGTTGGACCATTTGTTGAGCACCTAGAAGCACTCATCAGCAGTACTGAATCCAAACTAGAAAATCTGACAGCACTTATAAGTCTTATTAGGTACTACACAATTAAAAAAGGTATACCCAAAAGAACAAGGAAGACATTCAGTTTTGGGCTGCTAAAACCCATTTCCTGGAATCTGACACATTTATTCTAGCAATCTGAAAAGATGGCACATTAGGCCAAGATGCTGTGAAGTTTATACACAAATAGCCATCAACCTGCAACACACACACACACACACACACACACACACACACACACACACACACACACACACACACACACACACACACACAGAAAAAAACATTATTGAAAAGAACTATGTTTTGTTAAGTCCACTGCAAGGGTAGAACCCCTCACCCAGTCAAATCATCTTCCATGTAATGAGCTTCTGTAATAAGATGATGATATTAAAAGCCAGTAGAGAAGGAAAGGAATTCCTGCAACATGAGCAAAAAGTTTATCTCTTCCAGGATTACACTAGCAAAGATTTAATAAGAAGAGCCTTTTTGAGATGTTTTCTGTGCTACAGCATTTCTTTTCCCAGTGCATTAAGATATACAGTGGAGTAGCAAATCATATGAAGAAACTCATGGAGAAAATCTGAATCACCAGAGGCAGCAAAAGGATTTTTGCAACTAATCCTCAAAGCAGTTGACCTCCTCAACTTGACACTGGCAAGCACTTGAGATGCTTGCAATTACTTAGTTATTTTGTCTGGAAGGGAAGCTTAAAAGGCAGATTGGAGTGGCTAAATATGCAGCAGTATCTAAGGTGCAGTCTGGTATTCCCTAGGGATGCCTGATGAAGTAGCCCCCAATGTAAATGTTCCTGGTCCATCCACAGAAAGATGCTCACTGCAAACCTTTCTCTGTGTTCACCCACAACAAGCTCACACCCCTAACATGGGATATTGGGAAGCTAAAGACCACCAGCACACCCTTTCCAGTGGGCAACACTGACAATTGTCTCCCAGCTGTGAGTTTGGAGAAACCCGCACACTTTTTTTTTCATTTTAGCCAGGCTGTTGTTGATTTGGATTCCTCAATTAATTGACAAAATCAGAAGGAACAAGGCAAAACATGCCTGAATATAACTGATACTTCAGCGCTTGAAATGTGTACTGGTATAGAGTGTGAAAGTTAATGAAATCCCCTTGCCTAACACTTCTAATGCAATCCATGCTGCCAGGCATGCCAGAATGCTGCTTCTGGTCATATGACAGGAGCTATGTACAATATTGAACACATTTATATCCTACTAGGTTTGTGGCATCACTCTAGGAGTCGGCTGTTACTCGTAAAAAAGTTGCTGGAAATCTTTCATGTTGAAAATTATGAGCACCATTAGCATACTGGAGTGATAGAGAGAGGGAGGTTTATGTTAGAATACTGTTGCTGTTTGTATTTTAAGCAAACTTAAGGATAAACAAGGGAGATAGATATTGGTAAAGATTTGCATTCACCAATAACCATTTAAAAATCCTGATTAACCTGTTTGAGAGTTATAAATTCTACCTTAAACCAGCAGTAGCCATTTCATCAAAACAAAGACTATGACTCCAAAAAATAGAAATTTCTTTGGTTAGTTATTGAGAGAATAAGATTTTCTTCTCTGGTCTTAAACAATTTGCCATATGTCAAGGTAGTGACAGGATCATCTTTTTCTCCACAATTTCAGTTATGCATAGGAACACTGCCCCCACACACACACACACACACACACACACACACACACACACACACACACACACACACACACACACACACACACACACACACACACACCTTTTAGCCACTGAACCTCTAGCCACCTCTGTCTCCTCAAATGCCTTTCCAGCAAGTTGGGAATTTTTGGGAACAGAGATTAAGATTCGCCTTTTTTAATGATTATGACACCCAAACAGAGGGCTCGGCTATGGATATGCCTTTGTTAGGACAGCAGACAGAAGCATTGAATTAGTGTACACTTTAACAGCTAATAAAAACAAAACAGAGAGATTCCTCAATCAGGAACACTAAAGTTTGTCATTAACCGGCTTGTTGGTGCTCATAATTTTCAACATGAAAGATTTCCACTAACTTCTCATGTGGGAGACACTTGGAAAGATCAAGAATGTAGATGTTGCACTGTTCTCATGTTCTCCCTTTTCTTCAAGTTTAATGGCTTCTATGAGGGTATATGCAATGGGGAGCTAAAAAAATGTTAGGTTTTCTTACAAGCTTGACAGTGCTGTCATTTTGTCTAGCATCCTCAGAAGACTGAAGATGTTCTGGGTTTAAATAACTACATGTAAAATAAATGAGACATCATTATTTATAGTGGGACCCTTTCCAAGCAAGGATGCATATGAGCTATTCGTACGTTGCCATTTCCTGTGTGTATAAAATGCTCCACTTATTTAGGAATTTCAGCTTATCTCCTCAGTAGCCAGAATGTTAAAGCTCAACTATAAACTCTTATAAGCAGCGCAATTTATATCGGTACATACTTCAAAAATTCTACATCCCTGTTTCCATCTCTGGACGCATTAAATGTTTTAAAAATTACTTTCCTAAAGCATACTACATTGTATATACCTTCCTCTCCCCTACACATATACATGACACAAAAGTAGTCTCCAAAGTCTTCAGTTGTTTACCTCCACCCCTCTTGCTATACCCCATGTCTACTCCATCTAAGGTAAATATATTCTTCTGGGTTTGTATGGCAACCAAAATACTAGGTAGCACATAAACATTGAAGAAATCTTTACCCCTCTGAATCTGCATATATAGCTCATATTGCACACATCTTATAAGGCTCTTCAACAGCTGTATAAAACCTTGGAAATTAAATTCCCACTATAGTTGAAGATACCGACATGAGGACATCCCAGTCCCTTGGTTGGAAATATCCCTCTATGGTGGAGATCATGAATGGAAGAAGCAGTTCACAGTTTATCACATCTAGTAGTCCACAATCCCACAATTAATGTGGTGTTATCATTTAATCAGCTTAGCAACAACTTTAAGTTGAAAAAGAAGATCTTTCAATTGCTTACAAATGTAAGACACTAAAGTAACATCTTACAAATTGCATTTCTCCACCAGCACTTAGTGAATTAAAGACTCCTGTGGACAAAACACCATGGTATTTCTGAATACACAGATGAAGGCAAAACATGAGTTATTCAGCAACCTAAATATCAATATTACCTAATGACTGCTCAACTAACACATACCAACATATGCTGAAAGTGAGGCCATTAATCAGAATACTCCTTGAGAATGGAAGCTATCTTACCTTAGGTAGCTTAGCCACACTGCTCTTTTGTTAGAACATCCTATCAAATATGATGGGTATTGGTCTCCAGTAAATGAGTATGAATGAGGTAATTTAAGCAATGACTCTCGCATTGGCTGTAAGGTATCACCAGATGCTCAGATTCATAAATTCCAGCTCTGACCCTGAGTAAAGTGCATTTGTGAAAGGATATCTAGGATTACTAGTATGGTCTTCAATATATCCAGACCAAATAAACATGATGATAGGCACTAATCCAAGTGTAGTCATTGCAGGTAACATGCCATACATAAGCACACACAGTTGTTTCAACCTGCTGTGGTGACCAGCCTACTGAGTTAAGGATGGCTAATGTGTTTTAAGCAAATGGTACCTTTGTAGGAAGCCTTAGGATCAAAAGGAACCTTTGTCTCAAAAGCTTTTGTTTATATTTCATTTTGGCCTAATCCCTTTAATGCATTCAAATCTTAGAGAACACCATAATGGGGTGACAGTACTAACAAGGTTAAATTCTGCTAAGATTTGATAGTTATGTGATTTAGAGATGTTAATATATTTTCTCTGCAGTATAATACACTGATTTATGTCTGCATCATATAACACCGTACTTCATTTTTGGCAATTTTACTATACTGCAGTTTTCATGTCTTGTCATAACTGACTGTACATATCTCTTATTACTGCTGTTCACTATTTCAATTATCTTGCAATAAAAATGTAATTAAGTGAATGTATTCTTAAGAGTACTAAAAAATACTTTTGAAAACATAATCCTACGTACTGCAATGCTTCTCACTAGCTCCATTTAAATGCCCTTTGGCATATAGTGGTTACCTAAAACCCTTAGTGTTACTAAAATAAAGCCATTGTCTGGACACAAGCTTATAGCAGCTAGTTTGCACATTAAACAGCACTACTATCATATCTTAGCACGATCTAACCTAGTGTAGTGCCAAACCCAGTGACCACCCAACTAGACCTCTGTATAACACAGTTCTTGACCTACAGTAGCCCACACAAATACAGGTTTGGACAACATGGCTATGCAAATGTTTCCATAGCCAAATTGGTAGATATGGACATCTTGCGAAAATGTAACAGTTGTTTCATGTTAGAAATTAGAACAAAAACATAGTATGCAAGATATTCAGATAAACAATTTTATTGGTTCATAGGTAAGTACTAGGCTATCTGCCCGAGGGCATGTAAGCCTAGCCAGAATGTGTTGGCTTCCACCCCCTCCTTAGATTAGTTCACTGTGCCTCTGTCCAGCAGAGCCATTAGTTCCTTGTGTCTCTGTCCAGCAGAGCCACTGTAGTGATCCCCGGGGTAAATTTTCTGTTTCCCATCCACTCGTCAAGGTTTCTCTTGAATAGTGTTGGTAAGGGGCTCTGCCTAATGTAGATTGGAATCCTGTTCCAAAGTATGGGGAGTCTCTGGGACAGGAGTCTATCCCTCCAGCACATCCTATTTATCATTGTGGTGAGGTTTAGATCCTTAGAGCATGTGGCTCTCAGGGATTTGTTTTTTTAAGGTGGAGCATGTCCATCAATTCTGGGTTGGTCATGGCCTTGTATGTCAGGCAGAGATCACCTCTGAGTAAGTGATATGCATCGAGTACAGCTGGAGTTTCTTCAGTTGGGCTGCATAGGGCATCTGTTTGAGGCCAGTAATCCTCTTGGTGAGGTACTTCTGTGGTCTTTCCAGCTGTTGCAGGTGTCTTGTAAGGTACATCCCAAATGAGGCATTGTACTCTATGATGGGTCTGATAAGTGATGAGCAGAGGGACACAATAACCTCTTTTGTTCTAGATGCAAACCCTTTTGTGATTAGGTGGGCCACATAGAAGGATTTTCTAACCACCTTGGCAATATGATTATCAAAGGAGAGATTACTATCTACTTGGGTCCCCAGATCCCTTATTACATTTTCTGTATTTAGGGGACTACCATGTATGTGGTAGTTCGTGGGTACTTTGTTTTCTCCAAAGGGGATGACTATGCACTTTTTGGCATTTAGCTTGAGACCATGATTTTGACACCAGGTATCCATCTCAGTGAGACCCTTCTAGAGAATGTCTGTATAAGTTGGAGAGTCAGTTATGGCCCCCAGTTTGCAGTTGTCTGCACACTTGGTCAGCCATAGTCCTCCTGTGTTTGCCTGTACCTCTGAGAAGTATATACCAAACAGGAGGGGTCCCAGGACTGAGCCCCTAGGGGATGCCACATAACCGGTTTAGAATCGAACCTAGAACCTGCAACTCTCACCATGTGGGTTCTATCCATGAGCCAATTGGCAACCCATCTCATGACTGAGGGGTTTATGTTCAGGCTGCTGAGCTTGTCTATAATACCAGAATGGGGAATGGTGTCAAAAGCCTTTGCAAGGTCTAGGTAGGCTGTGTGGACCTCCTTTCCCCTCATCTAAAGCCTTGGTAACTGTCTCAAAGAAGTCCACCAGGTTTAGGAGGCATGATCTGCCCTGAACAAAGCCAAACTGGGTAGGGTCCAATATATGGAGGTTTCCAATGTCTCTGTTAATGAGTTCCATGATGCGCTCCACAGCCTTGCAGACCAGGCTAGTCAGGTTTATAGGGCGATAGTTCCCGGGGTCTGTTGTAGCTCCACCTTTGTGAAGTGGGATAACTGTTGCTGTGCGCCACTCTATAGGTACATAGCCTGTAGAGAGGCTGAGTTTGAACAGTGTGTTTAGGTGAGGGGTTAGTTCATTTTGGGGCTCATGTAAGACACAGCCTGGGCCACCATCTGGTACCATTGAAGCTGTGTTTTTGGCTTTGGATAGGGCTGTTTTAACCTGTGTGTCAGTGACTGCCAGGGCTCTACATTCTTCTGGTATGGTTATGGGCCGTTTAGGGGGTGAGAAGGATGTGAAGTTTGCACTAAACCTGTCTGCCAGAATGTTGGCAATATCAGTTGGTTCAGTGTATTTTGTGCCATTCTACACTAACTCAGAGCAGATCTGAGAAGTTCTTGGCATAGTTGAAGAATGCTTTGTGGTCATCTTTGGAGTCCTTGGCAATTTTTCTTTCAAAGCTAGCCTTGGATGATTTTATGAGGGATCATAGTTTCTTGCTGATACTGATCAGGGATGTGTTTCCTTCTTGGGATTTTACTCTTTTCTGTACTAGTTTCCTCCTTCTATTGTATAGCTTGTTTATAGCAGGGGTCCACCACACTGGTTTCCTTTTCTTGGAGGAGTGATTCTTGGTTTTGCTTAGGATAGCACAATCCATGTAGAGTGCCTTTGTAAGGGATTCAGCAGCTTCAACAGCATTGTCCTTTAGCATGGGGGCTGTGAACCTTTTCACCTTGGCCTTGAGTAATGTGAAGTTTTGTTTTGAAAAGTTTTTCACTGTGGGTTCCTTGATTGGGGATGGGTGATGGAATGTGGATATCCAGAGTGATTAGTCTATGGTCTGATCTAACCAGTAACAGGTTGACCTCTGGTGTGGAACACTGGTCGCCCATGTTGGTGATGACCAGGTCCAATATGTTGTCACATCTGGTGGGGGTGTTGATCAGTTGGTCCAGGTTGTTTGACTTTATAAATTCTAGTAAGTGTTGGGCAAGGGAGTTAGTACTTGAGTAATTCTCCCAGTTAATGTTTGGGTAATTGAAATCACCGAGTATTAGGGTGTTTGGTAGGACCTTCATATTTTCCAGTGTCTCCAGAAACGCAGAATGACAGTCCTGGGTCATGGTGGGTGATCTGTAGCAAGCTACAATTTGAATTGCAGCTTTGCCCATCATTAGTTGCACATGGATGATCTCTGAGGCATCGTGCTGTGCCACTAACCTGGAGGCATGGGTATCCTTGATGAATATGGATACACCCACGCCTTTTGTGTTTCAGTCTGGGTTCTGTGGCTTAAAAGTATGGTATGAGTTATAGTGTGGTAGTGCTGGGTGCTCTCTGGAGCCTTAAACCAGGTTTCTGTTACTGCACAGATATCAATGTTCTCCATACTGAGGAGTGTCTTGAGTGCATGCATTTTGAGGTTTAGACTTTTGGCATTGAGTAGCATTACCCTCAGTTTTCAGTTACTTGTGCTATTTACGGTGGTGGGTTTGTCTTTTGAGCATTGCCTAAAAAAGGCACTACGGGGGCGGCAAAAGCCTTGGCCAGTATTCAAAAGCCTAAGGGTGACAGGTGCAAGCCATCTCTTGTGAAGCAACACAGGTGGGCAGATACTGGGTCCCCTTTGAATGACACCAGAAACCTAGCCAATTGTTGAAATTGATCATTTTTTCTTTATACTGTGGCATCATTCTTGGTGAGGGCAGGATGCTGATCAGGGTCAGGGTCATACCAGCATGGGCTACGTGATCAGAGAGCTCTTCCATGTCTCTTTTCATGTAGTCCAGGGAGTTACATCTCAGGTCATTCACACCAACATGGACAATGACAGAGTCATATTTGTACTTGTTCTGGAGTGACCTGAGTGCTTGTGTTATGTGGCAAATCCTGGCACCCGACAGGCAGATAACTGTAACCTCCTCCTTATCCAGCCTAGTTAGTGGGACATCAGTGTGCCTGACTATAGAGTCGCCTATTACTAGTGTGTTGGGTATGTTATTTTGCCTTAAGGGCTGTGATTGCGTGGCACAGTGATTATGTGAACTATGTGTTTCATGGTTTGTGATGGGGTGTGGAGGTTGCTTAGGTGTCTGCTTTGGAGGTCTCTCTTGCTTTTGCAGATTTTTATTTAGAGTGTCCGAGTATGTTTTCATGTATTTATGCGTGTTATTTGCCGGTGTTGGTTTAATAGGTCTATATGGGACTGGTGGTGTGTTGCAAGTATTTCCCTTCTCCTCTTGACTGTCAGTTCCAGTCTTGGGGTTGAGAGAGCTTTGCTTCCAGTTTGGCTGTATAATTGCATTTCTTGCATATATTAGTGTTTGGCAGTAGGAGGAGAAGGTTGTCTGTGTACATGAGGCAGTTGTAACATTGCCTCAAAATGCCCAAATTCACCAGTTGGACTGGAGAGTACACCTGAAACTGCCCTTTGGACATGCCTGAATAGATAAAGTGAGCTGTTTTACTGATTGGCTGGTAGGGACGAATAGAGAGCCTTGTCCTTCTGTACAGTATAGGGGGGTCTAGTGCTAGGGATAATTAGTGCTTGCTATGTGTTTTAAGCAAGTGCTGGGTTGTGAAATGAATGGTTTGAGTGCTTAAGTTGAAAGTTTTTCTTATTCCAAGGGAAAAATTGAAGAGTAGACTTCATGGAGCTGGGAATAGTTTAACCCTAGCAAACTGGCGTTGTCTAGCTCCCAAAACCGCGCAAATGCAGTTTTTATAGCAGGGAAATGAAAGAGATAGAAATTAGCCCAAAATGGTCAATAAACTACTAACTTCTGGGCTACAGCAAACAAGGCACACACATTTCAGAAAGAAACAGTTCAAATAAGCAGGCACAATAAACCTCTATTCCCAGCTCAGAAGGGCAGAATCTTGCCTCTCCTCCTACAAGAGTGCAGACCACAATCCTTCTTAATGTAAAATAACTGGCCTGAAGCTCAAGTGCTTAAACCAGAACTAATGCACTTTTAGAATAACAGACACTGAGTCTTCAGTCAGCAATTCCCAACTTAGAAGGATGTAAGCTACCTGTCCTGCCACAACAATGCAGTCCACAAACCTTCTTAATGTAAAACAACTGGTCTGAAGCCCAAGTGCTTAAACCAAAAGGCTTAGAATAACAGTTACAATTTAATTAGGCTACTACCAAGCAGTAATAACTGCAGCAGAATAAGTACAATTGGGTACTTTTAAAAAGAAGCACAATTAAAATAAGGTAATAAAGTGGGAAGAAACATATTTACAGTAAAAGCAGATGAATAAAGTGCATTTTTTTTTATAACAACAGAAAACGAGCAACGTGATTTAAACAAATTACCCAACTAACCAGTAAAAAAACTTAAAACTGAGCCCTGTTCCAGCAGTCTTCAATCAGACAAGTTCTAACCCTACACTCCTGCCACTAGGGTACAGGGGAACCTTCTCCAAAAAAGATGGCCTGGATTAGTGCTCAAGTTATACAAACAAAGCTAGATTCAGCAGGCCTGACGCTAGTCTATGCTACAGCAGACAAGGTACACCTATATCAGAAAAACAGTTCAAATAAGCAGGCACAGTAAGCCTTTAACCAGAAATTCCTAGCTCAGAAGGGCAGAATCTAGCCTCTCCTCCCACAAGAGTGCAGAACACAAACCTTCTTAATGTAAAATAACTGACATGGAGCCCAAGTGCTTAAACCAGAACTAATACACTTTTAGAATAACAGACACTGAGCCTTCAATCAGCAATTTCCAACTTAGAAGGATGTAAAGCTACCTGTCTTGCCACAACAGTGCTGACCGCAAACATTCTTAATGTAAAACAACTGGTCTGAAGCACAAGTGCTTTAACCAAAAGACTTAGAATAACAGTTGCAATTTAATCAGGCTACTACCAAGCAGTACTAAATGCAGCAGAATAAACACAACTGAGTACTTTTAAGAAGAGGCAAAAGCAAAGTAAGGTAATAAAGTAGGAAGAAATACAAATATAGGCAAAAATTTCACATACAAAGTTGTCAAGAACACCCAATCTACATCCACCAATATAGTGTCCACCACAAACATAGACTATACTGAGGTACTAACAATCTTTACAGACCTCAAAGACAACCTAAGCCTATAAGCAGTAATGCCTATCCTCAGCAATCTCTAAAGCCCTCACCAAAAGCAACACCAAATACCACACATACTCCTACACCTAGTGAAGCCCCAAGAGCAAAGCCCATGAGGTAAGCCAATGCACTACTCAGGACTCATGTCAGAGGGGACTCCTACATTTCACCTTTTCACTGTTGACAGATTTAACTAGTGGAAGCCTTTGCATGAAATAAACCAGGTTACTGTCTACCCCCCCCCCCAAAAAAAAGAAAAGAACTAGTTACACTACAAAGTCCCTAATGTTTGAAACTGTCAAAAATATTAAGAAGTTCCATGGTCAGTTCACAGGTCTTGCTATCAATCCTGGAGTTAAAATTATCCAAGATAAGCTATTGAGTTGGTTCAGACACACTAGCTTAATAAGGGGACCCATGATCTCTTGCAGAAAGTCTCCCAGGTATCCTGTGAAGATGGACAGATCATAACTCAGCAAAATAATAGCAGAGCACAATCTTACACGTCTGCTCCTCTGTCAGGTAGTTAATGCAATGATTATAGTGTCTGAGAACCTAGAATTATATAATAACCACTGACAATATGTAATTGGTTCAAGTATATTTAACAAGCATACAGTCAAAAGGTAGATGTATATGTGTGCCGAGTGACAGATGTAATGTGCCATTTTATATGCAGGATGTTTGTTTGTATAAATGAGCACAAGTTAAAGTTCAATTACATATTTATTCATACTTTAACAAGTAGGGGGTGGGATATACATTTTTGCCAGTTAACTGTCTAAATGCAAAATAGGGAATACCTGTGTGGAGTTTTTGTGTGGGTGTACTGTGGATACTTTCTGCATTTGGGTGAGTCCATGGTTAGCACATGATAATTTTCTGTATATCAAATGTGAAACATCAGAGTAGGAATACACAAGTCTGAGCGTTTAAGAGTGAAGTGCTTCAAATTCTGCATGCTTTCTCCTAAGTTTGGTTAGAAATGCCTCTGGTCAGAAAGTACATCAGCAGTGGATGTTTTTCAGCTGTTGTAAAATTTATGCTTGCCTTAAGAGTTTTTGTAATGCTTTGTGCTTTTCTGCCTGCTGACCACCAAGATTCCCCCTATGAGTCTTGAGCCCATTCATTCACATGTAGTGGGTATTTCCAATATGGAAGTAAGAGCTAACATGAGGGGCTGTCATCCGGGCAGCCTTAGATATTGTTTGCCTCTTTACTGGCATCACAGCAATGAACAGATGTCTGTTAGACCTTAACCCCAACCTTTGCAATTAACCTGAATCATTGCAGTACATACTAGTCCTTCCTCATGCAGGTGTATACTTACTCCTGTATGTTAATGAGAGCTGCCACTCACTGGGTTTACCAAGCTCATGCCACTGGTCCTGACCATTTCAGTGCTACATATACTTCTGGTTTCATGGAGGTGATCAACTGACTGGAAGATACCTCTTCCTTCCCCATTGTAGGTGTGCTGGCATCACCCATTCACTCCTACTATCCCATCCCTGACTCCACTAGCAGACAGTCTGCTATTCAAACTTGGGTTGTTGTCTGATTGCAATCAGGGCTTTGCCCCTCTTTGCCTCAGAGATGGGCTATTCATGTCTCATGATTAATGTGTGTGGAAATGAAGAGGTCCTCCTATATCACACAGCTTTGCAAAACCCATTCTGGTGTTATTTACTGCCACTAAAAACATTTTTTTCCTGACTATTACATGCTACTGTTCTGTTGCAGGACTATCACAGTACAAATTACATCTTCTTAATCACTGTCATAACCAGCATTCTCAGTATAGTTGGTTTTGAATGAACGAAAAAAAATCAGGATTACCAATTTTGCCATGTTACATACGTTAACAAACGCTGACAGTTTAATGTTCAAACCATTAATGCTAGGGTGGCTACTGGAGATAGGTAGCAGTGGGCATGTGAAAACAATTTATGTTCCTCCTCCTTGATCTCTTTGCGCACTAATTATCTAATTGTTCAACACCTATCACACAACTCTCAGTATACCACATGATCTCAAACTTCTCAAACAGTTGCTTTAGTATATTTTATAAATTGTTTTTACATCTTTAATTAATTAAAAACATTGCTTATATGTTCAATGTTGATCATTGTCTTTGACTCTTATTTTCATGTTATTGCTCAAATTTTTAATAAAGCATTATAAAAAAGAACTGAGCTGAAAGCACATCAAAACAAACGTTTGTTAACATTTTAAGCCATGAGAAAGAAATTGTAATGTCTTTCAATGGGTGCACTCCTGAATTGAGTCAAAGAATGCACGGAACATAATGTGTCCCCTTCTGTCAAGGTCAAGATTACTTTAGCAATATGCGGGTCTATATTATATTCTGGAAAGCCATCAATATCGAATCAGATATTGTCGACACGAGAATAACGAACGCTGAGAATGTTGAATGTGTAAATGGAAATCTCCATAAGGGGAGATTTCCATTTACTGCAATGTAGTGTGGTCTCGGAGTTGGTATATTTAAGTAGCAGGGAGGTGTGGAGGTGCAGGAGGGCTTGCCCCCTGCTTAAACCCATTAGGGTACTTTTGTCTTTTTTTGGGGGGGTTATCAGTTCAATGGTTGAAGACAGTGACCATATCGTGTTCAATGTTTTCAACCTTCGAGGTTATAATGTAGACCCCAATATGCCACTAGTTTACTATGTCATTATTGTATCTCTGTTCACAGAAGTATTTACTTTCACAAATCTCATCAATTAAAACAGTTTTGAATGCAAATTATCATTTATTTTTGTGTCATATGAATATGAAAGAGCCACTGTAAAAGCAGCAATCATTTTTATAATACAAATGAATGGGATCAGTCATTAATCATAACCAAATGTTTGTGTGTTTAAGGCATGGCTATGAAGAATTTTACTCTGAGAGCAAAAGTCTTAAGAGGAAAAACTTGACATCAACATTAAGAGCACATAACAGCCCGAGTTATAATTGGTGGGATCCAATTATAATTCTTTATGGTGCATGGAGCTCTCACTTCTCCCATGTACTACAAAAGTTGAAAAAAATACACTAGCAGAGTGTTTTTTACATCTTTGAAACAGGGTTACCACCTGTCCCTCTTTGCCCATGACAGTCCCTATTTAGGCAGTTGTTTCCTGCAGAAAAAAAAATGAACAATGGCAAACATGCTGAGATTTTAAGCCAAAAACATTTTCCTAAGTTTTTTTTAATAGTTGTATAAAACAATTTTGTATCTAAAACATCTAAATGCTCCATGAAACAGCACAAGCAACCCAAATGCTACAAGAATACGATTTTTTTAGGCAAAAAAGTAAGGTTCACTAGTTTGCACTGGCTGTGGGTTTGTCCTGCAAAATCTCACTTTTCAATAAAATAAATGCCCCACTTTGGGCATTAGATAAGGTGACAACCCTGCTTTGAAAGGTGTAGTTCACTTGCCATTGCTACACAGACAGCCGCTACCACAGTGCACCGGTAGGAAGTTGTTAAACACTTCATTTGAACTTTTAGTCTGGCTACAGTAATTGACAGCTTCCCACCTCTGTTCTGGGATAGCTCCTAACCACTGTTAAAAGACAAGTGCTTAACAGAACTTTACAAAGTGCATAAAACTGTTAACACTGCTCTAGAATTGTAATGCAGTTCTTTCACAAAATAAAAAGATATTTTATGAGTGTTAGAAACATAATAGGCTGTACCTTCTAATCAAAATGTTCTTACACTATTTATTGTGTTCAGAGTAAAGTTCTGTTTTGTTTGATGCAAGGATTTGACTCGTACCAAGATAAAAAGTACTTTGGAATGCAGAGTTCTCAGAGCAAAAACAACAGTTAATGGCTACAAAGTTCATTTCTACTTTTAACTGAAAGCTCTTAACAAGAAACCCTTGAGAGTTTTCTGTGATCACAAAATGATAGAATTATCAATAGATGTAATGTTGTAAGTGCAATTATTATGAGTCTTAGGTTAGTGCATGTCACTGGAGACGTATAATGGTTCATTTAGATTGCATCTCAATTTTATGAAGCTCTTGAAAAATGCAACTGCCATTTTTAAGAGTGGGAGTTTAGGTGCACTTTTTATGAGGTAAGGGCTGTATGTCAAAGATTTTTTCCTGGAAAGTATATGCCATGAATGAAAAACAGTTTATGATCTTGACAGGAATGACACTGGTTATATCAAAAGCTTGTTTGCAAGATAACCATCTAACTGCGGTATCAAAATGTATGCTCTAATAGAAATATTATATTGGCAAATACGGCAAAATGTATGAACTCATTCATAGATATTGAACAAGTGTTCGGCTTCATTTCTTCACTAAATTAGCAAAAAAATAGGTAGAAAACAGTAGTCTGGTTAATACATTTTAATATTTTCCATTGATGGAAAAAAGAAAGCTTTCTCCATCAAAAGTATGAAAAGGATGCATAAGAAAACAGTCATGGGAAAGTGCCTTCAGCTGTTCAAAAATGCAATTGGAGGGGTCAGTTGAGGCACTAAGACAAATTAGAATTCGTCATGGCCTTCCTGTTGTTAACTGAGACTATCTCCTGTCTCTTGCACTCTAAATCCCAATTATGGAAAGGACAAACATGGCTGGCTTATTTCATTTCAAACTACAACTCAGGCAACTGTATGCATAGCAACAGCCAACTGCAAAGCTGAAAAATGATCAGCCAGTAAAATCTGAAAAAGATTATAAAATCCTAATTCACATGAATAACATTAACAAAGATTAATACATATATATTTGAATGGATAAGAATGTAGCCTGGTGTGTTATCTGGTCACAAAAAGTATGCACTATCAGAGCCTCTGCTTAAACTGCTCAGCCTCTCTCTGTCCACAGGACTTGTCTCTAGTGCCTGGAGAAAAGCCACAGTGAGTCCTCCACACAAGAATTACCCATATACTGACCCATTAGGCCCATCAATTTCACCAGTCTTATATGCAAAGCTTTGGAACGCATTGTATAAGAACCCATTTATGAGATATAGGCAACTTAACTGATCTAGAACCCAAGTGCATTGGTTTTGTGAAAGGATGGCCCTGACTTCTTAACCTGATTAAACTTTTTATAAGGGTTACTGAATCAGTGAAAAGTGGTCACCCTATACAAACTATTTATCTTGACCTTGCCAAGGCTTTTAACACTATCCCCCATGCTGGCAATATTGAATAGTTGGACAGACTTAATGTAATCCCCTAGATTGTCTAGTGGATTGTAATGTGGCTATACAACAACAGATTCCAAATAGTGGAAGATGCTGGGAACCTCTCTGAAAGTGAAATTAACTAGTAGGGTACCAGGGGGATCAGTTCTGGGGCCTTTACTGTTTGTAATTTATTTTGCAGGCATCCATCCCTGAAGTATGGCTACCTTGTTTACTGATGCTTGAAAGCTGGGTACTGTACTGTTATTTGTTCATCCACTGATAATAAACTGCACCAAAAATGACTAGAATATGAGAATACCTGGTGCTTTGAAAACTGTTTCAAGCTAAATTCAATGAAGTCTTTTGAGCTAACTTTTTCTTCTTTCGTCTGTTCCCGTTAGGAGTCACCACAGCGGATCATCTGTTTCCATTTCGTCCTGTCCTCTGTATCTTGCTCTGTCACTCCAACCATCTGCATGTCCTCTCTCACCACATCCATAAACCCTATCTTAGGCCTTCCTCTTTTCCTGTTACGTGGCAGCTTCATCCTTAACATCTTTTTCCCAATATACTCTGCATCCCTCCTCAGCACATGTCCAAACTGATGTAATCTTGCCTCACTGGCTTTGTCTCCAAACCTTCCAACCTGGGCTGACCCTCTAATATATTTATTCCTAATCCTGTCCGCCCTCGTCACACCCAGTGCAAATCTTAACATCTTTAACTCTGCTACATCCAGCTCTGACTCCTGCCTTTTTGTCAATGCCACTGTCTCCAACCCATATAACATAGCTGGTCTCACTACCCTCTTGTAGACCTTCCCTTTCACTCTTACTGGTACTCATCTGTCACAAATCACTCCTGGCACTCTTCTCCACCCACTCCATCCTGCCTGTACTTTCTTCTTCACCTCTCTTCCACACTCACCATTACTCCGAACTGCTGATCCCAAGTATTTTAAATCATCCATCTTCCCCGCCTCTACTCCCTGCATCCTCAACATTCCTCTATTCTCCCTCTCATTCACACACACATATTCTGTCTTAGTCCTAATGACCTTCATTCCTCTTCTCTCTAGAGCATATCTCCACCTCTCCAGGGTCTCCTCCACCTGTTCCCTACTCTCACTACACATCACAATGTCATCTGCAAACATCATAGTCCACGCGGACTCCTGTCTGATCTCATCTGTCAACCTGTTCATCACCATTGAAAATATGAAAGGGCTCAGTGCTGATCCTTGATGTAATCCCACCTCCACCTTAAACACATCCATCACTCCCACCACAGACCTCACCATTGTCACACTACCCTTGTATATATCCTGTACCACTCTTAAATACTTCTCTGACATTCCCGACTTCCTCATACAATACCACAACTCCTCTCTAGGCACCCTGTCATATGCTTTCTCTAAGTCCACAAAGACACAATGCAACTCCTTCTGACCTTCTCTGTACTTCTCCATCAACACTCTCAGAGCAAACATCGCATCTGCAGTGCTCTTTCCAGGCATGAAACCATACTGTTGATCACTAATCATCACCTCCCTTCTTAACCTAACTTCTACTACTCTTTCCCATAACTTCTTGCTGTGACTGATCAATTTAATCCCTCTGTAATAAATACAGCTCTGCACATCACCCTTATTCTTAAAAATCGGTACCAAAACACTTTCTCCATTCCTCAGGCATCCTCTCACTTTCCAAGATTTCATTAAACAATCTAGTTAAAAACTCCACTGCCATTTCACCTAAACACCTCCATGCTTCCACAGGTATGTCATCTGGACCAACAGCCTTTCCATTCTTCATCCCCTTCATAGCTATCCTTACTTCCTCCTTGCTAATCAACTGTACTTCATGATTCACTATCCTCACATCATCAACCCTTTCTCATTCTCTTCATTTAACAGCCCCGCAAAATACTCTTTCCATCTGCTCAACACGCTCTCCTCGCTAGTGAGTATGTTTCCCTCATTATCCTTTATCACACTTACCTGCTGTACATTTTTACTAGCTCAGTCCCTATGTCTAGCCAATCGGTACAGGTCCTTTTCTCCCTCCTTAGTGTCCAACCTTTCATACAACTATTCATACGCCTTATCCTTAGCCTTTGCCACCTCTCTCTTTGCCATGCACCTCATCTCCTTATACGTCTGACTACTTTCTTCATCTCTCTGACAATCCCACTTCTTCGCCAACCTCTTTCTCTGTATACTCTCCTGTAGTTCCTCATTCCACCACCAGGTCTCCTTGTCCTCCTTCCTCTTTCCTGATGTCACACCAAGCACCTTTCTAGCCATCTCCCTTACTAGTTCTGCTCTAGTTACCCAGCTATTTGATAACTCTTTCCTGCCACCAGTGCCTGTCTTAACTCTTCCCTGAACTCCACCTCACAATTACCCTTTTTCAATTTCCACCATTTGATCCTTGGTGTTGCCCTCACACTCCTCCTCCTCTTCTTGATCACCAATGTCATACAAACCACCATCCTATGCTGCCTAACTACACTTTCCCCCGCCACCACTTTACAGTCTCCAATCTCCTTCAATCTGGCCCTGCTACATAAGATATAATCCACCTGTGTGCATCTTCCTCCACTCTTGTATGTCACCCTATGCTCATGCCTCTTGTTAAAATAAGTATTCTCCACAGCCATATCCATCCTTTTCACAAAATCCACTACCATCTGACCTTCTGCATTCCTTTGCTTAACACCATACCTACCCATCACTTCTTCATCCCCTCTGTTCCCTTCAACATGCCCATTGAAATCTGCTCCAATTACCACTCTCTCACCCTTGGGTACAGTCATCACCACTTCATCCAACTCACTCCAAAATATTTCTCTCTCATCCATTGCACACCCAACTTATGGAGCATATGCACTAACAAAATCCATCATTATGCCATCAATTTCCAGCTTCATAAACATCATTCTATCCGACACTCTTCACCTCCAAAACACTCAGCATATTGTTCCTTCAGGATAACCCCTATGCCATTTCTCCTCCCATCCACACACCATGATAAAACAATTTGAACCCACCTCCGCTATACCTAGCCTTGCCCTCCCTTCCATCTGGTCTCTTGCACACACAATATACCAACCTTCCTTCTGTCCATCATATCAGCTAGCTCTCTCCCTATACCAGTCATACTGCCAACATTCAAAGTTCCGACCCTCTCTACCACAGTCCTAGCCTTTACCTGCCTTTGAGCATGGCTTCCCCCTCTTCTCCTCCTTCGGCCAACAGTAGCCCAATTTCCACCAGCACCCTGTTGGCCAACAGTACAGGTGGCGGTCATTGTTAATCCAGGCCTCCACCAATCTGGTATGTATATCTGTACTGTTGGCTGCATGTATGATTTGAAGAAATTTTATGCCGGATGCCCTTCCTGATGCAACCCTCCCCATTTATCCAGTCTTGGGACCAGCGCAAACAAATGCACTGGCTTGTGCAACCCCAGTGGCAGGGTTAAATCTTTTGAGCTGACAGCCTTTAAAATCTTGTCATTGAAATGTCTTAGGCCCATAGATTAGTACTAGTCTAATTGCTTTTGTGGGCTATTTTAAGCCTAGCCAATCACCCCATGTGAGTATCAAACATGCACCTTGTGCCTGTAAGGTAAACACCTTAACCATTACGCCAACCTCCCACCTTGTGTAGCATAGCAGCATTTGTCAACAAGCTGCTCCCACCTGATATGTTATAAGTGGTACTCCTCCATAAACAGATGAAGTTATAAGAGGCCTGGGTACTTATTTGCATAACTCTCTGTCGTGTTCAGTCACCACACTGCCACCATAGTCAGGAAATCCTTCTATCAAGCCCTATTTATTTCCAATGGAATGTCTTCAAAATCCAAAGAAGTCATCCTATCACTGGAGATGATATTTGGGGGTTGGGGGGGGGGCAGTGATGGCGATTTCCAGCTAGTAATAAAGCAACTGTTGAATGGTGTTACTCGTAATTTGGATCTCCAGGAGATCTAAGGTAGGCAGTTAGAGAAGTGTGACCCATGTCATCTCAACAAAATCCATCTGACTAAAAGCAATCTACTTATGTTTTATTTATGTTTTCTTCTGGCACCAGCTCCACCATGTCCAGGTGCTATACACTTGCACTAATACACACTTCGTAAACTGTGTAATCATTGTAGCTTGGACTACAAGAGGTTACCCTTCTTAAGAGTCCTTTTCTCATGCTTAGCAACACTAACTTGTGAAAGTTCCGATGGTTGTCCTCACTCATGATATTAGGCCTACGATATGAGTAAATGCCAAAGAGAAGCAGTGCCACGACCAGTCTCTGAGGGACTTTGCTTGTGACTGGCCTCTTCGTAGAGTTATAACTTCATAGGTCCTGTCTGGGAGCCAGCTGGCTATCTACTGCATGACATAAGGGTTTATATCCAACCTCTTGAGATCGTCAACAATGCCCAAGTGCAATATTATATCAAATGCCTTAGCCAGGTCCAGGTAGGCAGGTTGAATAATTTTGCCCTCATCCATTGCTTTGCTAACCTTTTCAAAGAAGTACACCAACGTGAGTAGGCATGACCTCCCCTTGATGAAACAAAACTGGGATAGGTCCAGTGTCTTGTAGCTTTCCTATGTCATTATTATTTCCATGATAATTCCTTCCATGGCTTTGCATACAAAATTAGTGAGACTTATGGGTCTGTAGTTTCCAGGGTCTGTAGATGGCCTACCTTTGTGCAGAGGGATGACTGTTGCTGTTTTCTTTTCATGAGGAACAGAGCCTGTTTGGAAGCTACAATTAAATAGCAATTTAGGTCATGTTTCATTGTATTTACAAGGCATTTGGGATGTTGTCTGGGCCTACTGATGCAGTGTTCATGGCTTTAGAAAAATTATTAAAGACCTGTTCCCTAGTGATAGTAGGGGGAGTTATATTTGATGGTATTTTCTGAGGGGAGGTTGAGGGAGAGACTGGTAGAGTTCAAGCTGAATTTGTCAGCCAGTAGGTTTGTTAGGGTCTATATTATATTATCACATGCTTAAAAAAGCAAATGATAAATAATCAACCCCATGTAAGCAAAAATTTACAACGTCGAAATCTCAGAACAGCAATTTTTTTCCAAGAAAAAAAAATCGCTGTTCCAAAATAGAAATAAAAAAAATAAAAAAAACTTTAAAACATTATACATACATTATACATGTCTTTGCCCCCCCACACCCTCCCGACATGATGGGCTGTGCCCCCCACACCCCCTGCTTAAATATACCAAATCCAAGATCGCACTACAGTGCCGAAAACGTCAAAGTAACGAAAGCAGCCAAGCAAATTCTTTCCCAGGGAAAGAATTCAATGAAAAGCTGTTTCGCAATTTTGCCTTTTCACTCTTTTCGGTTCGATCAGGAGGCATTTGGCAACCTGCATCTGCGATCTGGTAATAGGAACCCGGTTTGCTACATCTACTGGCTCGGTATAGGTTGGTCCTTTAATAGTGAGCTCTGCACACAAATGTGTATTGCCTTTGAGGATGTGGACATGGTTAAAAAATGCCTTGTGGTTGTCCTTGGC
Source organism: Protopterus annectens (assembly GCF_019279795.1). Lineage (NCBI taxonomy): Eukaryota > Metazoa > Chordata > Ceratodontiformes > Protopteridae > Protopterus > Protopterus annectens. The sequence continues at coordinate 515,845,595 of NC_056743.1, read as the reverse complement.
CTGGGAGGCAAAATTTACTTCATATTTGGCTTTGCTAGACTTTATTTGTCCCCTGAGTTGTTTGTTTAGTTTGATGAGAGGAATTTTATATTGCTGGGTGCTACACCACCTAATTTTATTATTTTTTATTTTTATTTCACATTTGTAAACCGGATTAGTCCAAATGGGCACAAGCCCTTTTTCATTGGAGACCCAAGGAGAAAAGCTCCAAAAAAAAGAAAGCATAATATAAATTTTACATACATAGGTTTAACAACGTTGTAATAGATAATATCACAGTATATGAACAGTGTAAGATAGCACAAGTCTTGTAAAAGTATATAAAAACAAAAATAGAAAAAGTAACATAAAAATAAGAAAGCAATTATATTGTTATGCTACATTCAATACAGAAAGTGTAATTTATTAGTATCACCTGACTGGAATGCAGCCAAAGAACTTTCTACTCACAAGTTAGAGAGACACAAGATGTAGTCAAGATGAGGTAGGGTCTTGGCAGGGGCATAGCCAAGTTTTCTGGAGAAAGATTTTTTAATTCTTTTTTGAAGTGGTTTGTGTGTGTAATGCAGAATAAATTGGCAGGGAGATTATTTCAGAATTTGGATATGAAGGTTTTATATAAAAGATTGCCAATGTTCATTTTGGACCTATAAGTCTGGAGAAGGAATTTATCAGTACTGCGTAAGGGATGGGAAAGGGTGTAGTAAGTGACTAAATTAGAGAGAGGAGGACAGGCTGCGGGTTTGTTAAGAAGGAAGTGAGTTATAAGGAGTGGAGATAACTTAAAATGATAGGGAGCTTATTGAGAGCAAGGCAATGGTGGGTGGAGTTTGGTAGGTTAGCTGCAAATTTAGCAATTTTATTGTAAGTTTGTTCCAGTTTGGAGAGCAACCAAGACTGGAGGTTAGTAAGAACTGGGGCTTCATAGAGGAGGCTAGGAATAGATAGGCTTGAGCTAGGGAGAGTTTGGAATCAGATGATAGAAATATTTTGTTGCGATATAGAAGTCCAAGTTTTTGATTTGTTTTCTTAATTGAATGCTGGATGTGCAAGTCAAATTTTAGTCGGTCAGTTGTCATTCCTAGTAATTTTGTGTGAGTTTAATCATTAATGAAGATTTTATTTAGGGAAGAAATAGAGAAGGAGAGCTTAAGGTGAGCAATTGCCTTGGGGAGAAAGAGACGTTTTGTTTTGGATTCAAAATGAGCTGATTGTCATTTAGCCAGCTTTCAACTGAAAGGAAAGATTGCCGAGTCAGTGTCTGAAGGTGTGAGATTGAGTTTGAGGATGTGATCAGAGCAGAGTTGTCTGCATATTGTATGAGGATAAAGGGGGTAGTGGAAGAATGGAGGTCATTGGTACGGATGTTAAAAAGAAGGGGTCCCAGGATAGAGTCCTGTGGTACGCCAGTGTGAATGGGTATAAAGTAGAACAAGATGACTGCCATTTGACTGATTTTTGTCTACCTGTGAGATAACTAGAGAACCATGAAAGACTTATGGTGGAAAGATTTAAGTTTGTTATGTAGTATGGTATGTGATGCTGTGTCAAATGCTTTCAAGAGGTCCAAGAACAGACATGATACCAGTTTGTTGTTATGTTATTTTTGCCATAATTTACTTCTGTTATGCAGCCTAGTGGCTTTGTGATTTCAGGAGGGTGATATGCGTTTTGAGTTAGTTCTGTACTTCTCCCTAGTGGGTACAACTGCCTCTTTGAATAGTTTCACTTAGGCAGTAGTGTTCTCATGGTTTATGGGGGCTTAAAATATTGTCAGGTTGTCACTTAGTAGTAGGAAGTTAGCCTTAAAGTAGTTTGTGAATATTCCAGGGTTAACTGGGGTTCTAGGTTTTAGTTTTACTTCAAAGAAGACCATTTTGTGGTCTGACCTTACCAGAGAAGACATTACATTAGGAGGGGGCGTGGAGCACTCTCCCATATTATTGAGGAACAGATCCAGTATATTTGCCCCTCTGGGCAGTATATTGACAATCTGGTCCAGGGAGTTTGTGTTTACAAAATCCAGGGATTTCTGTGCCTGTATGTTTGGTGTCATATACGATTCCCACTTAATACTGGGGTAATTAAAGTCACCCAGGAATATGGGATCGGACTGTATAATGAGTGTTCCCAATAAGGGTTTCCTGGGTCATTGATGGAGACCTATAGCTTTCAAGGAAGTGATATGGGATTTTGCCTATGATGATTTGAAATGTATTATCATGTTTTGACCAGCCTTGAGGTATATTTATTTTTGATGTAAATCGAGACACCTCCACCTTTAGTCCCTGCCTGTGAAGTAGCTGGTCTAAATGTGTGCAAGGCATTATAACCTTGCACTGTTGGTGTGTTCTATCTGGCTTTAAACCATGTCCCAGTGACAGCACAGACATCATAGGTTCATAGGTTCATAGGTTCATACTAGGCTATCTGTGTGGCTCTGATGGATCTGGAGGTGAAGCATATTCATCAAATCTGGGTTTGACATGGCCTTGTATCTTTGAGACCTTTTATCCTTTGGTGAGGAACTTTGTGGCCTCTCCAGCTGCTGCAAGTGTCGGGTCAGATACATTCAATGGGGCATTGTACTCAATCATTGGTCTGATGTGAGACCCTTCTGAACCTGGGACACCACTTGTGACAGGCTTTGAGTCTGACATGGCGCCAGCAACTCTGACCCTGTGGGTTCTGTCCGACATTTAAGCTGATGAGTTTTTCAATGAAAGTCAACCAAATTTAAAAGGCATGATCTCCAAACTGGGTTGGATCAAAGTCTGGCAAAATTCCTATGTCTTTATTTTATGAGGTCCATTGATCCTCTCTCCATGGCTGCAGCAGAGGCTTGTCAAACTGTGGAGGCACCTTTGTGAAGTGGTACCACAGTTGCAGTGCGCCACTCCCTGGGTATGTATGAGATGTTTGCGTCAGCATTCTCTTTCTCTAGGGTGATGAGAGCTTGAAGGAAGTGGAGTTTTTTTGTTTAGAATCCAAACATTGAGCAGAAGCACCTTTAGATTTTCTTGGTTTTGTTTTGCTACGTCAGAAGTACTTTCAGTATGGTATTGCCTAAAAATGGTATTATGGGTGAGCACAGTGTTTTAATTAATATTCAAAAGCCTAGAGGGTAGAGGTGTAGGCCATCCCTAGCAAAGCAGTGTGATCTGTTGACCATCTCCTTCCATGCTGACAAATACTGCAACCCCTTAGAATCCAAACTAAACCCATTATTAAAGCAGTCATCTTCTGTTCGTATTGTGGCATCATTCTTGAAGGTAAATGCTGCTCACTGCTAGGCTCATTCCAGCCTGAGACACATATTCCAAGAGCTCCATGATGTTTCTCTTCATATCGTCTAGGATAGTACGTCTCTGGTCATTTACACCCACATGGACTATGAATGAGTCATACTGGTACTTGTGCTCCAATGACCTGAGTGTATGTTTAATGTGTGATCCTGGCCCCTGATAAACACCTTGGCTTAGTTTCTACTGTCACAAGTAGATCCGATATCTGTCAGCCTGGGGAGACATGATTGACAAACCACAATGCTTTGCCAGGGATGGTTAGCACTTGTCACCACTTGACTTATGGATGCTGGCAAAAACTTTATCTGTCCCGTAGCACCTTTTTATTTTTCAGGCTGTGTCAAGTTGCTAAACCATCCAATATAACAAAACGTACTGCTGCTCAAGTCTAGAAGTTTAAATAAAAAAAACTGCACTCCCTAGAAGCACTTCTCACCCTGGAGAATACAGACATATGTGCAGTCATGGAAACATGGCTCAGAGCCATGGAAAGCACCTTGACTATCAAAGGCTACAATGCCTTTCTTACAGTTTGAACATCCATAGCTCATTAAAAAAAAAAAAGGAGGAAGCGTCTCACTGTTCACAAAGGACAAGTACATTGGGAGACTGGTCTAACAGCATGACTTGCTTGAGCTGCTCAATGTCCAACTAACCATAGGTGCAACTCCCTGTCATATTCTTGCTAACTACAGATCCTCTAAAATAATTTTGGAAACCACAGCTCTTACCTAAACCTACTGGAATCTCAACATTCAGCCTAACACCATACTTACGGGTGACTTCAACTACTCCATAAATTGAGAGACTTATACATCCCATAATTCATTGGCTCAGACGTTTTTGGACTTCATCAATGCAAACAGCCTGGAGCAACTAATTAGCTCCCCAACTAGAGGTATAAATATGCTAGATCTAGTACACACAAACATGGGGGAATGCTACGTCATCCCTCCAATGTATTGACTCCTCCCTGGTAATATCTGATCACAAAATTATCTTCCTTAGTATTAAAACTAAAATAGAATCCCCATTGAACTTCATACCTGTTATAAACTTTGTTTAGTCCAATTACCTCAAACTAACTGACAGCTTATTAAATTTCTAAGCCCCTCCAAACCAGGCTGATGCTGAAGCCTAATCTGAGCTGTACACAAAAGTACTGTACAACCACATTCTTATCTGCTAGAGGAGGCAGTACCTGTCTATGACAAACCTATGATTACTTGCAAGAATAAACCACCCTGGTGGACCCTTAGCTTAAGTAAGCTATTCAACAACAGGAAAAAGATCCTCTCCAAACCAAGAAGGAACAGAAAAAACAGTGCCAAAAGACACTGACCTGTTCTAACAAACAATTTATAGAGCTGGTCAAACCTGCCAAGACAAATTACGAGGCAAAGATAGCTTCCCAGGTGAAAGATAACCATAAGGTTTTTTTTTTAATTATGTACGTAACCTCAGGGGAAACGCTCAGCAATCTGCCGATTTAATCATGAATGGCAACACTTACACCCAGGCTGAAATTATAACAAATCTGCTGGCTGACAAGTTCATTTCAAACTTCTCTCCCATCACCTACTGCCACACCCAAAGAAATACATGCGACCATCCCTCTACCGGTCATTATGAGCGAACAGGTCCTTACTGTGCTCGCCAAAGCCAAAAACACATCCTCCATTGTTCCTGCCAACATTCCAGAATGGTTCTTAAATAGCTTAAATCAGACTCTATCAGTGCCACAAGAAACCCTCTTTAATCACACCTTCCATATAGGCTTTGTTCCCATGGAATGGAGGACTGCAACAGTCTGCCATCTGCACAAGTGTAACCCATCACCTACCCAGGGAAATGCAGAACTATAGGCTTGATCAGTCTTATTTGCAAGGTCATGGAGAGAATTATCATGGACCTGATCAGTAATGACATAAGAACTCTCCAAACAATGGACCAGAAACAATTAGCCTTTGCCAAAGGGAGGTCTTGCTTGCTCAATCTGGTGGACTTCAAGAAAGTCACCAGGGCCATGGATGAGGGTAAATTAGTACGCATAGCTTATCTAGACCTGGCTAAAGCTTTCAGCACAATTCCCCACTTAGGGATCATAGATAAACTTACTGAGTTAGGCATAAACTCCTACACCATAAGTTGGATAACCAGTTGGTCACTGACAGGACACATTGTCCAGGGAGGTGAATCCACTTCTAAGAAACCTGTTACTAGCAGTGTCCCACAGGGCTCAGTGTTGGGACCCCTCCTGTTTGGTATATAATTCTGCAAAGTGAAGGCCAATGTTGGGAGCCTTTGGCTCACCAAACTTGCCGATGACTGTAAGCTGGGAGCAGTCATTGAATCCCCAAATGATGCTGACATCCTACAAACAGGCCTAAACATAACATAACAGACTGGTGACAAAACCAGGTTTAAGACTAACCGTTTGTTAAATCAGATATCCCTGCTAATTATAATATTGATAGCACACCCCTAAAAGTAGACCCAGTGGTGAGTCAACTAGGAACACAGATAGATAGTAATCTAAACTTTGACCACCAGGTAGCTACGGTAGTGAGGAAATCCTTCTGTGTGGCTCAACTTATAAGTAAAAGCATGGCATCAAGATCAAAGGAAGTCATAGTGCTATTGTACTTGGCCCTCATCAGGCCCATAATTGAGTACTGTACTCCCTTCTGCATGTACCTAACCAGTTACTTACACCAACTGGAGCAGCCCCATACATTTCTCACTAAAACAATACAAAGCGTAATACACATCTTATTCAGACCAACTAAAGGCCCTACCCCTTTACTCCATTTCATATCATTTATTGAGAGGTGACTTATGCCTGACCTATAAGGCATTCTCTGATCCAGAGCTAAAAACAAAAAACACATCCACAAGGATACCACAAATGAAGCAAAAGCATTTACTGGAACAACAAAACCAACATCTTATACACACACACACACATATATATATATATATATATATATATATATATATATATAGATAGATAGATAGATATACTCCATTCACCAATAAGAAACCACATTAATGTGCTAGAATAACTGGCAATTAAAAACCTTAAAATGTTTTTTGTTAGCTTGTGCCTCTTTCATTTCTGATCCAGCTGTGATGAAAATATGTTACATATTTGCAAGAAAAATTATACAAGGGTTACGTGTTCCATGGACCCAAAACCTATTTCTGACTCAAGTAGAACTTGTTGGTGAGACAGATTCATATCCCAAAAGGTACCTCATCTGTGGAATAAACTTCCCATCTTCGTAAAACAAAGCCTGCCCCTCCCTTTCTTCATAAAGAATTTGGATAAATGAATGAAAAACCATTAACTCCCTCTCAGGGTACTGTCAATGTCTCTTATGGACAGAGGCAGTCTGCAAAATGACTCGAGGCTCCAATAGCCAAAGCTCAGTACGTCGATACCACCCAATCCCATATCTGAGAAATTGTTGTCATATCCTGAGTTTAATTGGCTAGGCTTGTAAAGGTTTGTGTCCCATTAGTCTAGTAAATACCTATGAACTGACTGTGACTTTATCCTTAATCAGCCCAGTGAGAGGGACATTAGTGTGTCTCACAATGGAGTCTCCAGTGACCAGAAGGTTAGATTGTCTGGTGGCTTGCCTTATTGGCTCAAAAGTAGACGCTCCATGAGATGTGGTTGTATGTGTTGATGGGGATGCTGTTTTGAAGGAGTGTATTCAGGAATGTTGAGGGTATTTGTTGTGTGTTCTTTGTCTAGGAGGACTTTAGGGTTTAGGAAGGTTACATTCAAGTGCCTCAGCATACATGAGTCTGTGTGTCTGGTTTGAATTGTATGTGATGGGTGCAGCATATGTACTACTGACAACTTGATTGACATTAGGAGAGCTTTTATGTGAGAGTTTTGCCTCCAGTGAAATTGTGTAAATACATCTCTCACATCAGTTTGTGAATTAACTGGATGTCCATAAACATGAAGCAATTTCTACATTTCCTTAGGATGTCCATATCCACCAAGCTCGTAACGAAGATAGTGGGAAAGGTCATATCCATGGCAACGGGCCCTTTTTATTGATTAGACAGTTGCAGTGAAAATATAAAGTAATGTCAGGAATATTGGTTTACAGCTCTGGGGACGGTGTTGGTCACTGCGGACTAGCTGCCCTGTGTGCAACTAGGTCTTGGTGAAATTTCAGTGGTGCTTTTACAGGAAAAATGTCAACTCAAAGTGTTTGGGTTTATACAGGGCACTGCCAAATGCTTGAGGGGATACTAATATGTAGACTCAGATAGATTAGGGATGAAGTATTTAAGGAGATATTCTAAAGTTAGGTTAGAAAGCAGAAAATCAGGTGGTACTTACTGTAAAGAAAGAATTTGCTTTATCAATAATGATGAAAAGAAGGGATTCTTCTGAAGGACTACTGCCTGGCTAGTACTAATGCTAGTGCTGGTCTTACAACAGCTTCACACTGCTGGGATAAAATGCTTCTTTGCTTTTTCTCTACACCAAAAGCACAACAGTAACACCAGATCCAATATGAGAAGTAGACTACAGGCTCTTTAGTGAACAACAGTCTTGTCCCAGTTGAGGAAAGGGTCTGAAGGATCACTGTAGACTTTTCCTAGTATTGAATGATATTGGCGTTCCTTGAATAGCAACCAGACCAATCAGGAATGTCCAACACAAACACTGCCAAATCAGAAACAGCCAGGAATCAATGCACTATACTCCTCTCACCAGGATCAAAATATATGCACAGATTCCAAACTAGGTCCTATGAAATAGTTATCAGTCTTTCTGGTGATCAGCAGCACCAGGAAATTATGTCCTTATGCTCCTTTTCACAACAGGAGCAAAATCAGAAGCACTAATGCCAATATGGCTACTCCTAGCAGAATCTGAGCTCTCCAATAATTTCTAGTCTTGGACTAGATGTTGCAGATTTTAAGGGTAAGGTGCATAAAATGACTTATTCTCCTAAGAGTTGCAGTGTGCACTAAGTAGTTAGATATGAAAGAAGGGGTAACTTAAGCTTTAGCTACCTAAGCAGAGAGCAACTAATTCTACATATAAAATATTTTTACTGCTATCTTGTAAGGTCAGCAGTTCCATTATAGTCTGAAAGTAAGTTGTATCCATACAGTAAACTGTGTATTCAAATACCTTAATTGTGTAATTCTTATAGAATGAACGATGTAATACACAATCTCATAAGTACTACGCTATCAATCTCCAGACCATTATGAGCCTTGCATAAAAAAAAATAAAATAAAAAAAAAAATTCAAGAGTTCCCTCCAGCCTCAAAAGCTGGTGGAGAGTTTGAGGCTGCTCATCCATTTATCTAGGTTTACATTGAAAGGGTACGAATCTGCTTGACACAGTGGAAATTTGTTGCAGAAAAGTAATTCACATACCAAACTCAAGTATTTTTTATACACTTAACTGTGTAAATTCAAATACCTTAATTCTGCTTTTCCTATTCACTAAACTATGTAATTCCTAAATCTAAACTAAACAAAGACATGGTGACTTATTTACACTTCCCTGAACTCCAGTTCCCATAGCTCCCATTTCCTAAGTAAGCCCCAACTTTCAAGGGTATGAGCTAAGCCCAGTAAATCTTCCCTTTCTGGGATGACGGATATGAGGGACAATAAATGTTTAACTTTCTTTGCTTTTCTATTAGGAATATCCATAGAAGCAGCCTGAATCATGAAAGGAACATCACCCCAGGAAAGAAGCATTTAGTTCATCCAGAAAGTGAAACATTCCCAGCTCCTTCCTCCAAGACTGACAAGACTGTTTCTCCCATGCCTTTCAGAGGACACTTTGTCAGCTACAAAATGACGGATTTCAACATCTTGGCATTAAACTTAACACAGATGATACCATCTCATCTCACATCTTTATTCACCACTTCATCTCCTATATAGGTATAAACACTGCTGAGTCATGGTTTTCTTTATAGAGTGGTATCACCTTTCTTTATCCATTAAATGGCATTATCAATTTCATCTAAGGCATTACTAATAGTTTAATAGCTATACCTTTAACTGATGCTTTAATATCACTGACTGCAACTGCGTATCTTATTTAAGTGCTACGATCATGTATTTGTAGTCATCACAATGGAATTTAACTGCAAGGCTGGCACGCTAAAACCATAAATATTAAGTTTCCTACTTTGTAAAAACAAATGACAGCCCCATTACCCACATACATGTCTATAAGAATTATCATGGTGTAGGTTCATTCTTTGAATCTTAGGAAAAGTCACATTTCAGTAGAGTTAGGTGGAATGCGCTTGAGTAGAGAAAGTTTCCATTTATTTCCATACTTTTTTGATATTCCAGTGGCACCTCATTCCAGTGTTTTCTTCTCATTTGCTGAATTCTTTTGTTAATGAAAGAGTAACAGAAAGATAGCTATGGAGAGCAGTAGTAACTAAATAATAAAACAGTCAGACAGGCCAGAAGAATGGCGCAAACTCTCATGCTATTCTTTAGACTTCATATTATAAGGTAAAATATAATGTTATATATTCTTATAATTGTAAGATAAAATTGTGATATTTTTTCATATTGCAGTCCATGTGTAAATTTTGCCCTTGACAAAAATACTTTCTACTTGTAACGTTTTCAATCAGTTTCTTAATTAATTATTACATTTTAATGATGATTTTTCCAAAAACTATTCATGTTTAATGCATGGCTAACTCTGGGCATGTTTCTACGGTTACTCTTTGGTCATCAGTACAGGTGTATACCCCTTCAAACTGTTTCTTTTACCATGACTTTTGGTAGATGTGTATATATTATTTGAGACGGAACACAGTTTAGAAAGCAGACACGCTAGATGATTTAACAATTACCACTCACTGCAAAATATAAGTGGTCATGAATTAGGACGTCTAAAAATGATGCAGTCTGCTGAGAAATTATCTGTCCCAAGAATTTTATCCCTTGTAACCTTATCAAAAGATATCTCGGTGTGTGCTTACATTTCAAGACATCTTTGCTTACTTTATTCCAGAATTTTCAGAATATTTTTACCTTCTTAATATTGCAGATCCTAAACCTTTACGCATCCAACTCCTAGCTCATTTAATTTTACTAGATTATTTTAATACTATTTTAATACAATATTAAACATGCAGTAATGAAATTTAGATAACAGAATTAGTCAAGAAAAAAAATCTGATACTCCAATAACTAAATCAGGTTATGAGAATAAATTCATAATGCTGTAACCACTGGAGGTGGCGTGCTAAAAATAAAAACCCTTGGAATGGATTACTTCAGAAGCAGATAACAAGCTCTACAATAGGTAATCAAGGATAAGGCAGGAACACTGAACACATATAAAATATAGATCTCAGACAACATTACAGGCTTGGAAATAGTTTAGTCTTCATGATATAATGTATGATTTGCTTTTTTTTTTTACCAATGTGTTGATTGGGTGAGCAACGTAAGCCCACTGAACAAAGTGATCATATTTGTGGGTGACCCAGGTGCACTGGTTAAGAGATTTGCTCAGTGTTGTACAGAAAGCAAATAAGGGTACAAGGAACAAAGCCCTGTACCCTGAGATAGTAAGAAGTTCATTAAATAGCTTAAAGCTTTATTGTTTTACTAATGATTGGCAACAGCACATCAGAACTTTTGTCTAGTAATGTGGCCTGCTCAGAATTACACAAGATGCAGGTATAGGTTATGAGACTCATACCTAGATCGGAAGTATATTGTTATCTGTAGTATGTAAACTGATTTTCTACTTATACTGCCAAACAACCAGATGCTCTGAGTTTAAACCAAATTTCTATATGTGATTTTCATACTGCTATCAGCTCCCCATCACTCTACCCTAATACGTAAACAAAGCAGTATATTAAAAATGTGTCAGTTAATTTATTTCTAGCTGATCTTGTAGCATGATATAAGTGAAGGTCATGTTTCTGTAAACACAAAAGCCTTTTCCCCCTATAAACATTGGCTTTTTATTTTCTGTCCCACTTCCCTAGAATTTTATCATGTTAGTTATATTAAATTTAAAGAGTTCACTAATACTCCTATATACAAATGTGCAGGTGTGTGTAGAGGAGGGCAGAACAATTCACCCGCTCATATCCCATGGTTTTGTTATACTACTATTAGTCTGAAAATATACATATCTACATTCTTCTGATAACCAACACTTGGGGTAAACTCGGTGGTCAGAAAAACAATATAACACATCAGATGACCTACTAACAGTCCTATGCTCCAGATGCATGAAAGTACAGTTCAGAATAAAAAACTGCGAATTTGCAAAATCTGTTAAGACCTAGCCTCAAATCTCACACCATTACCTTGCATAGAAGGCAATAAAGAAACATATTTGTTCTCCTTTGGTTTCAAGCTCACACCTGAAAAAAGACTCATATATGCATTTTCTCCAGCAAATGAAGCCAATTATTTTAAAATAAATGTATTCATTTCTTTTTTGGAAAAATTTAAAATCCCATTACTTCTTTCTGATCTCCAGTGAATTCTCCAGCAGTAAAGATAGAATATATTTCTGACATATTTGCTGAAAGAAGATTTCATTAAGAGTATTCAGAATAATAAAGTTAAGAATGGGTACATTATTAAAACTGAGGACAGGGCAAACAGAAGCAATGCACTCTAGTAATAAGAGAATATTACCACTTTGGAAAAAAAAGATAACTTTTTATTTCAACACCGAACAGATTTAAGTATCTGTAATGAAACATCTGGACATTAAATGCCCTGGGACAATAAAAGTGGTACATAAGTGAATTTTGAAATTCTTCTGAGAGTTCATATTATTTGAATTTTTACTCTGATATTTTCAGCAGCAAGATAATTACATTTAAATGGCCTTGCACTTTTAGACCACATACATTACCTTCAATGATGGGAACATAATGACATATAATAAATAATAACAGTGGCATATAATATTAATTCATTTTCAATAAATTCATCAGTATGAAGGCCTTGCAAATATTAATTTGCACATGAATCTACAGGATGTCATTCTTATTGATCAAGCAGCACTGCTCTCTGGTGAGAAATTCAACTTTACAGATGCCAAGTGATGGTCAGGTTTGTATGTAATCCAAACGATCGGGTCAGACAGGAGGAAAATAGAAACCCAGTAAGAGAGTGGCCAGAATCCAGGAGATCTGCATGGGTAAAGCCATTTTAAAAAGGTATACACTGACAAAACAGTCTAATAAGACGTGATGCAGGACAAGGTTGTAATATGTGAGAAGCCATGGATAGTCAATATGAGTGTTGTGATAAAATTCTCAACATTCAAAGCAGAGAAGCAGTAAAGTACTGTTTTTTTTTCAATAGGAACACTAATCAAAACAGTTTTTATATTTCGTATGACTTTTCATCTACCAGTAAAGGGAATGAATTTATGTTTTTTGTGTTTATTTCAGTTATAATAAATGCTGCACTGTTAAATAGCCTCTCTTAATTTCCAATTAAATAATGTAAGAAGCCAATATATTTAATCAAAACCCAAAGCAAGTATCTTGGCTGACCAGTGACCCATTAAGCACTGCTAGTATATAGAAAGAAATATTTCATGCATGCAGACAATAACATTTGACCAGGAAAACATAGTCATAAGAGTGCTATCAGTTTTTGGTTTCTACTTCTATGTGCTTTGTGTAAGTAAGCTAAGGATGAAAGCTAAGTGTTCACAACAAGCTTCACCCTGTAATACAGGGTTTGATTTTTCTGTTTCCTCTGCTGACTTTCAAATTCTGATCATATCACTTAGCCAAAAATAGTCCAAGGTTGCCTGTGAAAAGAGGCACTTATATCTAATGGATACACCTGATTATCAAAAAATAAAATAAACAATGCCATTTATCTGAAAAACCTTCTAAAGGAATGGAGTGCTAGTTAATAAACAGTGATGTTTCATGAATGCAGGCTATTTTATTTGACCAAGAAAATACAGTCATAAAAGTGCTGAAAAGTTTGGTTTACCCTGCTATGTGCTCTGTATACATAAGCAAAGTAACTTGAGGATGAAAGCCAAGTGCTGTTAACAAGTTTCATCCTGTAATCCAGGGTTTCATTCTCTCTGTCTCCTCTGCAGACTCTCAGATTCTGATCAAATCATTTAGACAAACAATATTTCCAGGTTGCCTGTGAAAAGCGATAGTTGTGTCTTGTGGATCTACCTGATCATTAAAAAATAAAATAAACAATGGCATTTATCCTTCAGAAGGAAAGAGTTAATGTGGTGTTTTTTTTTTTTTTAAGAAGCATCTTTAATATCATGCATGACACAGACAATCATACATTTATATAAATTAAAACAAACCATACTGACATAATTTTAGTTGCCAACATTATACATAAACCATATTGACATAATTTTAGTTGCAAACTTTATACATCATTTATAATCTCTCCAGTCATTGTCAGTGAAACAGTGCATAGCTCATTCAAATCCTGCCTTATTTTCAACCTCTTTCTTCCTCTCCATGTATTGTTCCCACAATTCCCATTTTTTCTATGTAATTTACTCCTACCCTTTTATAAAGATCCCAATTCAAGCTGTTTTATCGCTGTTACTATATTCACTACTTCTAGTACAGGTGGTTTAGACGTTGATTTCAATTTTCAAGTAATTGCTTTTTTGGCACTCACCGTAATTAGCCTCAGCAAGGCCTTGCTTATGTCTAAGTAATTCTGATTCTGTGTCTTAGCTCAAAAAAAAAATTTCCTTAGTTACACCAATTTGCTCAACCAGTATCGCTGATAGAGTAGTCTGCAGGGAATCTTCAAAGTCTCCCAATTTATTACACTACCAGAAAATATATTCCCAAGTATCTCTTTCTTCCCTATCACACCTCCAACATTTGTTGTCTACCTAAGGAAAAATTCTTTGGAGCCTACTTGGGGTATAAAAAATACCTATGCAAACACTTCCAAGTGAAGATTCTAAAACTTCTAGACTTTGTTGCATATTAATGTAATTCTTGTTACAGTTGTCATTTCCTACCTAAAAATTAGTCCATTTATGCTCCCACCCTATCTATCTATCTATCTATCTATCTATCTATCTATCTATCTATCTATCTATCTATCTATCTATCTATTGTTGACAGGGTAAGTCCCACTAGGCTAGAACCCTCTTTTCAGGGTGGTAATATTTGTACTTCTAGGTGAAATTTGACCAGGGCATCAGAAAACTTCCCCTACTCTTTTCATGTATAGGGACATGTTTCACTACACTTCCTGTCTTCTGATCCAGGCACCTAGACAGCTCACAGAAGCAGGAAATTGGTTGAGTGAACATGGAGGAAGAAAGACAATGTAAATGATTTTGGAGTTTCTGACGCTGTTAGTTGGACAGCAGATATGTTATCTTTACCAGAGAAAGAACCAGAAGTGAAGCAGGCATTTACAAAGGAGAATAGTGCAATGAAGATGATAGAAAAGGCAGGTGAGTCTTTTTAGGGGCAGGATAAGGTGATGGAAGCATATAATCCAGAGTCAATGTCATTTGTTTCTGCAAAACCTTTTTTGTGTCAGAAGTTACAACACAGATTGTGTTGTTACAACCCTCCAATTGGAAGGGTTGCAGGATGATATATTTTTGGACTTGGTTAGTGAGAGTAATCCAGAGAATGGCAAGAACATGTTGTGGGAGAGCTAATTACAGAAGAATGTGCAACAGAGTGGAAGAAGAAATACAGGTTGGAAAAAAATCATATGCAGAAATGGTTAAAGTATGGATGGAGAGTAAAAAAGATGAAAAAGAAGCAAGTTTTAAAAAAAGAGGCTGTTTAAAGTACGGATTGAAAAGGATGATAAAGACTAGACAGATATAAGGTATGGGATGAAGTAATTAAGAATTTAAGCAAATTGAGGTAAGAGCATTTATTCATATTAATAAAGAGACTTTTTGTGACATTTCCAGACTGGCCAGATACACTGGAGGGTGAACGTGGAGATAGAGAGACAGGAAATGAGGAAGAATTAGAAATGACAGAGGAAGTAACGGAACAAGGCAAAAAGAGTTCTAGAAATATAGAGTAGTTAGAAAAAGTAGAAATGCAAAAATAAGATACTGATGTTGTAGATAGAAAAAAACACAAAAAGTTAAAACAAAGGAAAACTTAAATACAGAAATAATGATTAAAGAAGAGTCGTGGTTACGTGATAGTGATGATGTTAAATGGAATATAGTTAAAGAAATTCTGTTGGAAAAAAGGTAAGAGAAAGAAAAATGAAGAATACAGAATATTATAAACAGGGAAAAGATTAATATATATATATATATATATATATATATATATATATATATATATATATATATATATATATATATATATATATATAGTACATTAAGGAAAAAATACTTGAAAAGTATTAGCCCTTAATGTTAACAGTGTGAAAAAATTGGAAAGAACAGAAATTTTGGAATGGTGTAAAAAAAGAATGCAATATTATCTTAGAAGAGTCTGCTCAGAGAAATGTAAAAATTTTGTAAAACAACCAAGTACTGAGCAGAGGAGGAGAGAAAAATAACAGAAGATACATAAAAAGATGTAAAAAACGTAGTAGTTTATTGCACGAAAGAAAACAAGATAAAAAGCGCTTTTCACTGTATCAGCTTTCTCAGATCCATATCTCTAACACAAACTAGTTATATATTAAAAGCACACTGAGACAATTAAATAATTAACCGATCAAGAAGATGATCCAACACAAACCTCTATTTAAAGGCAAGGGCAAATAAGAACAGAAAAGAACAGAAAAAGCTCACTACAAGAATATAAATGCATAAAATAACTTAAAACATCCATAAAATGACTTTAAACACTCCATAGAATATATAAAAGATTTTCCAAAACACATAACTTTAAACACTCAATAGAATATATAAAAGATTTTCCAAAACACATAAAAAACATTTCCAAATGCACGATTACATTTTTCCAGTTCTTTTTGGAGGAATCCTCATTGACTTTTTCGTCAGAGAGGAAGCTAAGTTTAACTGACATTAATATGATGACACAAAGCGCGCTTTGGTGAATTAATAGGAGGCATGGTTGATAAGTTTGACCATGAAATACTACGACTTTGGAGCTGAGTTGTTGTGGTAATGTGACTAAATGTAAATATGTTGTTAATACAGAGTCTAGTCTCTGAAGTATATAGAGAACACTACAACAGGAAAAGATGTTGGGGAATCACTTGTCAATGAAGCCTTTGTGCATGATTATTATTCTAATGATGTGATGTCATACATACATCTATATGCAGCCAGGCACCAAGGCACTAATCTGAATGATCCTGAACTATAAAGGAATAATAAGGATCTTTGTGGCTCTCTGGCTGGCAAATCTGAGAAGACCAAAAGACCAAAGAGAGAAGTAGATAGTAATATTAGCCCTGATTTGCTTATCCCATCAGACCCTGAAAAGATGTGGACCAACAAACATTAGTTCACAATATATCTGTTGACTAAAGGGTTGAATTTTATTCCAAAGACACAGAGTAGGTTAACGGATACTATTACAGACCTTAAATTGTTTTGCAGAAATGTTATGTTAAAATATATGTTTAAGGGTTCCAGTAATGAATCAGCTGATAATAGGAGTTCATATTTAAGAATTTGAGTGAGTTGTGTGCCCAATCATCCGATATTTTAAGAGTAATTTAATAGGGAAGGAGTTATATGAATACCTTTGCATCACTGTGATACATAGAAAACATTTAAGGCAGTTTTGAATAATAATATTTTTGTATTACAAGACTCTAAGCAGTTCTTAATAGACCTCTATGAATGTATTAAACAACAAGGTGTTTCAGAATATTTAAAGGAGCATAGTGACTACTTGGATGTTAAGATTGACTTGATAACACACTTTCTAGAACTGGTTCTTGAAAATAACTTATTTATGTTCAGAGATGTTATTAACAGCTATGCTAACATATTTCTAGCCCATTGGGAGGAACATGTGTTGTTTTGTCAAACATTGTTCAGGGAGCATGTAGTATTTTATCGTTTGTGGATGACCTTTTGTTTTATGGAAAGGGACATTGGCACAGTTGCAATCTATGTATACAATGATGAACAATCTAACCACCTTCCTCAAGTTTACTATGCATTTCTCTGAGCATAAGATTGAATTTTTGGATCTGTTTGTTGAAAGGTTACCAGATGATATTATCAACACAGGGTTTTTCGAAGACCTGTCACTGTAACTAACCCTATGGATATAGGGTTTACCAATGAATTAGATAACCTGACAAGGAGGTTAACAGGAGAAAGGGTATAATGTGAACGAGGTCAACCACCATCTGGATGAAGTACACTTGACTGTAGCCAGTCCTTATTTTGGACCCATATATCCTAGTGTTGCTGGGGATAAAAGATTGATCGCTGTGTTAAGTTCTCCACAACTTTTCATCAGATCAGTTTGAAATCAGAATAAGAACAACTTGAAAAGGATGTTGTGCTATCCAAGACAATACACACATCCTAAAAAGGTAGGATGTACCAGACCCTGTGGTCATTTATAGACAGCAATGTGGAGTTTTTCATCCTGATATGAGAAGAGTTTTATACTTAGATAAACACGTGGTCATTGCAAGGGTCATGACCACAAGTTTTTTTAGTGTTAGAGAGGTCATCACCCCAAATCAGAGGGGTGGTGATGTTGGATATACACTGAAGGAAAAGAGAGTGACTAATGAAAGGGCATCCATAAAATGTCTCAAAGTTTTTTATGTATTTATATATAAATTTTTTTCATGATTTAGTTTTGTGTTTTTGGAAAATCTTTTATATATGGAGTGTTAAAGTCAGATGTTTTAAGTTATTTTATGCATTTATATTCTTGTAGTGAGCTTTTTTTCTGTTCTTTTTTCTCTCTGCAGCTTTGCTATATGCCTTTAAATAGGTTTGTGTTGGATCATCTTCTTGATAGGTTAATTATTTAATTGTCTCAGTGTGCTTTTAATATATAACTAGTTTGTGTTAGGAGGTTTGTTTCATGGATCTGAAGAAGATTGTTATCTTCTGTTATTTTCTCACTCTCACTCCTGCTCATTATCTTAGAAGACATCAGATTTTATCACAAACAAAAAACATCAAACAGAAATATGGCGAGGAAAACTGTTATTTGGAATTTTATGAGGGAGACTTGTTCTGGAATTCTTACTTTATATAGAGACACAATAAAAGTATTAGATGTTACTATTGTTATAACAGGTAGAACTACAGTCATTGATATAAGATGGAGAGATCAAGTATTTAGAATTATGGCTACATATGCTTATGTAACTAAAAAGGAGAGAGAGAAGAAATATTTAAAAATATCATTCACTATGTAGCAAACAATATGGAAATTATCATAGCAGGAGATTTTAAATGTACCTTGAGATTACAAAAAAGAAAGCATATGATGTTAAGTTAACAGGCAATATTACAAAATGTGGGCACTTATAGATATGGAATCAAAGTACATGGACTTATAGGAGAAAGGAAAACTGAAATAGACTTTTTTAGTATCAGAAAGTTTATCAATTGTGGAAGAAGGCATGGTGATGGCAGGGTTTTCAGATAATAAGGCAATTTAGATTGAAATAAAAGGAAATTCTGAATGCATTAAAATAAGAAAGGGATTAATAAAGAAAAAAATGAGGTGAAATGGGATAATGGAGTTAAAAAAGAAAAGTTGAGGTTGTGGCAAGATCATGTAGGGATGAGAGAATTCTATAACCATTGGTCAGAATGGTGGTTAAGTTTTAAAGAGAAGTATGAAAAGTGCATAAACTACAGGAAAAGTAAAAGCAGCAACTTTGTAGAGCACACAACCTAAAGTTTTTTAAGTGCTTTTCATCTTAAAACCAATGCCAGACTTCTGTCATTCAGAAGTAAGATTGATAAATCTGACTGTATATAGTGTATCTGTGAGTTTGTATAAAGTAACGAATGTATAAAAGATAATGATGTTTCAATTTCAACTCAAATAGCAAGTGTGAAATATAAAATTGACTGGTTGAATTTATTTAACTCTAAAAGAAGTAGGGCTTGTAGTAAAGAAATAAAGAATTATCAAGATCAAATCATGTTATGGAAAAGTGAGGACAAAAGGCCTGAAAAAAAAGAAAACTATGGTACAACATTATGGATAAGTATTTTGGATATATCCTTGGAAAGGACTGCATAAAGAAATAAGGAGTGAAATAGACACAAAAATAATAAGATGTAAAGATATGATAGAGCGCCAAGATTTTTTATGGAGACTGACAAAACAAAAAGTACCAGTGAGGGCAAATATGCCTTATAAAAGTAAAAAGATAGGATGTGTTTGTATTATGGAGAATTTGGTACTGCTGGACATGTGTTGTTAGGATGTAAAACAGATAAAACATTATGGAAAATGTTTTAAATAGGTAATCTGTGGATAGATTCAAAGAAGTAAACACAATAAATATGGATATAGTAGAATTTGAGTATTACAAGAAGAAAAGTAGAAATTATGTCAAGAAAATTGACAGAAAAATGCTTTGTATTATATATGTAATTTGAAATCCGAGAGTGAAAGAAATTATAAATACCACAGTAAAATCACGGACAGAGACTCAAGGTAGCAGTCACAGCAATTTCATTCAATTTAAATGATTTTAATTCCTTTTAATTAAATTGCTGTGACTGCTGCCTTGAGTCTCATATCCGTGATTTTCTACTGTGGTATTTATACTTTTGCTTCTATTAGTGAAAGAAATTATGTTTAAACAAAATGAGACTCGGCTATGACATTAACAAAATAAGGTGTTGGTTATGGAAGTTAGCGATGGGGTCAGACAACAACAACAAAAAAAACATTGTATATGTGAGAGAAAAAAGATGAACAATGCATATTGCAGATATTGTGTATATTGTGTATAATGTAAATAATATAAATATGTAAATAAGTATGTATAGTTTAATAAAGAACCCCTAAAATGCATTTTTATTGGAGAAACTGCCTGTGAAAAGTAACAAAATATAAAATGCTAGAAGAAAGAATGTGTAATAGATGTAATATTGAAGAGACATCACAACATTATTTTTGTTGGGTTGTAAGAAAAATGAAGGTTTTTGGACATTTTCCAAAGATGATTATAACTTGAAAGTATTTAAAAACATTTTTATGGTCATGTACTGTATGGGAAATATAAGGTTGGGAGTGAAAAGGAATCTGAAAAAATGGGCTAAAATATTATTTATTGCTATTTGTTGTTTATTGAAAAGAAGATGTGAAGAATTCCTGCATAACAAAAGAAAATATGGAGTGAATCATTATGGAACTCATAAATGGAGAGATTGGGAACCTCCAAACACTTGACCCCACACAGTTCGGCTTCGTCAAGGGCAGATCATGCCTCCTGAACCTGGTGGACTTCTTTGAGACAGTTACTCAGGCTATAGATAAGGGAAAGGAGGTACACACAGCTTACCTTGACCTTGCTAAAGCATTTGACACCATTCCCCATTCGGGTATTATTGATAAACTCACCAACCTGGGCATAAACCCTTACGTCACAAGATGGATCACAAACTGGCTCTCAGACAGATCCCATAAAGTAAGAGTAGCAGGATCTATGCCTGAATCCAGACCAGTAATGAGCTGTGTGCCTCAGGGCTCTGTCCTGGGGCCCCTCCTGTTTAGCATATACTTCTCAGAAGCACAGGCAAGCACTAAATGGCTATGGCTGACCAAGTTTGCAGACGACTGTAAACTGGGTGCTATAATAGAGTCTCTGGCTGACACGGATATCTTCCAGAAGGGCCTTAACGAGACTGATGCATGGTGTCAAAGCCATGGTCTCAAACTAAATGAGAAAAAATTCATAGTAATCCCCTTTGGAAAAAAACAGAGTACCTGCGAACTACCACATAGGAGGTAACCCCCTGAAATCTGAAGTAGTAATAAGGGATCTAGGGACCCAAGTAGATAGTCAGCTTTCCTTTGATAACCATATTGCCAAGGAGGTTAGAAAATCCTTCTATGTGACCCATCTGATCATGAAAGGGTTCTCATCAAGATCTAAGGATGTAGTGGTGCCCCTCTACTCTTCCCTCATCAGACCCATTATTGAGTACAATGCACCAATTGGAATGTACCTGGCTAGGCATCTCCAGCAGCTGGAGAGACCACAGAGGTACCTCACTAAGAAGATTACTGGCCTCAAACAGTTGCCCTATGCAGCACGATTGAAAAAACTAAGGCCTTTTTCTGTTGCATACTGCCTTCTCAGAGCGATCTCTGTCTAACATACAGAGCCATGTCCAACCCAGAACTGTTGAACATGCTCCATCTTAGCAAAACCAAATCTACTCAAGCTACACGCTCTAGGGATATAAACCTCAACACAACAATGAATAGAACATGCTGGAGGGATAGATTCCCTTCGCAGAGACTTCCCTTACTATGGAACAGGGTCCCGATCTACATAAGACAGAGCCCCTCACTATCACTCTTCAAGAGAAACCTTGACGAGTGGATGGGTAACAGAAAGTTTACACCAGGGATCATACCAACAGCTGTACTAAATAGGAGCCAAGGGTACTAGCTGCTAGATCAAGGGCCTAGAGAACCAACCAAAGGGGTGGTGAATACTGCACAACGTGGCTGGGCTAATATATGCCTTTGGGCAGATAGCCCAGTATCTACCTATGAACCTAAGTAATAGGTGATATAAAAATTGAAATGGCTGTTAAATGTATGTAGAAAAAGTAATATGTAAAGTGTTTTATTAAGATTTGTAAAATGTGATAAAATGTGTAAATATACTGAATGTGTAAATAAAGAAAGAATATTTTCAATAGGTATAATGGGGTCCTTTACATCCACCTGAGCTGATGCCAATTCAAGCAGATGAGACCTCAGTTTAACATCTCATCTAAAGAACAAATGTATAGGAGTGCAAAACCCCCCTTATGCTGCATTACAGTGTCAGCAAGCTATCTACCTGGTGCGGGAAAAGAACTCGCAGCCTTCTGCACCAAGAGTGAGCATGCTACCTTTTGCCCCACTGAAATTTCAAATGAGAAACATACTAAAGAAGCTACTAACACATTATATATAGTTTTCATCTTCACAGCAGAAAGGTGAGTCTTCCAGCCCTTTTCATACAATACCAGGGCATACATTGAATAATCTGTCTACTTTAAAACAAGACAATAAAGACCCACCTGATGTACAGACCCTTTAAGGAATAGTTGAATGAAAGTTCTCTCTCAACTGATGCCTCCCAACCATTAGCCTCATTGGTTAACAGATTCACTACAGAAAATAACTGCATTCCTCACTTGAGAAATGAAGCACTCGATTTTTTGTACATAGGTGGCTCAAAAAACAGAATGCAACAGTTAATAACTAGCACCCTCTGTCAAATGTAAAAGAACAAATAATTTGCAAATAGATTAGCAACCACCCATCACTGCAAGAATTATTACTTCATACCATCAAGGCTGTCAGTCAGACTGAGGCATTGATGTTGTTCTAGCATGTTGTTCTAGCATGCCTATCAGTTCAAAACTTGCCAAAGAAAAGCAAGCTCGTAAGTGTCTTTTTTATTAAACCTCATATTTTTTTTGTACAGTGAACCACTGCAGTTATCTCAAAGCTAGCTCTACTTTGCCTTGGACCGGTGCCACTACTCTTTCTCCAGTAATTTGGTGAAAAGGCATGAAAAAGCAAAAAAATGTCTTATGTTGTCTCAGACTCTTTACACATCAAAATACGTATAACCTAAATACCTGTCAAACTCTTAGTGAAATGTGCAAAGCCAAATATAATTGTTGGGGGTAAAGGCCCAAAATTAGGGATAGATTTTAAATATTGATCTTATAAACTTAGAAGGCTGTTAGAAAAAAAAAGGTTTGCATTAACATGTATTTTCAAGAAACATATGAAGTCTAAAACCTCAGATGCCTCATTATTTAGGGACTTTAATTCACAATGATTTGCTAGAACACCACAAATTTTATGAGGAATACACAAAAACTAAGGAATAAACCTCTTAAGGACATTCAGTGTTTCAGCTATATGGTTTTTGAATGCCCAAGTCATGGATATGAAATAGGGACAGATGTTTTAATATTGCACTTCCAAACTTAGGAAGTTGATAGAATACATAGGTTGTACATTAGATGAACTTTCTGAAGAGCATGAAGTTTGAAACTCAAATGTCAGTTATCGGTTTCTGACTGCACTCTGCAATGACATGTCAATGATTTACCAGGAAAAAAATATTAAGAGGAAAAGACCACAGATATGACACAAAAACTGCACATTCTACACAGATCAGGACAGTTGAGAGGTACGCACTCACATGTATTACTGAGTCACATCAGTCCAGAGATCATACCAGTGATATGGCAGAAAGCCACACATTTGCTAAGGAAAATATCTGGGCATCCTGGGAATATCTGGACAGTTGACAGGTATTAATGTGAAATATATGGTCCAAACACAGTACAGGATAGTGTACCTACACAGTGCAGAGAATTGCGGTATCCCATTCCTGGCATACTGTACCGAAGCTGTGTTAATCATTAGTAACAGGATGCGAGACTGACATGAAATAATCACTCAGGGGAAGTGTGTATATTGAATAGGGACATATAGATGAACTGTAGGAATGAACACAGAGAAATAGTACAGGTGAAACACCAACATGTACAGCAGAGGGCATGTCAATGGAAGATGGTTGTAGTAGCAACACCAAGCACAAATCTATATGGTACAGTACAGACTGTACAGTGAAACTGTGTTGTCTGTGACTGTCACACAAGATGACATAACAATGGGGAGGATGTGTGTGTGTGAGCTAAGCATCTTTACATGAATAGTGCAGAGGACATCTATCAGGGAGCTGACATACAATCAGGGTAGGGTGCATACTGGGAAGCTGTGCAAACTTATACCTGAATATGAGTGCAGTCTCAAGCAAGATGGCCACAGGTAAAGGATCATGGCAAACATTACAAGGACCATCCACAATCATGGACAATATCAGAATACCACCACCAGTAATCCCATACCTGTGACGTAACAAATGTGATATGGATTGATAACATATGAGCCTGCACACACACTCTTAACAACTATTATGATGCATCCACACACTAGGAGTGTAACCATGCACACTGTCCTCATACTGTAATATCTGCAGGAGATGTTAGGAGGGACACTGCTATACCTGCATGCGACAGTATGGACAATGCAGGCTAGTTACTTTGTGTGCATGGCATATATCTATGGTACACTCCACACTGTCACAAATGATATACATGCTACTAATGTTGTCAAACACCTATTAATGCAATGTGTGCATAAGATGAACAGGTAGCACACATGCATTTGGTGTAATAACTCTCTAAGGCCAAGAGCAATGCATCAATGGGCCTAGACAATATGCCAGGATGCCTTCTAAATAGCAAGAAACATGACCTATCAGGCCCTTTGTAACTGCCATTTAACTGTAGCCTCCAAACATGCTTTCTGCCTCATGAAGGGAGAACAGCAACAGTTATCCCTCAGCAGAGAGGTGGACCATCTACAGACCCAGGAAACTAGAGAACCATAAGTCTCACTAGTCTTATATGTAAAGACAAGGAAAGAATTATCATGGAATTGATCAATAATTAGACACTGGACCCAACCCAGTTTGGTTTTGTCAAGGGCAGGTCATGCCTACCCAACCTGTGGACTTCTTTGAGAAGGTCGCCAAACCAATGGATGAGGGAAAAACGGTTCACACTGCCTACACTGACATGGCCAAGGCATTTGACACAATACTACAGTCGGCCATTGTTGACAAATTCAGTAGGTTAGGTACAAACACATATGTCACCCAGTGGATAGCCAAATGACTCTCAGACAAGACCCAGGAACTTAGAATTGGGGAGTCCACCTCTACAAAGAGGCCAGTCACAAGTGGAGTCCCTCAAGTATCTGTTGTTGGATCTCTCCTTTTTGGCATTTACTTCTTTGAATGTCAATGGTCTCTGGCTGACTAAATTTGCAGATGATTGCAAATTAGGAGCTGTCATTGAATCCCACACAGACACAAATATTCTACAGGAAGGGCTGACACAGACATGCAACTGGTGTCAGAGCCATGGACTAAAACTAAATGCCAAAAATGCATAATAGTATCCTTCAGGAAGTCATCTACCCCTGTTAACTATCATATTGACAACACCTCTTACAGTTGTCCCAGTAGTCAGGGACTTAGGAACACACAGAGACAGTAATCTAGACCTTTGACCATCACATGTCTACAGTACTGAGGAAATCATTCTACATTGTGCAACTTATTATCAAAGGTATGGCATCTAAGTCCAAGGATGTCATTGTTTCACTGTATTTTGCATTCATCAGACCCATCACTGAGTGCAGTGCCCCCCTTTGGTATGTACTTAACCAGGCATATCCAACAACTAGAATGTCTACAGAGGTTCCTCACTAAAAGAATACAGAGTGTACATAAAATGTCCTATGCAGACCGCCTCAAGGCCCTATCCCTGTATTCTGTCTCCTACAGGCTTTTGAGGGGACATGTCAGACCCCACTCTGATGAATCTCCTGCATATCCACAAAACAAGCAGCACCAGAATTACCCATTCTAAACACTTAAACCTTTCCTGTGATATAAATAGTACCTGCTGGAGAGACAGGTATGTATCCCAGATACTACCCCATCTCTGGAACAGGTGCCCCAACCAAGTGAAGCAGAGATTTTTACTAACCCAATTCAAGTGCAACTTGAACAATTGGATGAGAAAAGGAAATTCATCCCTGCTTCGGCAACTATGTCTCTATTGGACACAGGCAACCTGTAAATGGTTCATCTCCCAGGCCCCTGCTTGTAACTGTTTCATCTCCCAAGCTCCTGCTTACATTCATCAAGGATATCAGAACTTGTAATAGACTTGGAATGCATATCTAGGCTTAAAAATGACCTTGTGGCCATTAACCTAGTAAACACCTATGGACATATTGGTGTTCTTCACCCTCAGACAGTCTTGTATATTCCCCAGAAATAATACCTAGGTTTGGCCAATAAGTTGTGTGACTGCACACTGTGACAAAGGTTGCACACTTCAGTTATGCATCACTGTAAGATGTGTAGGAATGTACATAAAGGGTGCATTGTACACAGTTATTGGTGTGATAAAGGCTGGGAACCATGAAGTTATTATGGCCTTTGATGTGCATGTCCTTCACATACCCAGTAGTTCTGTTACTTTCAGGGAGTAGTCAGCACTGTGACCACATGCTGGTGGATGTACCACTTACCGTCTACCCCAGAACACATTTCACATACCTATTGGTCTGATTATAGGGTGTGATGTCCACATTATACTCGTGTGGTGTGTCATTTAATGATTCAACAAATCCCTCCATATGTCTTGTCAATATAGGTGCTGTCATGGCTGTGGTAGTAGTCTCCGGTATGTGTTGATACTGTCTGTATTACACCGATATCACAGTTGGAGTCAATGATTGCCCACAAGCTATGGTCCTTCTGGCAGCTGTTTGGACACAGCATGTGCATGTCATCTGTGATGTCCATCACTTTAATGGGCAGGAAAGGGCTTAGCAGACATACGTGATGTACTGAACTAATCACTGAACCTGAGATATATGTCACATCACACATTTCAACATAGTGAGATGCCACTTTTGCCAAACACTGGTCTACCCATTTGGTGATGTAGCTGTTCATGGCCACATATGATACTGTTGAGTGAATGTCTCAGGGTAGATTTTTGTCAAATACCTTGACCTGGTCAGGTTTCACAGGATGATACTGTTGTCATCATGCATACCCTTGATGAACTTTTTGAGGACATTTATCAGATGTAATGGAGCTGATGTAGCAGTAACAACTCACACAGGTTTGCTACACACACCGGGAATATTACTAGTGTACATGTAAAAGATGTCCATGGTGACATGTTGTTCTACCTCACAGTTGGGGATAGTCAGGATGTCTCTTTACATGCATGCATCAGGTGCAGTCCCCCAACTCAGGTGGATGAACACTGATGTACTGTCTTGTATGGGAACATAGGCTGTGTGGAGGTTGTATTGAACTGTGTATTCAACTGTATCAGAAAGATGTATGTGCTGGGTCATGCCATAGGTGATCAGTGATATTGTCACAGCACATGGATTCCATGTGATAGGCCTTGATGAAGGTAAGACAGTACATACTGTAATCTGGCCTAGGGTTTTGACACAATCACACATGCAGGTATCATTGAGGAAACCCCCAAGCTGGGGATTAAACATTACATCAATTGGTGGGTAAACAACTGGATCACTGACAGAACACATCAAGAAAGTTGGTGAATCAATCTGTACCAATAGAGAAGTCAACAATGGCAAACCACAAGGATCTGTGCTTAGCCCTTCACTGTTTGAAATGTATTTCTTGGCAGTTCAACCTAAAGTATTTGGCCTTTGGCTTACCACGTTTGCTGATTCTTGCATATTGTGTGTAATCAGTGAGTCCACCAATGGTGATAACATAGTACAAAAGGAGCTAACACATACAACTGAATGGTGAGAAAGGTACATAATGTACAAATAAATACAGAAATGTGTGTTTGTAATGTTGTCCATCTGAAAAGTGAAGTTCCATGCTAACCACAACATTGACAACAGTCCTGCTATGCAGAAACTAGTGATGCAAGCACTGGGGACACATTTAGATAGCTAATCTGAACTTTGCCCACCAAGTGTCCACACTGCTATTGAAAGCCTATGTTGTTCACATCACAATCACATCACAACTCACACTATCATGTTGAGATGTTAGGATTGTTTGACAGCACTGTAGTCAAACCTTATTGCAGCACTAACAAAGTATAATGTGCCATTTTACATGTGCCTCACCAGACAAATGTAGCAACTGGAGAACTCACAGGACTTTCTCAGCAAGAAAACACAGGGCCTACATACCATAACATGATGTATGAGGATAGATTAAAAGCCATGTCACTGTAAACTTTACTGCATACAATGAGGTGACTTCTGTCTAGCTTTCAGGCCAATCTCTGACCCTGTTCTGGTGCGAGTACTGCATATCCAAAAATGTGAAATCAGCAATGCCTGTTGAGGAGATGATGACAGTGTCCCACATGCTGGTGTAAAATACTCTGTAATGTCAGGCAACAGATCACACACAGACACAGATGACTGGAGTGAGAATAGAACTCCTACCTATCTAAATACACAGACTACAGAACACAGTACTTTAAGCAAGCATCAAGACTCAAGTCTAACTTGCATTGTGTCAGACAACACTTTATAGCTGATGACATCAACAGTGTCTGTTGACAAAAAATGACAGTGCTCCACATTCTGGGGTAATATGCTCTCTGTAATGTCAAGCAACAGCTCATTCAAACACACATGCACACACACACACTCACATACAGATACATAAAATGTTCTGCATGTTACCAGATTGATGAGCATAGCATAGCACACAACATTTGATATTACATTTTGTAGTGTGGTTGATATATGTGTGAAAAATGTACTGAGACCCCAGGATTGTAGTGCTTGGTGGGGTGCCAACACATGGATGTATTTTAAATATATGACATACAGTTAGAGCCCTCAGTTTGTAATGTTTCTACATGTAATTTCATGTCATACATAGAAAACAGCAGAAATACAGCATAATATATATATATTTCCATAGCACTGCTAGCAGCGGGTTTGCATGACGGTTGGCAAAGTGCATACGTATGCAAGATGCCCATGTTTTTGCATTGCTAACTACTGCATAAATGTGAGCAGCATTGCTGAAGTTTGACAATTAGGCTCAAGTCTAGGAAACACATCTGTTGCTTAACTGACTGTGTAGCAGCATATGTTAATGCATTGATACTTTCCTTTTTTGGACCAGATGGCACTGGGTTTGAATGCAGGTGTATCTAATACTTGAAAAAAATACTTTTCATTACAGACAGATAATGGAATGCATGAATTTTTTATACAAGATATGTTGATGTGTGTGTGCATAGCACAGCAAGGCTAAGCAGTACTGCACATGGTAACCACAGCTTTATCCACCACTCACTGCTGGTGCACGATGCACACTCCATGCAAACATGCAGCCCAAAAATTAAAGAGATCCATTGCTTCTCCAGCATTGCTAAAGTCTGTTAGTTAATATTTAGTCTGTGGAATACACCTGCTATTTAACTGAGTCTGTGGCAGCAAATGTTAATGCACTGAATGCAAGGATATGTTCCTTTTTAGGTTCAAATACAACTGAATATAACACTTTTAAGTTTTTTCAAATTGCCATTGTTGCACTTTAGTGTGCTATGTGCACCATCACACAATAATGTATTATTGAAAAGAAAATGGGGGAGATAGGACAGTGGTGAAATGGGGAGCAAGCAGAGGGAAGAACAAATGGAAAGCAATACAAGAATGTGCAGGAGGGAGGTTGGAAAGAACCATAGCTATGCATTGCTTCAACAGTTAAAAGCTCATAATATATGCGGACTATTAGCTGAATTTGCACTGTCACCTCCAGAGAGAGGGGTGACCACAACATAATCATGTTGTATAACCAAATGGACTGAATCAAGTGTGTCAATAAGACAAATGTGCAAAATGGAGAGTTATGTGTGTGACACTTTAATTTTGTGGAACAGGTGACTATTTTTCTGAAAGACAAAGGAATGTTGGGGAAGGGATGTAGGTATGTCCAGGTCTTGTAAGTTGGGTAGGAGAGGGAGCAATTGCAGACAGACAAGATAAGACACAGGGATGGTGATGGACACAAGAGGTTGGTAGACACCATGGATGTAGTGAGGATGGGGACATACAGGAGCCATGGACATCAAGCTGGTTGACAGTGAGAACCGAGTCCCCAACCACAGGACTGTCATCACTGTCACCTCACTCTGCCACTGGCGAGAGTGCTCGACATCTGATTCAACTCCTCCTGGTCCTACGTAAGATGAGGAAGAGCAGCCCCTTCAACCGGCATAGGCATGCACCAACAGTGTGACCCACAATCCTAAGCACCATCCCTGGCAGTTCAGTGTGGGAGAGAAATTCACCACCCCTCCCACAGCTCCAGGAGGGAACCACTGGCCTATCCTCTGGGCCAGAACTACCTGAGGAGCCAGATAATGCAGGGGCAACAGAGGGGATGTTGTCCATTAGGCTCCTAGATGTGCTCAGCAATTGTGCTGTAGCTCATGGAGTGGGAGAAGGAGGATCCTGTGAGGAAGGCTCAACTCTCTGTGCTGTGGAGCATTTCATGATGCGGTACACATGGATGAGATGGACACATTTTGACAACACAATGCAATAAAAATGAAAAAAAGATAAGGGTTGATGTGAAAGAAAAAAAAAGATCAGATTAGTACCTTCATATGTAACATACAATGCATTAATACAATTATTTCACTCTATTATCTTAACCTTTACTCTTAAGACTACCACCATCTAATAGATAACATATTACTTTTAAGACTAGCAGCTCCTAACAGTTGCACACTATACTACAAACTGCAGCAAGTAGTCCTTTATTTGTGCATATATTGCACATATGCATGTTCCAATTATCCAGATTACAGGCCATCAGGGCATGTGTGCCACTGGTATAGAGCTTTTACTTTAAAACTTTAAGTTACACATAAATGAAGAATTAACAGTTACTGTATAGCTGGGAAGTGTGTAATTTGAACCCACCACTTCTGATTAAAGTTGAAAATTGCACTTTTGTTTTCTACATGCATACTTGGCTTTACAGTTGAGATATACTGTATAAAATACCAAGCAAGCTAGCTAGTCATCTTCTGCATACATACCATGCCTCCGGCATCCTCACCAGGTCTAGCAGCATGGGTCCTAATATTGCACTCACCCTCCGTTGCTGATGTGGAAAAAACAAAACAGAACAGTTTTAAAAGTAATACTTTATCTGTTAGAGGATGGGAGTCTTCATTTTGAACTTCCGGGAATGGTGCATATGGTTGTGCACCACACTCTTGGTGCAGCCTACACCAGATGGAAGGCATGCTTACATAGGATCAGAAATAGGAGAAGCAGATGTTGAGGGCTCCAGCCAGCATCGGAGAGAGGTGACGATGATGACAGTCCTGTGGGTGAGGACTCGATTTTCACTGTCAACCAGCTTGACATCCATGGGTCCTAAATGTCCCCAACCTCACCCCCTCCATGGTATCCACAAACCTCTTTTGTCCATCACTTTCCCCGTACTTTATCTTGTTTGTTTTGTCTGTCTTCAATTGCTTTCTCACCTACCCAGCTTACCAGATCCAGACATACCTTCATCCCTTCGTCCCTTGCCCAACACACCTCTCTCTCTTTCTCTCTCCAAAAAAAAAAAAAAAAAAAAAAGGCCCATGCATAGCTCTCCATTTTGCACATTTGTCTTCTTGACACATTTGATTTAGTTCAGTTAGCTGTGCAACATGATGATTATGTTGTGGTCACCCCTCTCTCTGGAGATGACAGTCCAAATTCAGCTAATATTCTGCATATATTATCAGTTTTTACTGTTGAAGTAATGAGTAGGTATGATTTTTTCCTACCTCCATCTTGCACATTCCTGTATTGCTTTCCATTTGTTCTTCCCTCTGCTTGCTCTACACATCACCACTGTCCTAACTTCCGCATTTTCTTTTCTTTAATGCATTATTGTTCAATGGTGTAAACCAAGTGCCAACATGCAGCAACGGTAATACAAAAGAAGTTAAAAGTGTTAGAGTCAGTTGTATTCAAACCCAGTACCATCTTACCCCAAAAAAGGAACATATCCTTGCATTCAGTGCATTAATACCTACTGCCACAGACTCAGTTAAGTAGCGAGTGTATTCCAAAGACCGAATGCTAACGATCAGACTTTGGCAATGCTGGGGAAGCAATAGATCGCTTCACTTTTTGGTTTCCATGTTTGTGGGAAGGTGCACATTGCCCACCAACAGTGAGCAGCAGCAAAAGCTGTGGTTACCATGTGCAATGCTGTTTAACCTAGCTGCACTATGCAAACACACAGCAACATATCTTGTATAAAAAATGAATGTCATTCCATTATCAATCTGTAAAGAAAAGTATTTTAAAGTATTAGATAAACCTGTATTCAAACCCAGTACCATCTGGCCCAAAAAAGGAATGTAACAATGCATTAGCATGTACTTCCACAGAGTCAATTAAGCAGCAGGTGCGTTTCCTAGACGCAGTCCAAATTGTCAAATTTTAGCAATGCTGACATTCCCTTATTTACTTCTTCTTCTTCTTTTGACTTTGTCCTGGTTAGGGGTTGCCACAGTGGATCATCTGTCCGCTCATTATTAGCAGTGGAGTTTTACGGTGTCGAGTTGCCAGCCCGGCGCCCAACCTTCCACAGAAGGCACACACATACATGCACACTCACACCTAGGGCCAGTTTAGTGTGTCCAATTCACCTACTGCAGGTCTTTGGGATGTGGGAGGAAACCGGAGCACCCAGAGGAAACCCACGCGACCACAGGGAGGACATACAGACTCCACACAGAAGGCACCCCAGCCAAGAATTGAACCGGAGAACCTCTTGATGTGAGGTGGAAACGCTAACCGCTGCACCACCGTGGCCGCCCACATTCCCTTATTTACTAATCATTCTTAAGTTCTCCCTTTCACTCACAGTGCCAGGCAGACAAGATAAGCATAGTATTTCTCCATTTCCTATGATTGCACAAAGCACAGCATCGAGCAAAGACAGAAAAAATTAACAGAGAAAACACAATTTGCCAACAAATGAAAAGGAGTTTGGATATTAATTAAACAGAACCTGTGAATTGTGTGCTGTTTACTGGCATTTCCAACATTGACAGACCTACATGTAACACTTAAGTCTAACCTGACACCCACCCCTGATGTAAGCATTTAGAGTTGCCACCAGTAAACACAAACACTGAAGCAGTGCTGGCAGAATGTTTACATCCTTAAATAGATCCAATATTTTTGGATTCAGCAATCCTAATGAGTTCAGACCTCATTTGTATCTTCACTGTGCTGACAGCCCCGAATCTACACCATTGGCAACCTTGTAGCTAGGGAAACTGAAAAGAATGCAAATGTAGAACACAGAATGGAGGATATTACTTGAGGATAAATCTGCACAGAGGAGTACTGCTTTTTACATGGATATGTGATTTTCTCTGCAAAACATTGCCTAGTCATTAAAGACTGAACTCAGAAAATAATAACAGACATTTGAGTTTCAGATTTCATACCCTTCGGAAAATTCTTGCTAACACAAAACCTGTTATTCTATCAACTTTCTAAGTTTGTAAGAGCAACATTTAAAAGTTGCCCCTATTTTTGGGCCTTTGTCCTCCCATTATTGATGACTTTATCCAGATTTCTTGCTCTAAGAGGTTGAGATGTATGCCATATAAACTCATTTCTGTGGCTGTATTTGAAAAGTTTTCAAATACAGATAGAACACCAGCATGAAGTCTGCATGGTTGATTTCTGGCTTGTTGAATTGATCCATGGTGTCTTCTTGGTTGATTAGCATGCCACAGTGTTTAATTCCTTTCCACAGGGGTGCCCACCTCTACACGCCACTTACTGAGTTTACATTTTCCAGCAGCTGTGTGTGGATCGCACTGTGATGTGGGCATGGTGAAAAAACACAGTGTATGCCTTACTGAATCCCCATGTACATTTTGCTGTGAATACCATTCAACTGCTCCTGCATTCTGTGCAGTTGTTATACATATGATTATACAAATGAATGAATATTTGAATGACTCAGTCAATAAAACAAATAAGCAAATAAATAAAACCATTCATTCCATAGAATCTGCTACATTGACCTAATTCATCTAAGGTCACATCAAAGTAGCCAGATCACAAAAGCTTGGAAATGGCAGACTGTGTACACACATTCTCATAATACCCATACAGAACCTCTTCAATCTCTTCACTTTATCAGCATGTGTGACCAGAAAAAGCATCCTCCCAATTTTTCCCCCTTCTGGCCAACCAGGACATGCTTTTTCCTCTGTGTGATGAAGTGAAGACAGCTACCTTTATTGTTGTTATTTTATGTCTGCTGCAACAGAGCGAAACATGAAACAATGACATTCCATATAACACCTATTACCTTATTTCTCTGAGGTTCACTAACTCCGGATGATCCCCAGTTATCTAACATGTGAAGGAAACATAAGCAAATGCCAGCTCAAGTCATTAGGCTTCAGTAGCTGTAAACTGAAGATCCAAATGATAGAGAGAGCGAGCTAGATAGCTAGACAGACAGACAGACATGTATAGATAGAAAGTAAAATGATGCCTGTAAAATGTGGACTAAGCCTTCAAAAATGTCAAATATACCTTTGAGTATATTGCAGTATGGAACTTGTGAATATTCTCAAAGTATTTACCTTGCTAGCAAGGATATAACTGACAAGGGTGCATACAAGAAGATTAAATTCCTCATTCCTAGACTTATCAAGCAGTAATTAAAGTGTACGTATACACACACACACACTCACACACACACACACACACACACACACACACACACACACACACACACACACACACACACACACACACTCGTGTATGTGTATGTGTGTGTGTGTGTGTGTGTGTGTGTGTACATACAATTATGTGTAATGACACTATTGCCTAATATTATAGCACCATCTTCTACAAGAATGAGCATTCCAAGTTTGTCTTATTCTAGACAGTGAGAGACTGAATCCCTTGTCTTAGATAACTGTTTTTTTATCCAGCTGTTAAATTACTTCATCTTCCTCAATGAATTTGAGTGTAAGCGATGTAATAGGAAGACCTCACAGAAAATGCCGATCTTTCATTGCTCAGTTGGTAAGGTAAATAAGGTAACAAGCTCTCCTTTCATGGTATGTAACGCAGATTCACTGATCGGTGATTACTGTCCAACATACGCTATCAAATGTATTACCATGCCAAATAACAAATATACAAATATACTTGTAATCTTACAAAATTTAATCCTGAATAATTTTCAGCTGCTCTAAATTCAGTTAATGGGAATATTCTAAAAGGCCTCCCACAAGATGAGACAGCAGAAATGTGCAATTCAGCTTTTTTAAACATCCTAAACAGCCTTGCACCAATACATAGGAAGAGAGTAAAATCTAACCTTGCCCATTGGCTTATTAATCATAGTAGAAGTCTTATGCAAAATAGACGCATGGCATGAAAGGAGTGGCAGAAACGTAAAACACCACAAAACTTACAGCACTATAAAGAAATTTGTAACCTTACTAAAAAACAAGTCGACCTTGGTAAGAAGCAATACTATTCTGATATTCTGGTCTTCCTTCAATAATGTATTGAATCCTGTCACTAAAACCAACCCCTGTCCTTTCTCTGACATGTCACCCGACCTTATAGCCTCCAAGTATAACTCGTATTTCATTGACACAATAGCTAATCTTACAGCCTCATTTTCCACCCGTCCACCTAGTAATCATCAACTCAATTCCTCCTCTTCTTCTCATTTACCTCCCAATACCAACTCCCTAAATGCATCCATGCAAAACTGTGATAACCCCCCTCCCAAACAGAATTTAATCTCTCCCCTATTCCTACTTCATGTTTAAAAAAACTCTCGCTACAGCTAAAACCCTGTTCTAACTCAGCTGACGACATTCCTGCCAAATTCCTTCAGACTGCTGCTGATGCAGTAGCCTATCTTATCAGCGTTTTAATCAATAGATAAATCCAAGAATCTTATGTTCCCTCTCTTTGGAAAAAAAAGCTATCATCCTTCCCCTCCACAAGGGGGATCCTTCCTCTGATATCTCAAACATCCGACCCATCACTCTTCTATCTCCTATATCTAAAATTCCCCAAACATTTATCCAAAAACAAGTAGTCCTTTACCTGCTAAACAACAACATCCACTCCCCAACCCAACATGGATTTTGTCCCAGGCACAGTACCTCTACTGCACTAATATCCTTCTTAGATAGAATTAACAAAATCCTTGACTCGAGATATATAGCCTCCGCTCTCTTTCTAAATCTTTCTAAAGCATTTCATACTATATCCCATTCTATCCTTCTCTCTCACCTTTCTTCCATAGGACTGTCTTCTCAGTCTCTCAATTGGTTTAAAACCGCTCTGATAGGCAACATACCATCAAATTGCAGCACTCCAT
Source organism: Protopterus annectens (assembly GCF_019279795.1). Classification (NCBI taxonomy): domain Eukaryota; kingdom Metazoa; phylum Chordata; order Ceratodontiformes; family Protopteridae; genus Protopterus; species Protopterus annectens. Next base: position 515,809,025 of record NC_056743.1, on the reverse strand, counting down.
CTCTCCCTACCTCCATAAACCTACTGGCATCTCACATGGCTCAATTCTTGGTCCCCTTCTATTTAACATATTCATAAACAAAGTACACCACGTTTTACCACATACCTCCCTAGTCCAATATGCAGATGACTCAACTATAGTCTGTTATGCACCCAACCTCCATATCCTTCAACAAAGGACCCAAACAGCCTTTCCTACTGTTGAATTGTGACTCCACAAAAATCATATTTCCTTAAATGCCAAAAAAACAAAAAAAAAACAAACGTATGCTGTTCATCAACAAAAAAAGTACCTGTATCAAATTACAAGATTAACATTCTCTCACAGAACACAATACAAATTGAAATCTTATCCTGTACCAAGACCTTAGGAGTCATAACTGACGAAAATCTAAAATTTGATTTACATATCCAATCCAACATCTCATAAATCTGCAAAAAACTTGGGTTTCTCTACAGGCATAATAATTTTCTCTCCCCATCAACAAAACAAGCATTAGACCTCTCCTATTTACTTCCCTCTCTAACCTACAGTTAATCACTCAAACTAAAATTAGAGTCTTGCTACAACAAGATCACCAAATTTGCTTATAACTGTCGTCACTCAACCCACCACTGTATTGCCCTAAGAAATCTCCATTGGCTCGAATTCCCACATTACCTACTACACCTACAACTGCCTCCCTCTCATAGACTCATTTTCAAACCCCAAGACTGCCCTGCACTCAGCTCATTATTTCCCCCTTACACCCCTACTATGTCATTACGATCAGAAAATCAAAACCTACTACAAGTTCTCAAACCTAATCTCCCTGCAGGTAAACTCATACTCCTGCACTATTGCCAGATTGTGGAACAATCTCTCCTCCTCCGTCCATTCTGAACAGCACCCCATTAAATTTAATACTGCCCTACACAAGCACCTTCTCTCCAACTGGATGTGCAACTGCACCACATTATCTAATGCTATCACCTAACTCTCTTTTCCCAAGACACAAAACCCATACTGCCTTTCTTAATCTAACCACCTATACATACTTTTCCTCCACTCAAATTGCCCGACACCCTACTTAATCATTACTAACTCCTTTGTACTTCACTTTAAGCATATCAACTACTAACTATAGCCTCATGTAGCTTCAGTCTTCCTGTATTGTCACTGCTGTCTTATTTTCCCTTTCTACTTAATTTCAGACACAAAATATATAGCTGCTCTACACTCAAACCAATGTATCTCTCTCGATCTAACTTGATTTTCCTGATACTTTTATACTGTTTGAATTTGCTTACGTTTGTCTTTTTGTATCACCTCATTGCCATATTTTGTATTGAAGTGATTGCTGTTAATATTATAACTACCTTGTTGTAAATTCCTTGTATTGTAGTTACCTTGTTGTATTGTGCATTGGAGCTTTTCTCCCTGGGCCTCCGCTGAAAATGGGTTCTGTTCAGCCCAGTGGACTTTCCTGGTAAACGAATGTCAATAAATAAATAGATATAACCAAAAAAATTCTGGTCATCCATTAAACAAATTCTATACCCAGGAATTAAAAATGTCCTTAACTGTTATCCCAATAACTCCCCCTTACAAATAGTCACCAAGTTTAACTCATATTACATTGACAGCATAACAGTCCTCACCAAAGAATCCTTTCTGTGATTCATGTTAGCTGAAATCCACTAATACCATCACACTAAAATCAGTTGCTATTTCCTTCATAAAAAATATATTATCCAAACCTGCTCACCCTCTGCAGAAACCCTTCCTGCAGAATATCTAAAACTGTTGCTAATACCATCGCATATGCAATCTCCATTCTTATGAACAGGGGAATACAGGATTCCTATATTCATACCACCTTGAAAAAATGACATAGCATGTCATCCCTTTCTACAAAGGTGGCACTTCTGAAATATCTAATTTCAGACCCAGCTATTGCCATCTTATCCCCCTCTCAAAAATATTGGAAAAATGTGTTTATAAATAACTATTCCAGCATTCCTTAAAGGAACAATTACTAACTGATGCACAGTAAGGTATTAGACCACCCCATAGCATGACAATTGTCATCTTAACTTTTATAGACAGCATAAACTTGTATCTCCCTTATCCAAGACTTATCAAAAGCTTTCAACACTCAGTCTCTTAAAAAACTCCTACTACAACTGTCTATGATGGACATCTCTCAGTCCAGTCTTCAGTGCTTTAATAATTACTTGTCAGACCATTACCAGGCAATCTGATGGGATTCTACACGTTCCCCTTACTTACCCATCATTCCAGGTACACTACAAGGTCATTGTTTATAAAGATATTAAATACAAGAGGACCAGTTTTCATAGCTCTGTACAGCAAGCATCCCTTGTACAGCATGCAGACAATTCCACCCTAATCTGCCTCTCAGACAGTCTAGCAAATTTAGTAAAGATTACACAGCATGCCTTTAGCTCTAATGGAAACTAGCTTTGTAACCACCAACTCTTTCTTAATCCAAAGAAAAACAGACTCGATTTTTTTTTATTTTTCTCCAAATCACTTACCCATGAGAAAAATAACTAAGATCACATCCCTAAACAATATGGCAGTTAAAGTAGATTTCCATACAAAACTGTTGGGGGTTACAACAGATGACAACCTCAAATATGATGTCCTCATACAGAGAAATATAAAAAAAAATCACAAAAACTAGGAATGCTATATAGTACCAAAATATTCCTTACTGCATCCATTGAGTCACTCTCGCTACTACCTACCTACTCCTCTCTCTATTATATGGTTCTCCCATGCTGATTAATTTTCAGGCCACCATAAAATATAAACTAGAATAGTGTTTTAACAATTTAGATAGATTTGCAGCTCATACAAGTTGCAGAACACATCACTTTTCTGCACTAAAAACTCTAAATTGGCTAGAATTATCCCCAACTAAATTATACCCAACACTGAATTGTATTTAATCACACTTCCTGCCCGGCTATAAGCACGATTCTCTACCATTACCTCACAAGTCACCACCTCCTATTTTCCACCAAAAATCTACTCGACAACTAAATGCTTTACAAAAACTGCAAAGTCTTTAGTCACACTGTGTAGCAAAAGATACAATCCCTGCACCAGTCAGGCCAATACATAATATTCTGCAAATAAAATAATTCCTCTATGACTCTTGGCTTTACACTTGCTGATCGCCTGGCTAAAATGTTGGCTCCTTCTCTAATACCTGTATACATCCTCTCTCTCATATTCCTCGTTTTCATTTCCCTTACTCTTAATCTTACTTTTACTCGTTATTTCTGTTGCTTCCTATATATATATGCCACTTATTACCTCTGACAAATACTTCTCTCGTTCTGTTCTTCTCCTCCTCCTTATTCATTCTTTGAATTTTCCAGTATGACTTCTGCTTTATAAGTGAGTAATAAACTCTCACACTTGTAACATGCCAGAATGTTTCAGTGCTACATGATATTGGATTTATCTTATTTTAATGATGGTATATATGTATTATTCGGTTCCCTATTAGTAGACTGAAGAATGCATCTTGGTCAAACTCAAAAGTCTGAAACGGCAAAATATCGAAGCGGCTTTTAAGCAAATTCTTTCCCTGGGAAAGAGTTTGCTTGGCTGCTTTGTTACTTTGCCATTTTCGGCACTGTAGTGCGCTCTCAGAGTTGGTATATTTAAGTAGGGGGTGTGGGGGTGAAGCCCCCCAATTAATGTAATGTTTAAAGTATTTTGTTTTTGTTGAAACAGTGATTTTTTTTTTCCCTAGGAAAAAAAAATCGCTGTTCTGACAATTCGAAATTGTAAGCTTTCGCTTACATAGGGTCGATTAATCACCGTTCGCTTTTTTAAGCAATCGGTGATCTGATATAGACCCTATTATTCTATATGTTATATGTGTATTAATATATGCATTCATCTATGTATTTACAGTATATTGCAGCATGATGTCAATTTCTACCTGTGTATATGTATTTATTGTTTTTTTTCCCCTGGGTCTTCACTGAAAACAGATAAAATTATGCAATCAGACTTTCCCAGTAAACGAATGTCAATAAATAAAGATTCCATGATGTTACTAAACCCTATGTGCTCAATACCATTTGAAAATTGAGAACCTACATTTTCTAAATATGCTAGATATCAGTTTATAAACATTTAGCTCCTGGGTGCAAGTCATGCGAGAGCATGAACTTGTTTCCTTGCCAGAGATGCACCAGTTACCAAAATGTTATTCCTCCCCAAAGTTATGTTATTTGGGCAAAAGTTACGAGATGCCAGAAGTAGGGAGTGATAAATCATAGCATTTATTGATTTGCTGATTTTCCTACAACATTGGAAGGTTACTGGTTTTAATATTGGTAACAGTCCCACAAGAAGGACGTCATTAGTAATATCTACAACAAGCAGATAAGAAAAATGGGAGTCTAAACGGATTAATTACGCATCCTCGTTACTTGCAAAATGCAGTTCAAGGAATCAGCTATTAGAAACAGAAGGACTCAGTATAGTGTCAAACAGTGTACTGTAAAGCCAGTGTTTTTTCTAAATCCATAAAATAAAAGCATGTTGTAAAAATTCATACTTTCTTCAGTAGCAGATGGTTACTGGTAAATGTGAAACAATTCCTATAGTATCTCATATAGGCATCATTTATCACTTTTCACTGATTGTACCTTAATCTAAGCTTGAATATAAATCTACCATGCCAGAAACAGCATAGTTGTAAATGTTTTCCATATGCTGCTGAATGAAATAATAGCTATAAAGTTGTAAGCTAGCTGGCAATACAGTAAATAATATTTTGTATCAGAGTAGATTAAAAAGAACCTTAAAATTCAGGTCTTTGTTCACTTTACAGTAGCTAAATGATGTCAGGAAATCAAATGCCATCTGTGAGTCAACAAAACCGATCACGAAAAAGGAAACATTCAATAGTAAATAGCAAGGCCTTGTTAAAAATAATATTCATTCTAAACAGACTAGTAAGGCACTATTAGGACACAATGACAGGTCACAGTAAGCAGCTTGGTACAGCTAACTGATACATGGTTATCTAGCAATGCCATGAACACAGTTAAACTTGTATATGTCTTAAGATAACTGGGCATGTGGATATCACACAGTATCCCACCAACAGACAATGCTGGAAATGTCAGATATACATCACTGAAAAGATACAAGTATCTTCACACATTCACCTAAATGCAAGTTCCAGTTCATGTCTTACTTTACTTCTGTGGCAGATCACACAAAATCAAATTGTTTTCAACAAATCAGACTCTGCTAAGCTTCTAAAATCTGCCCATAGTTCAATCAGCTAGAAGAAAGGTAAAGAATAAATCACACAGAAAAAAGAAGCTATAACTAATATTCCCAGCTAACAAATCAAAACACAGCATTTACATAGGGGATAAACTTCAAAGGCTAGGACAGCAGTACAACTATAAACTCGACAGACCAGCAGAATCTCAATTATAAAAGCACATCTATTATGCTTAACTGTGATTCATTTAATTGACACATTATTAATGTAACAAAACATCTACAGTACAAAAAATTGCATTTCCACATAAATAATGCTACAGAGGTTACAAAATAAATAAAACATTTTTTTTCTGCAGAGGCTTTAATAACTCCAAAGTTGCACAAAATCTGCTTCAGTGTATTGCAGGACAGCATCTGCAACTCAGCCATTTCTAATATTCTGGAACACTGACAAATGAGGTTTGGCAACAAACCAAATTGTCCTGGGACATCTTCACGAGGGGTTAGAGTGATATATTAGTGGGAGTTAGTTGGGTTGGGGAGGTGAAAGGGTTAAATGGAGGGAGGGATGATGGGCGGAAATGAGATAAGGGTGGGGAGGGGCTTAAGGGGTTTAGACAAGTGTAGCCGGGTAAGTAATCGCATTTTGGCATGAACTTGCCACTGCAAGTACTTTGTCCATGACGACTTTAGGTACTTCAGTGTAAAAGTAGGCCATGGGGGACATGGTTACTCGAGTTAAGCAGTTGGTGGTACTATGGGTGGTGGCACAGCCATAGCGTTCCCCAGTATAGACTTGATGTTCCTAGTATTTCTATTTAATTGGGGAGGGCTCATCACAGTGTTATTGGGGCTAGGTCTGGGTTGTTGTGGTTTATGGACTGCATCGTGCAAGCATGGTTGCCATTGAAGTGAGGGCTGTGTGTTTAATAGTGCTCTGGAGAAGCTATTATTTCATACTCTTGAAGGGTGCGATTTTGTTTCAGAAAGAGGCATGCAGTGAGAAGTCCAGTTGTAAAGCAGCTTTCTAAGTTATATGGTTGGCATACATATACATGTATCTCTATCTTTCTCTCACTCTCTCTCTTTATATTTTCTCTCTATTGGGAGGGGTATTCATGTGTAGGTATTGGTAAGGGTACTGGGTCAAGGCTGGCTAGGACTTAGGGCACGGTTCACTCCGGGCTTGTTGTTCTGGTTTTAGTGAAGGGCAGCTTTGGTTGTGCTCTTATACATGTCACGTTTTTTTTTTGGGCTTGAATTACTTGTTATGGTCTTGGGACAGCAGAACAAGGGGCTAACAGTCCCCACCTTGATGAGCAGATCAGGAGCTGCCTACGAATAATGGCAGTTTGGTCATGCATGGTGAGGTTTGGTTGGTTGGTGGGACTGTTGCATGGCTGAGAAGTAACCACAAGTATTCCTGAATGTAGCAGCCAGGGCCTCATATCTCTACACTGTAAGGATTTCCCATGAGGGTTACTTTTCGCCTCATGCTTTGGCTTGTTCCTAAAACACAGTGGTTTTCTGGGAGGTTAGTGGCCCAGCATTTCAGATTGAAGTTAGCACTTAAATGACAGACAAGTAGTTTCGACTTCATACCCAGCTGATGTTTCATACACATACTGATTGGTCCCCTGTAATATCCAATTTACTGGCAAGTCACTGGGTGAATCGGAGGACTTAGGTCTCTAAATAATGATATACATCCATTTCTAGAACACTGTACATGAAGCGGGAGACCAAGCTGTCACCAAGAACAAATCTTTATTTGCCAACAGTTAGCGCTTTCATCAGGTAGGAATCCCCTGATTAGTTCCTCTTCATCCCTACTAAAATTGGTAGCCTATGGAGGAAGGGTGGTGGCTTACACACTGAATAACTACAATTTGTATTGTTAGAAGTAGCATATAAACTCCAGTGTGTAATGTAGCTTTGTAGAGCCGGTGATCAGCGTGCGTGTGGCGTAAGTGGTGGTCCTGTCAGAGCGGCATGCTTGAAGGGTAGCTCGGAATAGTAGGGATCTTGCCTGGTGCAATGTGTGGGCCTTTGTCTCCCACCCTCCAATTTATGTTTCCTTGATGGCCTGCATTGAGAGCTGGGGAGCGGACGTCTCTGTTGGGGTTTGCTTATATTAAAAAAAAAAAAAAAAAAAACAAGAGGGAACTAAGGATATGTGGGTTTTTGGCTGGTCATGAGGAGGCTCGGGAGCTGGAGTTCAGTGTTGATTGGGGGGACTGGAGCAGATTGACTGGAGCTTGCTCTGCTTTGTCTTTCTAGACAGTTAGTGGATTCCCAGGCTCAGGTGGGGGAGGTTGGTTCTGTGTTTGGCTGGTGTGTTTTTGTGGGTAGCAGTTGCCTCATGGTTTCAACCTGGTGCATACTACCATTGGGTCCGGGCCACAGTTGCCTCCTGTTGCATGGATGGCGGTTTGAGGTGGTGATGGCTTGTCCTCCTTGTGATGGTGTTTTCCTGTGATGTTGCTTTGCTTCGGTGTGTTCTTGCTGTGGTCGTTTTATCAGCAGTTGGTTATTCCTGACTGGGCAGGCTAATTCTCACTAGCCATTTGGTAATACGCTTGGAAAGGCAGGATGTTTGCTCATTACTCTGTCTGCTTCACTAAGATAATCTTTTAATGAAGAGTAGATGTTTCAGAGTACTAGTTAGTTAGTTTATAGTTGCTGTTTCAACCAAAGGTTCTCATGATTTATAAAGCGCAGACTGACATACAAAATCAGCATAAATAAAAAACGCATAAGATCTTAAAATTTCAGTATCTTTGTGGCCTAACTTATCAGCCTCATGTTTCATCCTACTTTTATAATTCTCATTAATTCAGTTGCAACTCTGAATATTGTATCATTATGCAACATTGTAAAAAATGTCTCCCAAAATGATGATGGGAGGGACTGTTTTGTTGGTAATCGGTCGCTTGGTATCCCAGTTGGTCTCGGATTGTCACATACATTCCTGAGGTGAATACTTTCATTCAGTTACTGTGACTGTTGAAGAACGGGTGGGCAAATGGTATATATTAATTGAGGACAGTGGTGGGGCTTATAGAATAGTTTCACATCAGCAGGTGCATTCTGGATAGCATAGCTATGCTGAGGTGTTCCACTAGGCTGAAGCTGCGAGTGACTATTCCCGGGTCTGAGAAAGGTTAACTAACGTTTGCTGCGTTGCATGTGCAGTGCGATTCTAAGGTTCTCACTAAAGGTAATGGCTGTATGTAGTTGTGGCCTTGGCCAGATTTCTTGCTTTGAACAGTTGAAAGGTATGATTAAGGTAAGGGCGAGAATGAAGGAGGATTATTAATTAAACACGGAGTTCTCAAAGTAGAAGGTAAAGGTGGGGGGGGGGGTCTTAGTGCCAAGATGTTGCTGCAGAGTTTCTAGCTATAGGGTTTGGCGATTTTGTTTGATTTCTTGTATTGTAAAGTCAAGCTATTTATTCTGTTTTTGTTTTATTGCAGAATGGAATTTGAGTTGACATTGGTTGGTGACCAGAGGTGAGGGAACTCGAAAACGTATAAAAGCTGTTACAATGGAGGTCTCGGTCTCTTGAGTGGTGCACAATGAGATCACAGGAGGAGGACTGCATGGTGAGCAGTGGTCCATGCCATGTCAGAAACGGTTTTGGAAGGTAATGGATGTTGATTATGGGGAGGTTTTGATTGCAGAAGTGGAGCACAAGGGGTTAGCAGGTAATCATAAGTCTGTGCTAATGATGGCATAGCATGGTTGGAGTTTATCAAGGTAGGGTAGGGGCAAGTTGAAGTAAAGGCATGTTGAGACATGGTAACCCAGGGAGAGGATTGTTTAAGGTGAGATTGGGGTTTTCATGGGTGGGGTGGAGTCCAATCATCATAGGATCAGGGGTACTCTAGGTCACTGGTCTGCACCTCTGGTAAGCTAGCTAAATTTTAATTCGTATATCTAAAATGGAATGGGGCCAAAATTTTTGATATGGAACATGATTTTAGGATAGGGTGGGGGACCTTCCTCAAGGTGGGGTATACTTGAGAGGTATTGGGCAGGGTGGTAATTAAAGTTTCAGCATCTTAGATTTCTTTGCAGTTTAAGGTCTTGTGTACAGCCATTTGCAGATCAAAACAGCAATTTGGAGGGGTTGCCAAGGTCGCATTTTTAGGCAATGATGACTATGTTTAAACTATTATTTGGGTTAGAGTGATTGCATGGAGATTTATTGTATTGCTTGTTTATGGAAATGTTCTTTGTAGGCCTGCTTAACTCCTATTCCAATGATCTGGATGGGAAGCTGATATGGTTCATAGGGCTGGGTAGGTGTTGGTAAATTTTGACGCTAGGTAATGGTTTAGATGAAAGTACTACAAGAACCATTTCAATTATGATTGAAGGAATTTTGTAGGGATGGTTTTGGCAGCAGTGTAGATAGGAGGATCTTGATATTTTGGGAGCAGGGAGCTTTGTTATGTCGGTGATGGAAGCCTAATTGCCCTTTGGTAATGAGTGAATTGTGGGTGTGTAAGGTTGGGCATGTAGAGTACGTCATTGTGGGGCATAGGCAAGTTTTATAGGGGGCTCTGGTTTTCCTGCACTTAATGTTGGGTCATTAAAATTTTGGAGTTAGACTCTTCCCTGCCGTAATCATTTTATTGCACATCCAGAGCTGTGTAGTTTGCTGGGCTATTGTGTTATGCTGTAGTTGACAGGGTCTGGGTCGAGACTTGCTAAGGGTTTTTTTTGGCTGGGTGCAGATTTGAGTTCAAGGGATTATAGTTTCTGTGGCATTTGTTATGGCTATAGGTTTTCATTCATGAAAGGTGGAGCGATGGTTAGTGGTTTGAAGGAAGTGGGCTAAAAGGCAATGTATTCTCTGGGAATGGATGTTCCGGTGTGGTATAATGGGCTCACGGGTAATCCTACTTTATTTAGTGTCATATAGGTGTGTATCAGTGTTGGTAAGTCAAGGTGTGGGGTTGATGATGGGGTACTAATGTACTTTACAGATGATGGATACACCGAATGATGTTTGGCTTCATTCTTCCCTTTATGGGAGGTAGTTGATTGAACAATTTTGGGTAGAAGGGAGGGGGAACAGTCAGGTTGGTTTTTGGAGAAGAGGGACAGGCTTTGCCCACTTCTGTTCCCCCTCTGATGTCTGGGTTCAATTCAAGGATTTGGATAAAGGAAAATGAGCAGCTGGAGGACATTTGCTCAACAGATAAGCAAACTGAAGTAAGGATGCTGCCTATTTGGTGGAAGGTAATTCAATGAATGGTGTATGAAGTGAGATGGGACACTGCTTTATAAGTAAAGTAAGCGAGTACAGGTATGGACACTGCTTACTGGGTAAATGGGATATGAAGTGAGTATTGGACACTATAAAGTAAGTGAGCAAAGGTATGGACGTGGGTCTATATCAGAACATCGAAGTTTGAAAACTTCAAATGTTCTAATATTGACCTGTTTTGAGCGAACGTTAAAAATAGTGAAGCTGCAGAACACCGAATTCTTTCCTAGAGAAAGAATTCAGTTGGCTGGTTCTGTGGCTTCGCTATTTTCAGCGCTGTGGTGGAAATTTACAGGTCGGGTTCAGGTAAGTGTGCGATTGTGTGGTTGTTATGATTAGGGCGCGGGTTAGGTGAGTTAGGGTTAGGGAGTGGGTTAGGTGAATTAGGGTTAGGGGCGGGTTAAGTGAGTTAGGGTTAGAGCATGGGTTAGGTGAGTGTATGATAGTGACGGACCTTAGGGTTAGGGTTTGGGTTAAGGTAAGTGGATAGATAGTAGTGTATGTATAGTTTAGTGTAGGGTTAGTTGAAGGATTATAAGTGTATGTGTGTGTATTAATGTTTTTAGGTGTTGTGTGTGTGTGTGTGTTTTGGAATAGCGAATTTTTTCCCCAAGGAAAAAATGTGCTGTTTTGAATGTTCGATATTATGTGGTTTAGATATTTTAGGTTAGATAAAATAGCGTTCACTATTTTCATATTTCGATAACATGATATAAATGCATGGACGCTGCTTACTGGGATAGGGTGAGTAGGTACGCTGCCCTGATTAACATTATAAGGATGTTTATGCTGTGTTTAGAACCAACTATATTGTGTCTAGTTCTAATTAATAAGTTTGGTGATCAAAGCTATGTTATGGAAGTTTTAATAAAGGTCGTCAAATGTCATTCGGTGTGTTTATTGAAGGGGACTGGGACAACAGGAGCTCAAACCAGTCTTCTTGTGGTGACATTCTGAGACTCAATCAATTCTTTAGCAACAAACATGGAGTTACCACATGAGATGCAGTAGCAAAGGAAAGTCAGAGAGAAAAAGAAAAGCAAACAATCTACAATATGGCACTTAGCTGATACAGGAATTCAAGGAGCAGAAGCAGCAGAAGATGACCATGCAAGCTGCTGTTGACCTGCCTTCATTGGATCCCTGCGGTGGTTGGATGAGTGCTTTGTACAATAGAAGTATATCATTTATGACTGTGGCAATAAATTAACAGCAGTTTTCAGTTACTGCGGTTTCACGGAAGGAAAAGTCTTTTTTCTCTAGTGTTTTGCAACTTTGGAGTAGGAATATATAATTTTGGGAGAGGGATTGGGCTCCTCCACAAGGGGGCTTGCCTCCCAGTCAAAAATATTAACTCCACGTTTCACTGAAAGTGTTTCACTTAAACAGCGTCAGACATTTTGCTGTTGAAGAAAGCTGAGTCGATCTACTGACACACATCCTATTTGTTCTACTCCCCTTTTGTAGTTTTCGTCGGTGTGTTTCCATTTTCCTTGGGTATGTGCATACACTGTATATTAGGCTGTTAACACAGTGGGGTGCTACATTATAGCAGTAATTGCATTATTTAATTAGTGTAGGATTGGATTCCCCCTTCCCTTAAAGGAGATTGTGTGTCCAATATTGTATGCATTATTCATGCATACAGATGCATGCTGTTGTTCTCCGAGAAAATGCATCTTGGTGAATGATAGTGAAACAAACAGTCTTCCCATATCAGATAATATCATAATACCACTAACGGGGATGGAACTCTGAAAAAAACAGTGGGGTCTGCAAACCACTTCTCATTCACATTTCTCAGCCATAACCACTGCACATTGCTTCCATCAAATGTGGTATTTTAGTGTGGCTAGTATATCATTGTATTGTGTTGTATTATTGAAATACTTACCTTAGGATGGAAAAAAATGCTCATAACTTACTCAATGGAAATGCAGTATGCTTGTACTGGAGGAAAATCACCACAGCCATATGTTTATTGTGCCAGTTAAAATACCAATCAAATGCCAAATGACTGATTATAATGTCAATTAATGGACAACCAAATGTGTTTAAAGGGGTGGACTTGCAAAGAGCACAAATCTGGCCAGTAAATTAATATCTATCTAATATACCAGCAATTATTTCAAGACAAATGATGTCACTAAAAATAACTCTGACTACACCAATGACATTGAATTCCAGGACTTGGCTTGCAGCATGCCCACTACCAAATAAAACATAATGGCCCACCCTTCTGCTAGGTCCCGTACTAATGGGTTTGGCTGAATCCCAGTCAACTGAAGAGAGGCCAGACTGTCCAAGCCCATGACCCTCACATCCACCTAACAAATTGTAACTTCAAAGTCTGCCTTCCAGCCTAGCCTACTCTTCCTATTCTCTTGCTGGGGAAGGCAAAATCAGACAGATCACTTGGAAAATACACAAGTTCCTTCCAAAGTATGATTAGACTTGTGGAACAGTGAGATCCTAGTTTGTTTTGACTTAAGAGTACATGGGTGTTACTTTCATCACATTTTTTCCTGTAGCTCTTATTCTGTAGATCATCTAACCTCTTACTTTACCAATTTTTAAATACAATCCTATCTACTCAGCTGCCTATTTGGACTCACCCTCTCCTTATCTGCCTTGCTTATATCATATGCAATCTTACCCCTATGTTACACCCTCCTACTCTTCTTGATAATCGTGTTATTTCTACCAGGCAGTTCTACTGGAACTTACAATTTTTGGCATGCTTTTCACTTAAACCAACTGACAACATATGGTGCAGGTAGACACTATGTGGGCATTGTCACTAGGAGACTGGTATAGGTTGGACAGTAGCCCAAAGCTTCGCATTAGCTGATCTTCAATTGTTCAATGTTTTCATATTTCACAAATGACTTGAAAGGTTATTTAACTAATTAAACATTCTTAACCACATACACACACAAGCACATATGTGACTATACATACATGTATCACCATATGTATGTCTTGTACTGTGGGTTACAGTCTATGATAGCAACCCTCTTGGCTTTATAATGTCCTACAAAAGTAAAATGTGTAATATTATTAAAGGTTTTCTTCATCTTGTTCTGAATATGATATCCATCTCTGTTGCTCTACAAATTTACCATATTTTCTTCCATTTCCTGACTTATACAGAATTAGATAAAGGGTAAAGCAGACGACCTGGGTTTGCACTCTGCAACCTCATATTATATATTATACGTTAGAATAATTCATTTAATTACCTTCTGTTCCCAGGTTTCCCCTAAAATGCATTACTGGTATGTAGTGGACCTTTACCAGATGTTCACAAGAAAAAGGAAAAACTTCCCAGAATCATGGGTTTGCTTAAAATTATAGTGCAGTTGTAAATGCCCTCACCGGTTTGAATACTTTTATTGTCTCATCTGCTGTGAACTCCTTCATTTCATATATGCATACATATATTTATACACACAAACACTTTTTTTTTAACAATGACAGGATGTACACTCTCTTCGTTGAATCTTTTCCTATATTCTTTGCATTCTGGCCTTGAAATTCATGCACACGACAACATCCTGGCTATCTTTGATAACATGGCTACTTATCTGATCATTTCTTCTCTACCACTGCGGCACTCAGTTTGTTGCTACCTAAAACTAAACATGCTTTTTTTTTTTACTTTTGAGTACTCTTCAAGTATAACATGTTATATCTTGTGATATACCCAAAGCATATCCACAGTCCCGAGGCTCTTATCTGTCAGAGTAGAAAGACTTGATTCATTTTTGAGCACTGGCAAATATATTGCTTAGGACATGACCGTATGTTCTGCATTACTTAGTGTTTGTACCTCTGGTTATTTGTCTTTTATTTCCTACTCCCCAAGTACAACTGATTAAAAGAAAGAAAATCAATTCTTACTTCCACTTGTCTGATTTGATCAAATACATTTCAATAAACAAACATCTAGCATTCCTTAAAATAAAATGTAAAGGAAATTACTCTCTGAATGTGATCATTTGCATTTCTATATGCAGGTGTTGTTGATTCCTTCCAAAAATTACATTTTTTTCTTGACACATTAAATTAAAAATGCATTAAGCTGCTTTTTACTATTGCTTTAGGCTTCTATTCAATACTTTATCAAGCAAAAGAAATAATGACTTCAGCCTCTTCTGAACCAAACACAATAAAAACATTATACTTTTCAGGCTAGAATTCTAGAGCCATTCAGTAAATGGTTACAAATCTATATATAGGTGTTTATCATTTTTATTTTAAATAATTGGTTTAAGCTTGAAGATTAAAACCCCATAACAAAAATGACATTTCCTTATTTCACAGTACTGTGATGAAACCTCATGCAACATAAGGAATTTTAATATTGTAAAAGCTTTTTTGTAGTAATATAACAGCTGAGTATATGCAAGAAACTAAGACCCCTATTCTTCCTAAATCATAGAGAAAGTAAATCCTGGAATTTAACTCCCAATAGGTTAAATGTGAAGACAGCAACCTCCTCTATAAAAGTTCCAGATATTTAATTTTTCACATTGTGCACTCTAAAAGTGTATAGCATTTGGACTTACAGCACACTGCTCAATAAAAATCACTGGTTTTTGGATGTAATTCCAGTCACTAAAAGATCTTTTTTCTAAAGGCACGTACAATGACATATATCATGAGATACATGCTTCAGGCTGCATAACTTCCCAAGAGTTTTCTATTCTTCATCTATCTTCAGTTTTCTCCCTTAACGACATATAGGTAGGGGACTTCAGTTTTATCTGATGTTGGTTCATGCTTGTTCCAGCATTACCTTGACATTACACTGATTTCCAGGCATTAGTAATACAGCTGACGTTAGTAATTTGCTTTCCAGTCATCTACCTTATTTAACAGTTCATCTGCTAAGGGACTGAATCCCTGTAATGAAGTATTTCTGTATTTTAAAACTGCAAGATGACAATTACCACAGTTATTACTAGGGTGCTGTTTTAAAATACCACAATTGTAATCCTTTTACTTGCAAGACTATAGTTTAAGAATGAGGAACATGTACTAATTCCTAGTTTATGGCATCTTGAAGTATTTCCCCCACTACAAAGTGCAATAATCTGATAGTTAGCTAGTTTATTTATTTACTTACTTATTTGTCTTTGTTGATCATAAAAGTCCGAATGGCAAAAGCCCATTTTCAGACAAGGCCTGGGGAGAAAACGTCAACAATTAAATCACATATATTGCATAGAAGTATAAATATGTTTACATTTGCACTACATCTTACATGAACAGATGTGGTTTGGGAACAAGCTAATTTGTCCAGAGCTACTTGAAGTAGCTAGGTTGAAAAGGGGAGCTTAAAAGTGGGGGGAGAGAAGTTGTGGGGGTTTGAATGGGAGTAGCGAGTTTGGTGGAGTAGAGGTTAAGAAAGGGTTAAGTTGGAGGGAAGAAGACTGGGGAGGAAGTGAGGTAAGTGTAAGGAGGGGTTAAGGTATTTCTAGATGAGAGCTGGGAGATTAGATTTAGGCATAAACTTGCCGTGACAAGTGTTACGTCTGAGACGACTTGTAGGTATTTTGGAGAAAAGGTAGGCCTTAGGTAATATTAGGGTATGGTGGTACTGGGCGAGTTATTTAATGTTTTTCTTTTTTTTGTCTTACTGATTGAATGGTTTGTTTTAGAACATGAAGCTATGTTTGGCTGGTTGCTGTTCCTTTGGATATTGGTGGGCTGGTTGTAGAGTTTATTTTGTTTTGTTTGTTAGGTTGCCTTATGTTTGGGTTATGTTGTGCCATTTCACAGTTGGGTTTTCTGTTGTTTTCTGAGTTTGGTGGTGACCTGAGACTAGATGAAAGGGAAAACACAGAACAAATTCTTTGTGTGTTTGGATGCAGTGTGGTGGAGGATGTTTGGCTGGTCTTCAGTCATGTGGTGGTTTGGTTGGGGGTTTTGGGCTGATGGTAGGATGCCAGGAGGCAGAGTGTGGCTATCGTGTGTAAGCACATGTGTGTGGTCCCAAACACTTTAAATAGTTCCTTCATAACAAAAAGGAAAAATTCTTGCTCCATTTTGTTTGCGCTCTGGTTTTAATTGCCGGACATGCTTTTGCTGTTCTCATGATGATTGGGACTTGGAGGATGATGGTGTTGGTGCTGTCACTAGATTTTCAGTTGCAGGGCCTGGTGCTGTGCTGACTTGTCAGAACCTCTTGGGTACCTGAGGCTTGATAGGCTCAATTGTGGGATGGTGGAATCATCGAGCTGTGTGGTGTGTCTGTTTCGTTGATGCCTATAAGCTGTGGTTCTGCACTGGCGATTGGTATGAACTTTGTTCTGTGTTATTCAGGGCAGCTGACCGATGTGGTGTTAAAGTACTGTCTGTTGAGATGAAATGAAGTGGGACTGCTGCTGTTGCCATGGGAAAGCGTACATCAGCAGTGTGGAGCTGACTTGCCTTGCTTTGGATGGTCGGTGCAGTGGAGGAGACAGGGTACAGTGGAGGTGTTTTTTTTTTCTTGGAGGGGCTTCCAGGTGACAGGGGCATAATCACAGGTGCAGAGATGGCCACAAGTAATATCCAGCTAGAGTTACCAGTGATAGGGTGGATAGGAGATGGCTGATGACAAAGCAGGCTCTTAATGTTTTGTTGATGGGCTTAAAGTTGTTGGAAGGAGGCTCAAGTGGATTATAATTTGTGGGTGACATTGTCAATATGGATGTACGAGGCAGCATTTAGGGTGTCCGATTTGCTGGGGTACCTGGTGTGGTAAGATGTGATCATACTTTTGACATTAGTAAAGGTATAGTTGTGTAGATCCAAAACAAATCAGATGGGTAGGTGAGTGCAGGTTGTCTTAGCAAAGGATAGGGATGAGTTGATGTGGGCCAGAAGATTGCAACTGTCACATGCTGGGAGTCTGCTGGAATTGTTTTTTGGTCAAAATGCGATAAGGTGATAACAAGAAAGCAGTGTGAGGGTGTGATGAGAAAGGCTTTTCAGTTTTTTTTTTCTTTGTTTTTTTTTTGGGAGGGAAGAGGTTGTTATTTTGGGTCATTGGGTCATTCCTATATTTATTGGGTGGCAAAATAGGAGGCAGTTAGGCTGGATGGCAGCGAGCTGTGTTTACATCTACATGGGGTGGAGAGTCTTTTGGAATGGTATCATATGCCTCAGATGGCATTAACTTGAGGAGGAGTTTGCAAAAATACAGTTACAGATCAATATTACACGACTTTTATTGGTTTGTCTAGCAAGTAACAATTTAGGTGTCATATCAAAATGGCAGTTGGTGTTTCAGGTATTGCATGACTTATCTACTTTATAAGAAAGATTTCTGGGTATGGTTATTGTGTGGTCAGAAAGAGTACTTCATTTGGTTTGGTGGAATGTGGGCAGTTTTATAGGTATTAAGCATGTCTGTCGATTTGTACATTTCAGGTTGGCAAGGCATTTGTTGAAATGAGGTATTCATAATGTGTGTGTTTTAGGCAGGAGGGAGTGCATCAGAGTGAGTTAAGGTTGGATTTATTCAATGTACACCTGGCTTTGTTTTTGGACAGTTTGGTGAAACGGTTGCAGTAAAGGAGGTGAACAGCCTGTGTCAAGCGGTAGGCAGAGAAGAGGAACAGCCTTATCCCTCTTCTCTTCCACCTCTGATGCTAGGTGTTAGATTTGGAAGGGAGATTGGTGGTACACTGCTTCTGATAAAGTAGTAGTGGCTGAGGTAACATTTGGGACAGGGTGAGTGGGATATGATGCCCTGTTAAATTGTTACATGGATATTATGTAGCTTGTTGTGACTATTAAATGTTAGGCGAGATCAACTGATTTGTGATTAAGAATGTTCAATAAAGTTGTGACTTAGAATGTTGTTTAATAAAAGGTCATCATATGCCATTTTGGTGTAGTGTTTTATTAAAAGGGATCTGGGAAATATACATTTTGGCATGAAAATAAAGACTGCACATATACTGAAATCAATAAAATAAATTTACATGTATTGGAAAAGCATCATTAAAGAAAGAAATACAAAGAGAAACTGTACAGCTGCTCAATATATGGAAGTAAAGAAACAGAACTGAGAGTGTGTTTTCTTGGATGGTAATAACTACAGACACAAACAGTAGTAATTTGAATTAACATTAAGAATGAAAGAAAAAATATATTGGTGAAATGACAGGAAAGAGATGGTGGACGGTTAGTAACTGAGGAAGGAAGACTATAATAAGAATGTGTCAGTCTGAGAGTTAATGAGATTTTCTGAGGTGAAATAGAGTTGATGGCTTAGAAAAGAGGTGTTAGAGTTGTTAATTATGAGAGATCTGGGGAGAAGACTTAGCCAGGTGAGCAGGAAGAGCAGAAACAATTTGGGTTAAGGTGCTGTTTAAGAAAGAGTTTGTATCTGTTGACCTTTTCTGTTTTTAAGAATCTAGGGGGTTTTATTTCAGAGTTTTGAGTGGAGAGAGAGAGAGAGAGACTCTGGCAGTGCTGAATGATTTACTGGTACACAGTAAGAGTTTGTTTCAAGAGGAAAGGCCCCCAGTAGGAGAGTTGTAGAGAAGTGTTTTTAATGCTGGTCATTTATTAGAAGAATGTAAAGGGTTGTGGGTAGTGATTAGGTATAGGTACACTATTGTGGGAATCTGAGCCACTTTAATTGTTTTAGTACAACATGGTGATATGTTTTGTAAGGAAGGTTGGTTGTAAATTGCCTACTTTGCATCAGTAAGAGGCAAGTTTGATATACACAGCAGGGATGTTTGGGGGAAGCATGTAATAGTGATGGAAGCAGGTAAGTTGATGCTAAGATAATCCTAGCTGTGCCTGTCAGCTATTGCTTGACCCTATAAAGGGAAACAGGTTTTTGGTTAGTTTTCTTGAAGGAATAGAATATGTGATTATCAATCCTGATTAAGCATTAATTATGACTCAAAGTAGTTTAACTGGGCTATTTTAGTATCATTATTTGTGGCAGTGTGAAACATGCATGTCTGGTTAAGGTGTTATTTTGGGGTAAATAACTCAAGTCCGTTTCTTGGGTTTTGAAAAGCAAGTTTGAGCTTTTAAGCCAGGACACATTTGCAGTGAAGGAGTGTTGGGTGAGCTTCTGTAATTGTGTTATCCATGAGGAAGCTCATATAAGAGTTAAGTCATTGCCGTAGTGTACAGACATTGCATGATTAGTAGGATTAGTGAGTTTATTTATGAAAATGTTAATAACCGTGGGTCAAATATTGACCCTTAGGGAAAACAGAGACTAACAGAAATGATGACAGATTTTGCTGCCATTAAACTGCCTGATGGTCATTAGATACATATCCTTGAAGTCAGGAGAAGGAGGAAAAAGTGAAAATTACATATACAGTTAGCACTGTGTGCCCCCCCCCCCCAAAAAAAAAGCAAGGGGAGCAGAATGTAAATCTTGCTTCTAAAAATGCTTTGATAGTATGGCAGAAAATTCTGAAATTCACTGTTTAGGATCTTTAATCAAAGTTAATTCTTTAGTGTTACAGGACCTACAATATGAGGTCTCACATTTGTGATAGGAACATACAACTGTTGACCTTTTGAAATTCTTCACCATTTCAATAGTTCTCTCCACCTGTCCATTCAGGTGCAGATAGTGTGGACTGAGTGTTATGTCTCTAACTTCCTATTCATACACTATCTACTGAATTCTGGAATTTTGTATTTCAAGTTATTGTCAGACATAAAAACAGGTATCCCCTACTTCAAGAATATAGACTTTAGTGCACTAGTCACACTTGCGCGTATTGCATCTGTCAGTCTAATGATCATATTGTGGCATTTAGTATAACAAAATACACATTAAGGGTGGACTGTATCCTTGAAATGAAACAAGCCTTTGCCCAGATGCCTCTACATTCAACCTTGTAATAGTCCTACTTGTATATCTCATTTTGGATTGTTGTTATGCTACAATGTGCATGTGGCATAGCTCTGCA
The DNA here is from genome assembly GCF_019279795.1 of Protopterus annectens. NCBI lineage: Eukaryota > Metazoa > Chordata > Ceratodontiformes > Protopteridae > Protopterus > Protopterus annectens. Next base: position 515,788,526 of record NC_056743.1, on the reverse strand, counting down.
CTGCTAATTCTGCTTTAATTTTCCAGACAGTACATTTTATCTTATACTCATATTTATCCTTTATTATTCCCAAGTATGATTTATGTGTCCTGTTAAGCATGGTGCTTCTCTGCTAATGAACAAAACTATTGTATAAATTAACCACCTTCATAGCTCCACAATACACCTCGCACTGAAATGACAGCAAACCCACCTTTTGAATCACCTGTTACCTTCAACACACCCACTGAGTACATTGGAATTACAACAATGGAAATAATCATCCAGGAGTTTACTTTAAGAACACAATTTGTCCTTTCTCTGCTCAACAAAATGAAATGGATTAGCTCAGTTGATCTCTCCCTAACTTGCACACTTCCAGGCTATACAGCGACAAAGTCAGGCATACTATGTTCAAAGAAATTAATTCTATCCAATAAGCTGCCATCAGTTCTTCTGTTAACCCCTCATCTCAGTTCACTGCCTCCCACTTTGCAGATCCATTTCTAATACAACACAGGTCACCGTACTATAACATACCCCAGGCAGTCACCAGTTTTCAAATATTCCAATTCCATTTCCAACTATTCTTTCATTTCTCTATATAACTAATCATCCATCTATGTCTCCTCCTGTCAGTATTGCACTCCAGAATTCTTTCCTCTTCTTAATGTACAAACTGGATATTTGTTTGCAATTAAATGTGTTTAGCTATATATGTGGTTAACTTAACTGATGTTGTCCCACTAGCTTATATAGTGCAGTATAGGCATTTAGATTAAATAATGCTCTCCTGCTAACTGCAAACACTGCTGCAGTATTTGTTTTTCCTCCATGTTAGACAGCCTATTACCTGCTTTTGCACTGTAATCACCACTGTTACACAACAGTTAAATATTGATTTTATTATTGTCATCTTAAATAATGTATCTTAATTGTTATATGACTTCACACTTTTTTCATGTTTGAAAACACTGGGGTGTGCCTGAAAAATGGTCTACTTGAATCACTGCTCTACAATGGTCAAACAAGCACAAACATACTTACACACATGAATAAATGCATACATGCATACATAAATAAACAAAATCACACTTTTGTAGCTGAAGTAACATCCTATGCAATCTTGGTGAAGCCTTTTAGAATATGCTTTGCAGCATTGATGGCTGATATCAGCTTGAAATTCTTTACAATATATATACATTTGTGGAATTTCTAATGCCTCTGCACTTACTGCTACTCACAGTTCCTTTAATATCCAAGCGTATCTCTTTTGAGCAACTGCATGTGTTCTTGGCACATAGGCTTCTGGTCTATTGTGCTTCAGCTACTCTACTTTCTGACTGAGAATTATATGCAACACATTGGTCTTACTCATTTTGTCTAATTTTAATATCAGAGCATTTGCAACTAGGTGCATGAGAATGTTAATACTATTTTTTGTCATCATGGGTCCATTCCAATGTTACTTGCTGGCCTAACAACTTTCGTAGAGGTATATTTCTCGAAGACCTATTAGGTACAAATTTAAAAGGATATCAGATCATTCAAAGAAATATCTGCAGGAATTTTTCATCTTTTGAATATGCCATTTGCATACTATCTCTGACTTGTTTTGTATCAGGCTCTATTCCTTCTTATGTTAGAATATGATCCATGCATTTAAAATATGTTAGTCTTTATTGCATATCTCATATTTAGCTTAAAGTCATTCCTTCTTAATCTATTGTCACGTTGTTCTCGTCTCTGGCAACGCAATGATGCAGTTCTAACACCTTTCAAACCTTCAAATGCAAATAAAGTGGCTCTTTAAGACCCTTCTGGTTGATGAAATACCAAATGAAATTTAAAAATTTGGTATCATCATAATGATATACTAATTATGAGAAAGAGCATCTTTCTTCATCTAGCCTTATCTTCCCAAATTCCTCTTTTCCATCTAATAATGAAAAGAACTAAGCGTCCGTCATTATGGATACCACAGCTTCAGCTGAAAGCAATGAGAAATGCTTTCTAACATCAAGATCAAACTAAATGCAAATCTTATCTTACTTTACAACAGTAATCATACTAATCAATCTTTTTTGGTTCTGTTTCTTAAAATGAAACAAAGATGATGATGGAGACAGAGGAAAATATAATTGAAAACGCTTAGACAAAAAACAAATACATATAGAAATCAGCATAGTCATGCAGTATGCCACTAATATACCCATACAATATTTAATTTATGTGATGCTGTGACTATTAAATGTATACAGGACCATATTCTGTCATTGTTTTCACACTCTGAATTAATTTAACCAATTTTAGCCTCTCATAAGCCAAACAACCCTAAGTGTTATGACAGTTAACTTTTGTAAGTGTTATAATTGTAAACACTATCTTCTGTGTCTTATTTGTATATCCACCTGTCAGTAGCTTTTCAGGCAATGGCTTTAATTGGTGCCCAAATTATGATTACAATGTGTTTCTCTCTCTCTCTCTCTCTCTCTCTCTGTCTGTCTTGCCAGTGTCTTTAAGCCAAAGTACCCCATAAGAATCTTTAAATATAATGATGCACTCTCTTATTATATCTAATTTGAAAATCAAATTTTCTTTTATTATCCATTGGTTTTTGATTAACATCTTTTAAATTCATTTGATTATAATTGTCTTTTGTTTTACACATACAAATGCAACTTAAGTGCTTCTACAAAACTAAACAAATGTAGGACATTTCTTCCTGTAATGCTTATAGCCACACCTACTACAAAAACATTGAATTTCAACTGCATCATACTATATGTGTACCTCATCATTCTTTTTTTCATCTCCGTTATTGTCACTACATAGTCTTACCGGTTCTAATTTTTGCCTTCTCATTTGACTTAGTTTCCCTCAAATTTCCATTCCCTCATTTAATTAATTTAGCTGTAAACGTACTTCACTTGCTCTGTATGCATATACGACATTTGATAGATCAGGTATGCTTCTCTTAAAAAATTCCTTTTGTTATATCATTTCTAATGCAGTAAACTAATCTTTTTTAAATGACTAACAATGCTTTACATTCACAGTCTTTAACACGGTTCTTTCAGTATTATAAGTAGCTATTTTCTCTCCAGACCACTGTACACTTATAAGAACAAATGGTCAGTAAATGGAAAGTTCTAACCAGGCTTACAATAATTATTGAACTTGTCTTTAACTGGTGATTTTTTTTTTTTATTTCTCCAGTTCAAAAAATGCAAATAGCAGCTATTTTCAAGATTTATTCCCAAGCAGTATGGTGACAAAAATGTGGCAAAAGTTATCTTTTCAGATTTCTTGGCTATGACACACAGTTGCAGTGAATGGTAAATTAAATTTTTGGATCCTGAATTTCTAGCTTTCTTTAAAATTTTCAGGCAGTGAGACAACACCTTGTGATTGCCATTGTGTTATTTTATAATTCCAAATTATACTTTGGCGCTTCAAAACACAAGCCCTCAAAACTAAATATATTTCTTCACTTTTACAAACATATTTTTCATTCCTGATATCATGAGCACTTGAATGTTCACCAGAATGCTCCAAAACCAATAGAGAATGTATGACAAGACTTCTGCAACTTCTTTTAGAAAATAATGCATTTGAAGATCTATGCCCCTGCTACAAGGTTTGATCAAGCTGTGAATAATGCATTTGAAGATCTATGCCCCTGCTACAAGGTTTGATCAAGCTGTGAATAATGCATTTGAAGATATATGCCCCTGCTACAAGGTTTGATCAAGCTGTGAATAATGCATTTGAAGATCTATGCCCCTGCTACAAGGTTTGATCAAGCTGTGAATAATGCATTTGAAGATCTATGCCCCTGCTACAAGGTTTAATCAAGCTGTGAATAATGCATTTGAAGATCTATGCCCCTGCTACAAGGTTTGATCAAGCTGTGAATAATGCATTTGACAACAGCTAGAAGGAGAGCACATAAATTGCAAGACAAAATTCATCACATAAGTTAAAAAGAAGAAAAAGTTTTAAAAGGTTGGTGGAGCATATGTCATGAGAGTAGGTGGATGAGACCCACAGTGAGGTGTGTATGCCCCTGCTACAAGGTTTGATCAAGCTGTGAATAATGCATTTGAAGATCTATGCCCCTGCTACAAGGTTTGATCAAGCTATGAATAATGCATTTGAAGATCTATGTCCCTGCTACAAGGTTTGATCAAGCTGTGAATAATGCATTTGAAGATCTATGCCCCTGCTACAAGGTTTGATCAAGCTGTGAATAATGCATTTGAAGATCTATGCCCCTGCTACAAGGTTTGATCAAGCTGTGAATAATGCATTTGAAGATCTATGCCCTGCTGCAAGGTTTGATCAAGCTGTGAATAATGCATTTGAAGATCTATGCCCTGCTGCAAGGTTTGATCAAGCTGTGAATAATGCATTTGACAACAGCTAGAAGGAGAGCACATAAATTGCAAGACAAAATTCATCACATAAGTTAAAAAGAGGAAAAAGTTTTAAAAGGTTGGTGGAGCATATGTCATGAGAGTAGGTGGGTGAGACCCACAGTGAGGTGTGTATATTGCATGGCTTAATTAAAAAAAATATCTGAGTGTAGGAGCTATGTGCCTGACGATATTATAGGACAGTGCTAAGTTAAAGTTAATACATAAACAATGCATTGCCTTTACAGACGTTATGAGCAATGTTGTGGCCAGTACATATATACTGTAAGACGTTCTATGCTATAACTATGGGGCGTACTACCTTAAAGGCACACGTGGGTATTCCATGCTGCCAGGTATGGAATGCATAAAACACTACCCTGTTACTGCAGCAATATACCTCAGAATGTCAATTAAGGGATAAATGACATGAGACATCTACATTAGTTTATAACAACTGTTACATTATGGGGTTTACAACACTTATTGGCAAGCTTGGGACACACCCACCTGCATTTGGCCATACTGTTTCCCACTTCTCAGAACATTTCCACATGCCAGGAAATCATACCACTTGCACATCTGTCCCTGGTAAGGTTGCCAGAAAAATGTTATATGCAATTTGGAGGCTTTCTTTCAGGAACAGAATACAAAATGCTTTCATGCAATGCATATAAAAATGAATGTATGATGAAGATTTCTCCAAGCTACTTAAAAAAGATATAAGGAACAAACAATGTATTTTTTCATACAAAACACACAAAGAGGAAGAATGAGAAAGAGGGAAGGAGAGAGGGAGAATAAGAGGATAAAGGTATTTGAACAAGATAAGGGCATAAATCATGTATAGCTGACTGGCTTTGTTCAAGGCCAGGCTTATAAAGGATGAAAGATAAAGAGAATATGGTTGAAGTAACACTCATTCAGCTGTGATGTAAGAAATCACTTTGATGCACCACTATGATATTTGTGAATGCCTAGATGAGTGTCTTTCAAAAGGAATTGCAGGCACCGAGATGTCTTTTGCCCATCCTTCTATATGTCCATTTTTAAACCACTTGTCCTGGTGAGATTTGTAATGTTAAATCACTTCTTCTGGTGAGATTTGCAATGTTAACAACCTGTGTAGGAAAGACTAGACTTTCCTATCCCCAGTAATGGTCTGCAACTCATCGTATGTGTCATCCCCAGGTATTCTAAGGCAGGCTGAGAGATGCAGTCTCTCTGGTTGAACCATCTGTGCACCAGGACCTCCAAGCAGTGAACTTTGACTGATATACCTCTCAAAGGAGAAACCCAAAGATCAGTCTTAAAAGATATCACTACCACCTCAACTAATTCTTCTCAAATCAAAAGAATAAGGGCTGCATAGATAGATGATCCATGAATTCCAACTCTATCACCATTTGTTGTAGACTAAGCCCAGCAATCCTGCAAAGGAACCTTGTTTCTGCCACTTGTGTTAAAGATTTCATCATTTGGGTCACTACTCTAATCCTGTGACTATATGTAGGTATGGAAATATATATGCCACAGATTTTGTTTTGCCACCACAGTTCAGTACAATTTCTGCAGTACTGCAGTTGTAGCATCAATATAATGGTCAGTCTATTAAACTCCTTTACCCTCGCTCAAGAAAATGACCTCAAGATGTTTGAGGCATACTGTCTGGTAGAGTTTCTCACTTCACAACTAGTAACATGACCTGTGAATTCACAAATGCAAAAGGTGCGTTCAGGAGTGTAATCAAGAGAGACTTAGCAAGCAGTCAGGCTAATATTATGGATACTGTGTCTAGATTTAGAGCCCACAACTCAACATGACATGTTCCTTGGATGAAGAACATTATGCCTGAACACCACCATATAACACTGAAATCTCACATGATGCATGATGGAAACAAACACACAAAGGCTTTTGATATGCCAACTCAACTCATAACTAAAATTCTCTAACATCTGGGTCTGAAATAATTTTATGGTTGCTAACTTAATATTCACTGTCAAAATTTGTGATATTTTGGATGACAGACATTTGAAAAATTAAGGGAGAAAGATGAAGCAGGTTCCATTTATATAGGGAAGAAAGTCAAAAGTAATTAGGCTGCTTCCCGATAGAACAAAGTTGTTCAGGACTACCGGATTTGAAGAGAAATTCAACAGCGACATAGTTATGACTCATATACATAAAACAAGCTAAAGGTTATAATTCAGAGTGGAAATGAGTGATGTTGAAGTGAAGGAGGTTCAACAACTAAGGACTGCATGACATTTTGGATGCAGATCCTAAAGGAGAATTCATAATAACCATACAGAATATTATATCAACAACGTTGCAGAAAGTAATGAAAGAATTAAGCCAAACCGGAAATGCAGAAATGGGATTTTGCCAGCAGGGATGAAAACAAGTACAGGTCCAGAAAATAGGCAAGATGGGGCTAAAATCTGCTAAAGAATCCAATATATTTGGAGAAAATAACTTGAGAGGGTAAAGGTAACAGAATGACATGAGCCCAAGAAAAAAGTTTGGATTGCAGGTTAAAAACTGCCCTCCATACTAGGGGTTGATATTAAAGTATAGGCAAAGAGAAATATTGGAGTCCTAAGTGAAAAACCTGCTGTGGTAGAGTTTTATTCAAATCTTGAATAGAAGCTGCTTTTAAAAAAGGGATAATTAGTAAGGAATATAAAATATTGTACAAAAACTATGTGAATCAATCAGAGGTGGCTAAAAAAGATTGGAAAGAAAGTTTACAAGAGAACAATAGGAGGACATATGTATGGTTCCCAAGTATGCAACAAAGTCCAGAAGGTTTAGAATTTTTGCTTGGAAATGTTTGCATAGGTATTTTACACCCCAAGCTGACTTAAATGAATTTTTCCTCCATTCAAAAGCATGTGTTAGAGGTGTGATGGGCAAGAAAGATAAAACTGAAAGCATGTTTTTGAGAGTGTAATGAAGTGACAGATTTTAAAAATTCCATGTAGAGTACTCTGTCAAAAATACTAGGGGAGCAAATGGCTCTAAATATCTGTACCAGACATCTAGCTGGTAGTGACACTAAAGAAAAGGAATTGAAGTTATAATCTGTTGTAGTACTAAAGAGCTAATTACATGGGTCATCATACCGAGATAATCACAACAGAGAGCAACAGACAATGATTGATGAGACACCACAAGATACCTAAAGAAATGGACAAATTATGCTCAGATTCTGTTTGTCCCAGTTGAAACAGTTCTAGTTAGCAGAAATAATCCCTTCTAGTGAAAGTCTCAAAAACATGAAAGTTAAAAAGCTTGACTTGAACTTTCACAGCAAAGTATCACAACAGCTACAGTATCTTAATTTATTGCACATACACACACACACACACACACATATATATATATATATATATATATATATATATATATACACACACACACACACACACACACACACACATATATATATATATATATATATATATATATATATATATATATATATATATATATATAGTAGGAAAGGATTATATTTGGCTTGCCCCCCTGTAAAAAAAAAGTCTTAAATGTCTATCAGCAACTTTTATTGTTCCTTCTTACTTGTGCTTAATTGCACCTAAATGATCCTACTTTTGGGGACTCACACTATTGAGACTTGAACTTGCAATAAGGTATCAGCTATCACATATCATTAGGAAGCTGCATAGTGTTCCATGATGGCCATGCTGACTTGGAATGGGACCTTTTACTAAAAGGTAACAGAATGCAGAATACTGAAAAGATAGTACTTCCATACTGCCAGACATTTTGGTCTTAAAGAATAGGCAGTATTGCTTAACTGTAACCTGTTTGCCAAGAGTAAACAGCACTGAGTATTAATCAGCTTGAAAATTGGTGAGTTTAACAGAAATCTAGCTTTGGCCAAAAATAGAAACCAATTAACTTTAGACAAACAGTGGTCTATGCTGTGATGGGAAAATAGTGTGACGGGTTTCATTTTTGGCAGTTTGCACAAGTGAGGCATTTCTGGGTGGGTTCAGGGCTACAAGTGGCAGAGTATACATAAGTCTTAGCATTTGGACAAGGACTAAATATGCAACCCTGATTAACAGGCTGGAAAAATTGAAATCATACCTCAACTGATTCAAGACTATTTCCACTCTGTTCTCTCCAATCATTCAGAAATTGAATGCTGTCATTGTCTTGGTGGTGTGCAGAATGTGTTACTTTACAGAAAGACATGCAACTCTAGAATAATCTATCAGCACAAGTAGTGGTATTTATGAAGCAAGTGGTTCTTTTTTTAGATATGATATGGAGTCTTTAATATAGCTAATTGACTTGCTGAAAGTCACACGTGTACATGAATGAGGGTCATCAAAACCAAAGCTCAGTAAGTAACTTCACTGAAAGTTTGCAGCTTTATCTCACTGGTGCAGTCTGCTAGCAATCTGTCTGATTAGAAGTTTAGTAGAGCAACACGTGAAGATGCTTATGCTCACTTAGGACAACAAAGTCATAATGTCAAGCCATATGGAAATGTTTGAGGCCTTGAGTAGCAGTAATTCCTTCGATATTATGGGGTTCTTAGACAGAGACTGAATAGACAAAGCAGTTTCGTGCCACATTTAACTATATTTATCCCTCTCTTTTTGCACACTATTACTAGTGCAACCAAAGTATCAGTTCCACCCTCTAACAAGTTGAAACACACTTGTTAAGTTTTAAGCAGTCAAGCAGTAGAACAGGAACCCATACAGACTTTTAAGTAGTTTATACAGAACCACAATACACTTTCTTTGCAGAGACAGACTGCCATCACACATTTTAATTTAAACTGAGAAGTTCGTTCTGCAACATGACATTCTTTGAGATATTTTTTATTTCTCATTATAAAGATATCATAAATATTTTATTAAGAAAATGCATTCCCACTGCAAATTGCAGCCAGTGGCTTTAGATATCATTTAATTATCTAAAGCAAAATTGTAAAAATACTTTTAAAACTATAACCTAAGCTCTAATCATAAGTAATTTGGTGCTGTTTATGGACTACAGATTGCATTGTTTCCAAAAAGCACTTGAAATTGCTCTCTAGTAAGTGATACAAGCTACTCTTGGAGGGTAATCAGAATTTAATTAACCTTGGGTCACCTATACTGAGCTAGCACATTTTGGTTTCAGCACTAAGCCACTTTTGACAAAAAATTGTCATTATGAAAGAAAAGTGTGTTTTGCATTTTCAGATATTGTCAACACACAAAATGTTTTATCCTTGGCTTATGTCACAACTGACAGAATAATCTAATTTGCAATTTATAGTCAAAAGCCTTATCCATTGGATAATATAAAACTCTCCAGAATAACAGATGGCTTGGCATACTCCTAGAAATGCACTACTACATAATGGGTTATAATACATGCTATAAGACCAATTTAATGATTCACTACTGGGTTATATTAACTACAAAATGGAAGGATAGGCGTGCAGTCTGTACACTGTCACTGTTTTCTATTTTCTATTCTGATCTCCTGTATTACCCTGAAAGATGAAAATGTTTCATTTTTCTTGTAATCACAAGTGGTTGCAATAGAAATATTCATATATATGCTTTGTAGTTACAGTACTATAGAAGTTGGGTAGCTCCAGACCATAGAAAAAAAAAAAATACTACTGCTTATAAACTGAAACTGGAAAATACATCTGACCACATCGTAATTGCATATTATTGCTACAGTAGGGTATCTCCTTGGCATATGATGAGATAAAACACCCATTACTTGAAGCTGAAATAAATAAATTGTTTAATGGATAGTGTATTAAATGCAAAGGTTGTGAGATGGAGGTCACCAACAGGCAGACCTAGTATTTTTTTACACATCTTTGTACATGGAGGGAAAGCCATGCTTGGCACAAAGCATCATACTGAGACAGTTTATTCATCAGATTGAGACAAGCTTTGTGATATCCCAAGTTGTCTGTCATGGTAAATTGCATTCTATGCTGTTGACATCTCAACTAAATGAACAAATTAGTTTTAGATGACAGCACTAAAGTTTTTGTTTTCTGTTTTTTCTATAAGGGCAACATTCCCTCCTTGCCACTTGCTAAAATGATGAGCGTACGCATTTTGCTGAGTCCCCAAAACTGATGCAAAGCTCCTCTTTCCAGATACCATATTGCTTTCCTGAAGGAACCTGAATAATGAAATAATTTAAACTTGAAAACAAAGCAAAAAAGGATATAGTATGGTACATGTTTTTTGTTCTCTCCATCAGGCCAGAAAAAAAAAATAACATGCTGAAGGTTGGTCCCTCAGATACAATTCTGTTGCTAAAATTTGCCAGTGGATTATCCTGGCATCATGCCACCTGACCTTATTTTCCAATTCCTCTGTTGAGTAGAGCCACTGGAGTGATCCACGAGGTGAATTTTCTTATGAACCTGTCCCTCCAGCATGTTCTGCTGACTATGGTAATGAGGTTGAGGTCTCTGGAGTGTGTGGTGCGGAAGGATTGGGATTTCTTTAGATGTCGCATTTTTAACAGAGCTGGATGAGGCATGGCTTTGTAAGTCAAGCAGAGATTGCCTCTAAGTTGGCGAAATCAGACAGAGAATAGTTGGAAGTTTTTGAATCTGTCCATAAAGGACAAGTGTTTAAGGCCTAGGATTCTCTTTGTGAGGTACTTTTGCGGCCTCTCCAGTTGTTGCAGGTGTCTAGTGAGGTACATACCAAATGGGGCATTGTACTCAATGACTGACCTAATTAGGGAAGAGTAGAGGGAGACAATGACCTCTTTCTTCCTGGATGCAAAACCCTTAGTAATGAGATGTGCCACATAGAAGGACTTTCTGACCCCAGTGGCAGTGTGGTGGTCAAAAGAGAGGTTGCTGTCAACCTGTGTTCCCAGATTTCTTATAATGCCTTCTATGTTTAGTGGACTACCATCGTTGTGGTAGTTCATGGAAATTGGGTTTTTCCTAAAGGGGATGATGACACATTTTTTGGCATTGAGCTTAAGGCCATGGTTATGACACCAGTCATTGGTCTCAGTGAGGCCTTTCTGTAGGATGTCAACATCACTTGGGGAGTTAATAATTGCTCCCAGCTTGCAATTGTCTGCAAACTTTGTCAGAGTCTCTTCATGTTGGAAAGGACTTCTGAGAAATAGATACCAAACAGGAGAGGACCTAGGACTGATCCCGGTGGGACTCCACTCGTGACTGGTTGGCAGTCTGACTTGGAGTCAGCTAATTTCACACTGTGGGTTCTGTCTGTGAGTTTGCAACCCACCTAGTGATATAGGGGGTTGATACCTAGCTTAGTGAGGTTTTCTATGATTCCTGAGTGGGGAATGGTATCAAAGGCCTTGGCCAAATCAAGGTTGGCTGTATGAACCGCCTTGCCTTCATTCACAGCTCTGGTGACTGACTCGAAGTCAAGCAGGCATGATCTACCCTTCACAAAACCAAACTGTGTGGGATCCAGAGTTTGGAGATTCCCTCTATCCTTGTTTATTAGGTCCATGATGATGTGTTCCATAGCTTTGCATATCAGACTTGTCAGACTAATGGGGTGATAGTTCCCAGGGTCTGTAGTCGCTCCTCCTTTGTGGAGAGGGATTGACTATAGCAGTGTGCCATTTGGTAGGGATAAAGCCTGAGGTGAGGCTGTGATTGAACAGGGCACACAGGTGAGGTACCAGTTCACTCTGTAGTTCATGTAGAACACAGCTAGGGATATTGTCGGGTCCCATAGTAGCTGTATTCTTGGCCTTGGACAGTGCTGTTTTAACATGTGCAGCAGTAATACTGGGTGCCTAGCAATCTACTGGTATTGTGATTGGTCCTTTGGGGTGGGGTAATGTTGGCACTGAATCTGTTGGCCAGTATATTGGCAATATCTGTTGGTTCGGTATAGGAGGTACTATTATGCAGTAGCTCAGAACAAATCTAGGTATTGCCGTGGAGGTTCTTTACATAGCTATAGAAGGCCTTGTGACTGTCTTTAATATTTGCTGCAATTCTGTTTTCATAGCTAGCTTTAGAGGATTTGATGAGGTATCTTGACTTTTTGTTGAGGCTGATAAGGGAGTTTTTCCAGTCTTGGGACTTCACCTTATTCCACATCAGTTTCCTCCATCTGTTGTAGAGTTTGTTTATGGCAGGGGATCACCAGATTGACTTCCTTTTTTTGGAGGAGGGCGTCTTGGTTCTATTGGGTATGGTGAGATCCATGCATGTGTACGTGTTCGTACAGCGCATTGGTGTATGATTCTGTGGTCATGCAACTATTCTCCATTTGCATAGGCGCAGTGAAGTTAGCCACCTCATTCCATAGAGCGCAAAGTTAGTTTTGGAGAAATCTTTCATGGTGGTTACATTTGTGGGGGTGGGTGGGAGGGATGTGAATTTCCAAGGTGATTAGTTTGTGGTCAGATCTAACCAGAGAGGCGATGACTACTGGTGTAGATCAACGGTTGCCCATGTTAGTAATGACCAGGTCAAGGATGTTGCTACCTCTAGTGGGGTTAAGAACGAACTGGTCCAGGGCATTGGAATTAATGAATTCCAAGAAACGTTGGGCAAGTGTATTGGTACATGAGTAGTTTTCCCAGTTAATGGAGGTGTAGTTGTAGCCGTCCAGTATGAGTGTGTTAGGTTGGACCTTAATATTCTCCAGGGTGCTTAGGAATGTGAAGTGAGTGTCTTGGGACATGGTTGGGGACCTATAACAGGCTATGACCTGAATCGCTGTCTTACCCAATGCTAGCTGCATTTGAAGTATCTCTGATGCGTTATGTTGGGCTACCAGTCTGGAGGTGTGCACATCCTTTATGAATATGGAAACACCACCATCTTTTGAGCTTTGGTCCAAGTTCTGGGGCCAAAATGTGTGGAATGAGTTATAGCCTGGTAGTGCAGGGGTGCTCTCTGCTGCCTTGAAACAAATCTCTGTTACAGCACAAATGTCGATGTTCTCTATTTTAAGGAGTGCTTCAAGTGAGTGCATTTTGAGATTTAGATTTTTAGCATTGAGCAGCATGACCCTCATATTGCATTTGTTTGTAGCTGTAATGCTGGTAATTTGATCTTTGGAACACCACCTAAAAAAGGCACTACAGGGGTGTCAAAAGCCTTGGCCAGTATCCAGAAGCCCAGGGGAGACAGATGGAGGCCATCTCTGGAAAAGCATCGAGGTCTGTCAAGTATGTCATCCCAGGCAGATAGATATTGGATCCCCTTAGAATGACACCAGAAACTTCACCAACTGTTGAAATCAATCATTTTCTGCTTGTACTGTGGTATAATTCCGGGTGATGGTAGGATGCTTCACAGGGCTAGGGTCGTACCCGCCTGGGCTACATAATCCAAGAGCTCCTCTATGTCTCTTTTCATGTGGTCCAGGGAGGTACCTCTCAGGTCATTCACACCCACATGTACAATGACAGAGTTATATTTGTACCTGTTGATGAAGGAGCTGAGTGCGTGCATTATATGGTGGATCCTGGCACTGACAGGCAGCTGACTGTTACTTTCTCCTTATTCAATCTAGTGAGTGGAACATCAGTGTGCATCACTATTGAGTCACCTATGACAAGTGTGCTGGGCATGCTGTTTTGCCTTTGGAGCTTTGGTTGAGTGGCATACTGTTTAGGAGAGTTATGTGTCTCGTTATTAGTGTTCATATACCATTCCATCAGTAAAATACATTCAGCTTAGGCATCCCCTTCATAAAATGTTTGCAGCTCTGCTGTGTATTGGGCTGAGCATCTATGACAGATTACATAAGTATGTCATTTCAGAAGCTGAAATTTTAAATCTGTTTTCTCTACTGTAATTTTAGTTCATTCTGTTTAGGCATGCAGTGGTCACGCTCCCCCGACCCTCTTGTTCAGATGGTCATCTGCCATTAATAAACAAACTATTCATGGTATAGCCTTATCAATGGCTAATCCTGCAAGGAGCCAAGACTGTTATTTGAAAAGACTGCCCCTGATGATCTGGTGCCAGTCCTGAAGGTGTTCTATAAGGCAGTGCTACAAAGGCATGTGTTCTTCTATTGATGTTGCCTTTATCCATTAAATGCTGCTATTTACTGATTTATTTTAGTCCATTCTGTTTAGGCATGCAGTGGTCACGCTCCCCCGACCCTCTTGTTCAGATGGTCATCTGCCATTAATAAACAAACTATTCATGGTATAGCCTTATCAATGGCTAATCCTGCAAGGAGCCAAGACTGTTATTTGAAAAGACTGCCCCTGATGATCTGGTGCCAGTCCTGAAGGTGTTCTATAAGGCAGTGCTACAAAGGCATGTGTTCTTCTATTGATGTTGCCTTTAATCATTAAATGCTGCTATTTACTGATTTATAGCTGTATGTTATCAGGCTTTGTTTGCAGAGGGGTGGATTACTCTAGCACCTCCTTTTGGCACTGCAATCAGTTTGCTGCTGTTTCACATCTGGCTACTAGTAGACTATAATGTTAACAAGTGGAGTGACACACAGCTATTCCAAGCGACATGAACACCTGTGGGAACACAATGTCCTTGTTTCTCTTAGTATTCAGCTGCTGATCCCCATTTTTCAGCTGCATTGCTAACTTCCTAAACAGTAATATTGCTACTCTCCCTCACTGAATTTGTATACTCATGTCCTGATACAAGTGTTTACTGGTACACTTCACAAAGACATTTTGTTTATTTTGTTAATGGTTAACTTGGGTGCACTGATTAAAACGTATCTGACCATGCTATCAAACAGAAGTCAGCAGGTACCTAGAAGTAAAATCCTGGCAGGAATATAAATGTACATAAACATTATTATGTTTAATGTGTACTTGCTCTATATAGTTGACTTTTTGGTTACAGGCTCAATAGTATATAATCTTATTATATACACTATGTATGTCAACTGCTATGTAACTATGTTATAATATTCATGTGATTCTTGGAGCTTTTCTCCCCAGTCCTGTACTGAAAAAGGGCTCCATAGCCCAGACATGCACTCCTGGTAAACAAATGTAAAATAAAATAAACAAATTAAAGAAAATGTACAATGTATGTCTTTGCCACAGGGTTATTATGTACATGGCGTGCACTGCTCCCACTGGCAATGAACTTGTATTTCTGGAAGGAAAATCCATTAAGTACATCTCATTTAAGTGTTAAGAATATGGGGGAGGGGTCATAACAGTCTGAAAATAGAAGGCGTAAATGTCATTGATTTGCTGAAATGGTTTTGTGATGTGTTGGCATAACATCTATTATACCATGACCCCCCCAAAACGTGCATGCTGATTGGCCAGCGTGCCCGTTTATACTAATGGTATGTTAAATGGGTTTAACATGGCGGAGACACTTTTAAAATAAAAGCGAGATCTCTCTTTGCTTAACGCTATTAATCAAGCTTTACAAATGCAAACAGTAGAGTTAGAGTTCAGGTTGTACCCTGATGAAACCTCTGCATATCCAATTTGCTTTTATTTATATTATATGTCTTGTTAGTCACAATGTATCAAGTTTTGCTCTAAAAGAAAAAACAGCAAAATATAGATTACTCCACTGGTGCACAAAGTAAAAAGAACATTTGTTTGAAATTAACATTATAAGAATAAGCTGGCAATGCATAACATAGCTGCTCAGTACAGACACACAGAAGATTTCTTATGCCCTTGGAGCACAATTGGATGATGATATATAGGGATGTCAAATGTCTCGGTCACATGATATAGTATAAATGCAACTTCTGTAATCGGTTTCCAGGAAGTGATAATTTCCTTGACTGTGTGTTTTTTATACCCACTGGCAAAGCATTAGATAGTTTAATGAAGACACTACAAGGGATTGTTGAGCATGGGTTAGTTTTTCCCATCTAAATGCAAATTTTTTTCTTGGTTCATCACCATGATTTTCTGATCTCATAATCTTAAAAAAATTATTATCCATTCAGACGTGAACCAATACAGTTGCAGTTGAAGTTCATGTTATGAATGCAGCTGTCTGTGGCACAGAGTACTTACACACTCACAGTGTTCAGTGACTTTCACCTGCACAAGCATTTTTGACAAAATCACATTACATGAAAGAAACATATTTAACTGAGATGTTAATAAAATGACTAAACTAGCTTGGTACACATCAGCAGAATGGCTGATACAAATTCTACCACAAGATTTTGCCAAAGCCTTATATCATTTATTAACTCTAAAGCAGTTAATGAGTTTATTCACAATAAATATATCCTTTATCGCTCTCTCTTACTCTCACCCTTTCTAGACACAATCGGATAAATGGATATACATATGAAGATAATCTGTAAATACATACAGACAGAATCTTTTCATATGCTATACTTAGAGCTGGTCTATATGTTGTTTCATTTTAAATAAATTATTTTACCAGATATGACTGCATTGAATACATTTCATACTGTGATTTGGATTTCATTTTCTCTGGCATTTTTGATATTGATATGGCATTACAGACTTTGAAATCATCTCACAGTCATTCTGACCAGATAGTCTAAAGCATATCATTGTGCTCTTTGTCTCTATAGTCATGAACACCTTTAAAGGAACAGAGTAGCCTTCTGTTTTCATTTAAATAATTTTCAAAAAGAAAGCTTAATGATAAAAGGATTATGTATAATGTTAAACATTGCATATATATATATATATATATATATATATATATATATATATATATATATATGTATATATATATATATATATAGGTTTACTATGAAAAGGATGAAAATCACGCCCACGAATGGTGATTTCCACGACAAATAACATTGACTCATGAATATGATGTAGGTTGTATGATCGACGCAGCAATATTGACAAATTCTGTCAACCTTAAGGTGGAAATCTCCCATTGAAATACATGCTGAAACTCCCTGCCCGTGTACGTCCTTTTAAATGGATGTACAAATGAACGTCGACATTCCGACAGTTGCTCCTACCATGGTCGAGGAGGTGTGTTGAGCATGTTACTGTCGACCATTTGATGGTAAACCATACACACACACACATATATATATGTCTTTTGACTCAAAGCAGAACAAAAATGACATTCGAAAGGAAAGGATGCTGTCATTGTAAAGCCATGTCATTCAAACGACTGAAATGATACAAGAGGCGATTAAGTCAAAACGGTCTTGCTTATTACACTAAGCAGCTTATACATGATGTGACTAATATGAAACTGTTCAGCAATTATTTCCCCAAGAACACCGAGAATGGGCTATGACAACTCCCTGCCTACATACCATATATTCTGTGCTTCAGCTCTTTCCACTCAAAGGACAGTTTTCATTTTTATGAGGCATCTTTGTGATGGAAGCTTTAGTTGCCCCCTCCCCAAGGATACCCTCCTAGTCATAACTGTAAAAGGAGCATGTGTTTTATAACATTCTTAACCAGGTTTTATCAGAAGCCATGTCATAATTTCATCTGTACTGACAGCAGATGTTAAATATTCTGATCAATGTCTGACTGATGTTCCTTATAATAGTACATTAACAAATTTTCCAAGAATCCGATTTCTCAAGGAGACAAGCACGGATAAGCTTCTGTCTGGCCATCCATATTCCAAAGTCCTAAAGAAAAAAGTTTATATTTATTTTATTGTATTTCATGATTGTATAAATTCATTTGGAGAGACACCATTATGCCATAGTTCCACTGAAAAAAGACCCAGCTACACAAAAGTACAGATAGGCAAATATTTGGCAACATACATGAATAATGAAAACAAACTGCATATCTGTTAAGGTTGTTACAAATAAAAACTCTGATCCTTTGCATCTTGCAAGCCTTAATTGTTTTGCTTGACACAGTTCAGTCAGTATACCATTATTCCATAAACAAAAAATCCTCAAAACTTCTGGCAGTGCATTGCCTAGATTCCTGTATATTTCTGTAATATTCCTGTAATTCCACTCTTTCATTGAGTTGCCACTGAAGAATCATTATAGTAAAACTAAGTTAAACTTTCACCCTGGTAAAATACATACAAATATTTCAAGCATGGGCATTAATACTCTTCTAGCCTGCCAATATACCAAAACATTTGTTCCCATAATAAGTGTCCAGGCTGTTCTTAAAATATCTAACTAGTGCTTGCTTTAATATAATTTGGTAGGCTGTTCCATGTATCAGCTGCTCTCTCAGACAACTAAGTAGTACACTTCTCATTCTTATAAAATCTTTTTTTTTTTTTTTTAATTTCTCCAAGTCTTTTGGGTTTCTAATACCATGATGGGAATACACCCCATTTCTAAGTCAAAGCATGATTAAAGTTTATAAAATCAGTATTGCTTCAATCTTTGATGTTAGCCAGACATGCGGTTCACAAGACCCGCAATGTGTCCTGTTAATGACTCCTTCAATTCGTAAAGAGTTACATGTATCAGTAACATATCTAAGTACAACTGTAAATTATTTTTTATAAGACCATTGCTACTCCTACTACTAAAGGAACGGTCTGGGTATTTTACTTCCACATTGCCCTCATTTCTACCTGCAAATCCTGGTACTTTATGACTTTGTGTGTCTCTGTACATAAGACACTGTAGTCACTCGGTGTAGCAATTTCAATATTTCAGTAATCAATGCTACTTTTGTCTTCTTTTCATGGATTACTATATGTGGTTTTCTTGCACCTGTCTTTTGAACTGTTGGTAATGGCTGATCACATGTGAAATACATTTTCTGGCTCATATTTCCCGTGCTTTTCAGCTACTTCAATATTATGTTTGCACAATCCCCAATGCAACAGACTTGCCACATTATTATGCCTTTCGGCATACAGTCCTTCTGCCATTAGTGTATCACAACTAGCAATAAGATGTGCTACTATTTCCAATTCTGTTTTACAAAACCTACATTTGCTGTTAGCCTGTTTCTCCCACATGTGCACTGGACTTTGTAAACCATCAGGTATGTAGTCCACTATCTTGAGCTACCAATATTAACCTTTTGTCTTTTGGTTTAATTCACCTCTCCTTAACCATTCATATGTTCAATCCTTATCAACATGAGGTTGTTCCAAGAGTTTTCTATACTTGCAACTAAATTTATGCATTTTCCCACATTTCTTGCCTTCTCTTCTGATCCTTCACCTTATATTCCTTCTTTTTTTTGCCACAGTCAGTTGCTACCTGATTTTTATCTGCTTTTGGTTTGATTTCCATTCCCACTTGATGCAGGTATGCTTCTGCTAAACTAAACATGGAAGTCATCTTAGACCTATTCTCCTGATGTTTCAAACCTTTCACTGCATTTGGGTCAGCAGATATGTATGGAGTCCCAATATTGCAGATCTATACATGTAACAAATTTCAAGGAGGCCAACACCTCCTTCAGAACAGGAAATATATAGCCTTGATATGCATTGATTTTTATAAATCATTTGATCAGCATGAAACATCTTTTTTGTTTTCTTGTCCAAACTATCACCACCTTTTGGGGTCAGTCAATCAGTCATAACACGTCTACCTGATTTTTTGTTAGAATGTCTGTTAGAGTAAAAACATTTATACCATGACCAAACTGGTTTCTAGCCACTGTCCTTTTACCCTGTTTCACAAACAATAACATCAATCTTGTGGAAATGTAGCAAATTTCCCAGTTAAAAAAATGCATTATTAATGCTCCTAACATTAACAATAATCAGAGATGATCAAATGCTATCTGTGAACTGTTAAATTTACAACCTGGCAAAAATTCTGTCTAGTGTGTGTCAAATATTGCAAATTGTACAATGACTGGCCATTAACATTCAAAAACAAGCTTGCAGATTGGTCAGCCCAACTAGTGTGCCCACTGTAAATTGAACATATACCAACGGCAAAAGTCTGGCCACTAAAGTATGACTTGAGCAGCCAGTCCTTTTAATTTCTGTTTCTTAGACAAGCATTAGTGTAAACAAAAGACTCTGAAACTAAAAACCTTTTCATTATTTAGTGACTGTTTCTCATAAAATTTCTTTTATTCCGACAAATCACTGAGGAACAAAGTCACTAAATAATGATAGGCATTTCAGTTTCAGACTTTCTTTACTTCGCACAATGCACGCGCATTCAAATTTTTTCAAATAAAAGAATGAGAGGTGTGTATAAGACCACACAAAATACAAGGAAAATCAGGTAGATTTTAGAAACTAAAACATACATAAATTTCCTTGTATTATCCTGTCTCTCTCCTATCTCTAACTGTCGGGACGTTACAGTTTTTGTTTCTTTCAAAAAAATAGCAATGGAGATCATCCTTTCTCTGTTGCTTGATTGCAAAGCAGTGATGTACTGTGTAAGCCTGGGAACACAAGTCCTATACATGTGCAGTACCCCATCAAAGGGCAGAATCAGGAAGCAGCATGGAAGAACACCATGGTGACATTATACAAAGATATTATTTAAGAAACGCAAGTAATCTTTAAAAAATAATGTCATTGTATAATATCCGTCACGAATAAACCACACCAACCATGGGTAAATCTTCAATATACCACACCCAGTCATCAGTTATTTCTATAATATCTTCTGTAAAAAAACAACTTCATGCTTCTTAAGACAGAAGTGGAAAACTTTACGACACCCATGCAAAAGGACAACAGAGGTACAACTGCTGAATCCTACACAAAT
This sequence comes from Protopterus annectens, assembly GCF_019279795.1. Taxonomy (NCBI): domain Eukaryota; kingdom Metazoa; phylum Chordata; order Ceratodontiformes; family Protopteridae; genus Protopterus; species Protopterus annectens. The sequence goes on along the minus strand of NC_056743.1, from coordinate 515,767,495 downwards.
GCACTTTATAAGCACTTACACAAGTGCATGGATTGTGCAATCCCTAACAGAACCGAGATGCTATCCTCCAAAAAAGGAAGCCAATCTGCTGGTCCCCTGCCATAAACAAACTCTACAACAGAAGAAAGAAACTGTTGCAAAAAAGAGTAAAATCCCATGATTGGAGGAACTCCCTGGTCAGCCTCAGTAAGAAGCTGAGATCTCTCATAAAATCCTCCAAAGCTAGTTACGAAAACAGAATCGCCACTGATTCTAAAGACAACCACAAATCATTCTATAGCTATGTCAAGAATCTCAAATGCAACACTCAGATCTGCTCTGAGTTACAGCACAATGGCACTAAATATACAGAACCAACTGCTATTGCCAACATCCTGGCAGATAGGTTCAGTGTTATCTTTACCCCCCTCTCACCCCCCTAATGGCCCATCTCTATACTGGAAGAGTGCAGAGTTCCTGTAATCACAGCTGCACAGGTAAAAAAAAAAACACTCTCCAAAGCCAAGAACACAGCATCCATGGGACCTGACAACATCCCAGGCTGTGTTCTACATTAACTACCGAACGAACTGACATCCCACCCAAGTACCATGTTCAGTCATAGCCTCACTTCAGGATTTGTGCCCACTGAATGGTGCACAGCAAAGGTTATCCCACTCCACAAAGTGGGAGCCACCATGGACCCCGGGAACTACCACCCCATTAGCCTGACGAGCCTGGTCTGCAAGGCTATGGAACGTATCATGGAACTTATAAACAATGACATTGATAATCTCCAAACTCTGGACCCCACCTAGGTCAGGTTTCTAAAAGGCAGATCATGTCTCCTAAACTGGATAGACTTCTTTGAAGCGGTCAACCAAAGCTGTAGATGAGAGTAAGGTGGTTCACAAAGCCTATCTAGATCTCGCCAAGGCTTTCAACACCATCCCCCACTCTGGAATTATAGATAAACTCATTAAACTAGGTACAAATCACTATGTCACAAGATGGGTTGCCAACTGGCTCACTAACAGAACCCACACTGTGAAGGTAGCAGACTCCAAACCCGGCTTCAGACCAGTGACAAGTGGAGTACCACAGGGTTCAGTCCTGGGTCCTCTCCTGTTTGGTATCTACTTCTGAAGTACAGGCTAACTAAGTTTGCAGATGACTGCAAACTGGGAGCCATAATCAAAACTCCTAATGATGTGGACATCCTACAAAAGGGCCTCACTGAGACAGATGCCTGGTGTCGAAGCCATGGCTTCAGGCTCAATGCCAAAAAGTGCATTGTCATCCCTTTTGGTAAAAACTCTGTACCCATGAACTACCACATAGGCGGTAGTCTACTTAATACCAAAAGTGTGATAAGAGACCTTGGGACACAGGTGGACAGTAGTCTCTCCTTTGATAATCACATCACCACAGTAGTCAGGAAATCCTTCTACATGGAACACCTCATCACAAAAGGCTTCTCATCCAGGATATAAAAGGACATTGTTCCCCTCTACTCATCACTCATTAGACCCATTATAGAATACAGTACCCCTTTTGGTATGTACCTCACAAGACATCTACAATAACTGGAAAGGCAGCAGAAATACCTCACAAAGAGGATTACCGGCCTCAAACAGATGCCCTATGCAGACAGTCTCAAAAAACTCCAGCTTTACTTCGTCGCATATCGCCTACTCAGAGGCTATCTCTGTCTAACATACAAAGCTATGTCAAACCCAGAGCTGTTGGACATGCTCCACTTAAAGAAAACCCAATCCCTCTGAGCTACACACTCTAGGGACCTAAACCTTGTCATCACAATAAACAGAATGTGATGGAGGGATCGATTCTTGTCACAGAGACTTCCCATACTCTGGAACAAACTACCTATCTATATCAAACAAAGCTCTTCATTAGCACTCTTCAATAAAAATCATAATGAAGAGAGTTAGGAAATTCACCCAGGGGATCACTTCTGTGGCTCTGCTTGACAGGGGCACAGTAAAATAATTTTCTTGGGTGACGGAAGCCAGGGTACCTTTTTGGCTAGGCTTATTTAGGCCCTAGGACCAATAGCCTAGTACCTACCTATGAACCTTCCCTGATCTTGGCAAATGCACACCATCCGGTCTGAACATGTGTGCACAAAAGTAGGCTTAGATGCTCTACACATTTCCATTTTTTTAAAATGTCACATTTTTTTCTATGTAGTTATTTACCCAAAAAATATTTTTTATTCACGGTGACCTGACTATCCTTTCTATATGTGATTTGTGAAATAAATATCATAAAATATCTTTTCAGACCAGATCTGAAGAATCTTCAGCTTCTAATACAAACAAATCTGCTCTATCACTTGCAGCAAAGGAATGATGTTCATCACCATTAGTCTTATTAATGCCAGTTTTAATTGGGTATTACATTTGTAAGCATACAGTTCTTATCCAGCTGGCTTTTTTCATCCACAGCTTGAGCTATGTAGTCAACATCTTTCTCTTATTTTTTCTTATAGTAATGTTCTTCAATCCTTCCATGTTCAGTTTTGATTTCTTCCTTTTCACCTGCCCCTTGCCTCTTTTTTCTACCTTCTCTTTTGGAAAATGATGCCTTTTTCTGTAGACTGAAGGTTTTCTGACAGTAAAAATGTTTTATGAACTCTCATAATGGTTCTTTATACCTGCCTCACTGCTAATCCATACGTCACATTAGTATTTTCAAATATTGTGTTACTTCATACAGACAGACCACTTTTATCAGTATATGTATTTGTATTTTTTAATGTGAAGTGTTTATTGCAAGACAAGTAGTTTGTTTCAAGGTAATGATGCTGATGCCTGGTTTTACTTTGTAGCTCCTGATGCAATTAAATCTGAATTTCAAAAAGTATGGTAAAAATAAATCTATTTGGATTTCATATTGTTTTGAGATGATAATAAAATTTTTGTTCAACTGCTTTGATTCCCATTTCATGAAATATCAGGAACAGCTTACCACTGTCTATTATTCTCGATCGTTCCCTACACCATTTCTTCACCTTTTCACTGTCATTCTGACCAGCAGATTATTTCTCATCTATATGTTCCAGCAGTCCATTCCATGTGTCTACAACTCTCTCTGTGAAGAAGTACTTTTCAAGATGCACGAGTTAATTAGTCCTTATACTCTGCTGCACATCTTTCTATCGAGGATGCTCCTTTTGCATTGCTATGGCGTATTCTTGTGTACTCACATCATGCCCCCTACCATGCTTCTGCTGACAAATGAGAAGGATCCCATATCCTCTAGCCCATCATAACCCTCTCCCCTCCAGTCGCATGTTCTATTCCGGTGCCACTCCCCTGATATCCCTTACCTTATAGTTATTTGTTTCCATTTGTAAACGTCCACAAGTGAAGATGCATTTTCAGTAGATTCTCAAAGAAAAGCTCCAAAAGAATGCAAACACTTTACAAGATATTTTACGTAACCGTTTACATTCTTTATAAGAAAATTTGTATAAAGGTTTTCATAAGATAATCAGAATGTGACATGAATAACACAGTTTCATGAGTTAAAAAGGCATTCACAATATAATAAAATTAATAGACTGCAACAAAGAATAAACAGAAGAGAAGAAGGTATGGTATGTAAGCAGGCTAACGAAGTGACCGTTTTATGTGGTCCACTCTCGTTAGAATACACTTCAGCAGGACACCCTCCACAATTTCCTGACTTTCTGCAGCTACTTGAACTAATCATGAATAAGGTGATATTAGAAAGACGAGATCAAACGAGACAGGAACAGATAACAGAACATGGTCTGTCTAAGGTATTGAGTTTTTAAAAAATAGGATTCAATTAAGAGGAATGACTGGTCAAAACAAATGATAAGAATGAAGGCTTATTAGACCATTAATAATGATATTGTATAATGTTCAACTAATGGACTTAGCAGACGTAGCAGACATTTAAAGTAAATAGTGTATATAGTTAATCTACATTAGTTTGTTCATAAAGCTTTATAAAATGGTTGTTAAAATAAGTAAAATATGTATATCATTCCATTGTAACAAATCACTAAAAACTGCAAATTGTGTAGGTCTGAACATTTGTCTAAGACTACTGAGAGGGGGACAGCAGGAAATATACTAATTCTTATTCAGTGTGACTAATGGACCACCTTTCTGAACTAACACGACAAGGGTTTTTTCTCGCAAGATAGGAACCTGACTTTATCTAGTGGAATGATTTATAAGAATAGAGACAAGGGAGGCAATAGAATGGGCTGTAATTTTAAGAAATTAAGGAGAGAGAGTTTGTAAATGGTTTTAGTCTATTCAGTAATTAGTATACTAAATTGTTGGAGACTGTCTGCAAAGTAGCTTCAGTGAGAAATAATAGAAATTTCAGTTAGGATATCTGACCGGACAGAATATTTCCATTGTTTACAATGACATTTGTAATGGAGTCCTCAAAGTGTTTATTGATTAGGTTAACAATATTAGCGTCACTGAGGGGAGTAAAGAGTGAGGAAGCTGAGCTATGTCTGGGACGAAGAAAGTGCTGTGTGTTTTTTCAGAGATGTTTAGACCTGTCGGCATGCACTCACTACTAGTCCAAATGAAATTACTTCTTTCTAGCAAGACCCTGCTCAGAGTTTATTTAGATTTTCTATAGCCTACATAGAGGTCAGATTCAGGCAGCTATATCACAAAGGTTATCTTTCTGACATTACTGCTTTATTTTGGGCGAAATCAATGGCATGTGAGTGGCTCTAAATCTAGCTTGCCTTCTATACAGGAGTACCATTTTATTTAAGGTAGCAAGGAAATACCAAGTTAAAATGCAATGCTACATCTTTCAGTGGGATCTGAATAAATGGTAACTAAAGAATAGATTCCAGATCAAAATTAAAGGTGGATAGAACATAAGATTCTCACTGAAACAGTGATTTGACATCAAGAATTTTGGTAGGCAGTCGCTTTTTGGTAGGTGGTGACTTATAGTGTGCAACTTCTTTTACTTCATCATTTAAACAGCTACGTACACAATTTTTGACTAAGATTTAATGCAGCTTGTTCATTTTTCTTATATTTTTCTTTAATGAGTAATAGCATTTTTCAAGGTTACGACAGGTCATGATATACAGTGGTGAGTGATAACCTGTGCAGTAAATAGCCAGTTTCTCCCCTTCTTCTGTTTCTGTGACATTCCATCTGAGTTAGTTTATAGTTAAAATCTTTGAGATGGACTTTACCAGCTATGGTCTGAGCACTTTTGTCCCTTCTGGGCTAAGCTGGGTGCTGTCTCTATCATAAAGATGGCCTCGAATATAGTTGGGTTCAACATTAATGACTGAGAATGACATGAGATGATGAGTTACTACTTCTACAGCTTCACTATTTAGACTATCCAATAGCAGTCAGCAAAAGAGAACACATGACATCTGTACCAACACTCTTAATACTCGTAACGTGTCAAAAGCTTAAAGAAGCTGTATCCTATCATACATACATATTTCTACAAGCAAATTACTTCATCCTCGATGAGGCTGATATTTTATGTTTGTTAAATATATCCAATTTATGCTTCCTCATTTAGGTTATTTGTAAGTACTCAAAATTCAAACCAAGTTATTTTTAATATATTTGTATTTCTACCTTTAGCACGCTCTCAGTGAGAATCCATTATCTGTAGTCTCTTATGTGCTGTGCAAAAGTTTTCTTATCATTTTGTGTGTAATGTTTTTATATACTATATTATAATGCTTCTCATCCCTATAAGCATACTAAGCATACTGTTTTATTCCCTGTATACAGTTATGTTTGCATGGTATTAACTGTAATGTTTAAATGTTCTCTATTTGTATGCTTTACACTCATTATATCTCATCTGTTGTATGTATTTGAAAGTTCATTTGTAAAGTTCATGTTTTTCTATATTATTTTACCTTTGATCTGGATTGTATATGAAGGGCTATTCAGACCATTCCACCTACCTCTTTAACACTTATTTATATATCAGAAAAATATGTATGCTTTCCAGTTGTGTTAATGTCTTTAGAGCTGCTTTAATACAGAATCAAAACACTAAATCGAAAAATCACAGTAATAAAGACATTCAACTCAAGATCACAAATACAAAATTGTCAAAGTTCTAACAAGTCATAAGCTGCAACTATATCAAACTGGCATTCCTTTGATCTTCCATTTCTGGAATGCTTTAGTGAAGTGGAACTGGCAATTGTCAGTGTGACTTCTGCAACTGGTGAAGGACCTTGATAGATAACAATGAAGTGGAACTGGCAATTGTCAGTGTGACTTCTGCAACTGGTGAAGGACCTTGATAGAGCACAATGATGGGGTCTCCAGTTATAAACAACGTATTACACTGTTTGAGACACAGGTGCCAAGAAATTCAGCCTGACAGCAAGGCTCAAGAAGTGAATCTTGGCATCCATTTCAAGAACATATAGTGAGAGGTAATGACTTGTGAGACCTGATCATAATTCTTTGGGGTTCATGGAGTTTTAACTGCTCCATATACTACCAGTTGTAGACAAGAAAAGCTGGTAAAACATTTAGCACTGCCAAATAGACAGCAGGCAAAAATGAACGGTCTTCTGAAGAATGCAGCTGTTAGACATTTCATTCCTTCACAGTTTTTATTTATAAGTCTGGCAAAGGAACATAGCAAACAGATATTAACGTGTTTTCTGTTTTTTTTTATCTTCTCTCACTGTACTTTGCTGGCCAATATTGTCCACTGTTAATCCCTAGCATGAGACCTGCTCTAATGGTGCTTAAGTGTACTTGGCAAGCTTTTAAGTACTTTTAAGTATGTTAAGATAAAGTATCATGCTGGGGACATACGAAAGTTGCTTAACAAGCTTATTTTCTTCCGCATTTTGAAGTATAATCTTAATTGCATTCATTGTCTCCATTATGTTTAATTCCCTTTCAGTTGTAACTCTGACAGCTACCAGAATATTCCTTGGAGTATGAATGACTGATAAAATTACAGCATCAAATTGAATAAGATGAATTCCTGGCAGCTTCCTGGAATCAGTAAATGGATAAAGTATGTATAGTTTAAAAAAGCCAATCATCACTCTTTACAGGTGCATCATATTATTATATTTTTTAACCACAGCAGGCCTCTTGCTGTCAAATAACACAGTATAAATTCAGTTATAGTTAACTATGAGAAAATTACTCTTGTATAGCAATTATTATATTAAAAAATCAATTTATTACTTAAATAGGATATCTGATGTTCTGAATAACTAAACAGGTTGCACATGGATGGATTTAAGTCATTGTCATTCAGCCTTATTGATATGAATGTCTGAAAAGATATTGTATTACATTTTATACAGTGTTTACCTTAAACATAATACTTTGATTATTTACTTTGAGCTTCCCTGTGCAGATTCTGTTACATTTTTCTGTATGATCTACTCTTCTAACAAGTAGTGTACCAGCACCTTATTCATCTTCTTGGCTTTTTCCATTAAATACATTATTTTCAGATGCCAAGTCATTTCTTTAATTTTAAAGTATTTGGCAAATTATTTATTTTTCCACAGCCTTTATATAACTGACCCATTGCTGGACATTTTCTATCAGCGTGCTTAGCTCAGTAACTCATATAGGACTTATCAAAAATGCTTTCTATGTTTTTCGTGGACATCTTCCCTCATGATCACTTTATTTTCTGTAGAAATTGTGGCTTCTGCAAATGTCTATGCTTCTATCCTTTCTGTTAGTTATTTTACTTGAGGATGAAACATTTCAGTAACCTTGAACTTCCTTTGCTATAGTTAAGGTTAAATCTGCTTATAACAATATGCACCTGATATGATTATTTTAAATACCACACACACACACACACACACACACACACACACACACACACACACACACACACACACACACACACACACACACACTTCTTTCTAGTTGTGACAAGCCATGCTACTCACCAAATTCTTTGTCTCTGGCTTAATTCTTTAATGCACTAATGTAAGACAGACTCCTACTGAATAACCTAATTCTACTATTTGATAACATATTGCAATCATAATTAAATTACACTGCAGGATTAGTTAAATTTGATTTTAATTATCTTATTCTAAAATCTGAATTACCTTATTGGTCTATGTAGCCAACTCTGCAAAAAAATAAATAACATGTTTTTTAATAAGATATAATTCCTTTCTTTACTAACAATACATATATAGCCATTGTGCAATGAGTGTGTTCAACAATAAACTGGTCAGCACTTAGGAAAAGACCGTTATCAAGATTCGACAAGCAAACAACTATTGTATTTATGCTATGGCAAGACATTGTAATTTTACATAGAGTACACTTACCACTGACAACAAATTCTACAATTTGTTATGAAGATTAAATCCCTGTAAAAGAGGATATCTGTACACAGATCTACTTCAAATGACTGACAAACCAAAAGATTGAAAATTCAAAATTCTGAACGCATTTTTAATGCAGGGGCAAGATCTCTGCACCCCTCTTGTGGGGGGCTGTGCCCACAATACCCCCTGTTAACTATATATACCAAATCCAAGATTGCACAAAAGTGGATAAGGGGCAAATTCCATCATTCAGTATTTTGAATTTTCAGTCTTGTTTTTTCAGTCTTCTGAAGCAGACCACTGTATGCATCGAAAGTCTTGTTGGCTAATACTGCTACTGATGTCTATGAAGTCCTCTTCTCTCTGTGTGCAGTGCAATACTGTTGTGTTCCCTCTCATCCCTACTCTAACAAAACTTGATCAGTGGTTGCCTAATCTAAGCTAAGCTGCATATTTTATTTTATTTATTTATTTATTTTACATTTGTTGACCGGGATAGTCCGACTGGATACATGTCCATTTTCAGCGGAGTCCCGGGGAGAAAAGCTCCAACAAGGTTAATCAAGGTACATAAAGACATATCACATTGTATTCAGAGTGAGCAGATAATCACAATAGAAGGTACAAATGATAACATTGCATTACATTCAGGTTTATTCACACTTAGTTGAGTAACACGGAAAATGCCTACTTGTAGGAAATACTCATGTGAATGTTAGTCAGGGTTTGTACATGGACAAAGCCAGTGTGATTTAAGGTGGATTTTTAGTTCTTTTTTGAATAGCGCTAGTGATTGTAAGGAGGTAAGCTTCTGGGGAAGAGAATTCCATACCTTGCCAATAATATTAGAGTAGAGTGAATCGCCACCTAGGTTATGGGACTTGCAAGTTTGTATTAAGAGTTTGTTAGATGAGAGCTTAGGTTGGAGTAAGGGGTTAGGATGTTATTAAGTGCAGGGGTGTTATCTGGATGTTTCAGGATTTTAAAGGCTTCAATGAGTTGGTATTTCAGTAACAGATTAGGGAGTTCTGGCCAGTCAAGTTTTTTCAGGCTGATGCAATGATGTGTTCTGTAAGGTAGGTCAGTGATGAATCTAGCAATGTGATTATAAGAGGTGGAAAGACGATTGAGGTCAGACTTGTTGAGGTTTGTAAGGATTGGGGAGGCGTATAGTAGGGTGGATAGGAGGTGAGAGCGGGCAGTAGCTAACCTAGCGGCTGGAGTTAGGAAGGTTTTTAACCTATATAAAGAACCAAGTTTTTTGTTAACCATTTTAATAGTTTGGTTGATGTGGGTGTCAAACCTTAGTTTATTGTCGATAATTACTCCTAATAGTTTAGTGTTGGTAGTAGGAGAAATAATGGTACCATTGTTAGATTGTATGGTAAAGTGTGTGAAAGGTGTAGGGTTGGATGGGTGGAAAAGGAGAAGTTGGGTTTTGGGTTTAAGATGAGTTGATGGTTAGTTAGCCAATTTTCAACTTTGGTAAAGCAGTGTTGGGTGGTTATTAGAAGGTTGTCAAGGATAGGATTAGAACAGATGATAGTTGAGTCATCTGCATATTGAATACAGGTGGCTTCGGGATAACTGTATGGAGGTCATTTATAAAAATTGAGAACAGAAGAGGACCTAGGATGGACCCCTGGGCGCCTATACTATTCGGTAATAGGCAGGAGAGTTTGTTCTGCCACATAACTGCCTGTTGTCTACCTACGAGGTAGGCCTGAAACCAGTTTAGGACTTGGGTGTCTAGATGTAAGGTTGATAAGGTTTTGAGAAGTAGCTGGTGGTTTACCATGTCGAAGGCTTTCGACATATCTAAAAAGAGAGCTGAGGAGATATTTTTGTTATTCCGGTTATGGTTAATTTTCTCTGTGAAAGAGAGGAGGGCAGTAGTTGTGCTATGGTTGGGTCTAAATCCATGCTGACAATCAGTTAGTAGCTTGTTTTGGGTGAGGTAGGACATGAGTTGGTTATGCACACACTTTTCCATGATTTTGGCAAGTGGTGATAGTATAGCAATTGGTCTATAGTTAGAGAGTTCGGTGGATGTTCCTCCTTTATGAAGAGGAATGACGTAAGATATTTTCCAGATTGCTGGGATAGTAGACTCGGTAATGGTTCTATTAATTAATATTGAAATATGCAGCAATTTGCAGGTATTCTGCAGGTAGAAGGTCTGCTGAGAGGGTAGTTGGTTTTAGTTTTCTGAAACAGGACCGGATGAAGGCAGTGGATATGGGTTGGAGGTTAAAGGATAGTGGAGAGTTAGGTGTCATAGTGTTAGGTGTGGTAGAGGGGTAGGTAGTTGGTTAGCTAGTAACTGAATTGTTTCGTGAAGAAGGTATTAAAGTTGTTAGCTATTTCTTCTTGGTTCTTATCAGATAGAGTTTCAGGGTAGGAGTGGTGGATTTTCCTGGTTGGAGAAGTTTGTTCAATCCTGCCCAGAATTTTGAGGGTTCTTTTGGTTTTGTTTTGTAGGTGGTGAAAGTAGTTTTTCTTATCTTGGGTGGTGGCCTTTTTGGTTTCATTCCTCATTTGCTGGAAGATGATCCTATCTAGTGGTAACTTGGTAGTACGCCATTTGTTCCATGCTTTGTCCCTATTAGTTATTTTGGTTTTGGATTCTGAGGTTAGCCAAGGTGCTATGTGAGTTTTAATTCTGGATACCCTTTTGGGGGCATGAGAGTCAAGTAGGGTAAGGAATGTTTGATTAAAATGTGAGACTGCCTCGTCTAGGGGAAGGGATTTCAATGTTGACCAGTTACAGTGTTTGAGTGCCATGTTAAATTTTAGAGGATCAAATTTTTTTTTGTTTCTGACTGTTCTATAGACTGGTAAGCTAGCATTGGTTGGGTTATCTTTCCTAATGTAAGTAAGCAAATGATCACTAAGATCATTGGGGAGAGTCCCGGTATATTTTTGGGGTGTTCCTGATGAGCACCCAATCAAGTATGCTTTCCTTTTGTTTATTATTACCTAGTCTGGTGGTAGTGGTTATAACCTGAGAGAAACCATGGAGATTTAAGGAAATAGGACTGGACTGTGCAGAGCATTTGTTCCAATCAATGTTAACATCTCCCAGGACTACTGTTTCTTGTGGGTAGTTGTTATCTATCCAATTTAAGATGGCTTCTAAAGTTTCAGTATTGTTCCCTGGGGGTATATAGGTGACAATTTGCCTGGTATGTTGCCTGACCAATTAGATCTTGCACATGAATAGGATTGTTTTGCACTGTAGGAGGGGTGGTTCTAATTCATTTACCCCAACCATCTGCTCACAATTAGTTTTATGTCAATCCATTTGCCACCAGCTCATCCACCAGTATCAACTTATTCCTCTCAAGTGGTAATAACATCATCATAAAGCCACTAACCATAACCATTACACTCACACATGTAACTTGTGCATCTATGCACATAGAATAGACTATCACAAGTAACACTATAGGTAATGTTCAGTCACCATAAATATTTACAACTTTTATAGGATGTAAAGCACAATCTTCAAAAAGGGACATCTCAATTATAAGTTATACTAGTAACTATAAATGCATTTCATTCACCAAATATCCAACTTATACTTCCAAATAAACAAGCCATATAACCAAAATAACAAATAGCATTTTTGAATAGGATGGCATGATCACTATAGCCAACAAAAGCAACACTTCAAAAATAATTAGGTCTAAATGGTTCCTGTATGTGTCAGTAACTGTAATCATAGTAGATATAGTGGGTCTATATTATGTGATCAGAGAGTCTACTCTTCTAACACATAATAATCGGCAAATACACAGCAAATGCAATAAACCGCGAATGGCCACGTCCGCAAATTATTTCCTCGGGGAAAAAATTCAGTTGACCATTATCGGCAATTGCCCTTTTCTTCAATGTAGAGTAATCTTTGAGTTGGTATATTTAGTTAGGGGGTGTGAGGGGCACAGCTCCCCCCATGTTTCAAGGTGTGGTGGGCAAAGCTGCTTTTTTTTTTTTTAATGGCCACGTGAATTTTTTCCCAAGGAAAAATTTGCAGACGTAGCCGTTCCTGGTTTACAGCATTCAATGTATATTTGTCGATTATGTGCTCGAAGAGGAAACTGTTTGATCACATAATATAGACCCGATACAGTGATTATGTCCTCCATTAAATGTCTCATTTTAGCTACATCTATCTAAACATCATAATAAAGGCAAATAAAAGTATACAATTCCCTCCCAATATAATTTCCCCCCAAAATTAACTTCAACAGAGGATGTAGACATTGTGGACCAACATATCAACCAATAAATTGTGTCAGCAAAGATAACAGCTTTGGAAACTAAGAGAAACTAAAAATCCATATTCAGATACATCATACCCCTAAGATCTCTTTCTTGTCATGATACTTCATGCAAGAGATATACAATCAAACACTAGGCCAAGCCAGCCATACATGTGGAACAGCTGAACATCAATGTCATTTACTTTATTTTATTTATTTATCTTACATTTGTTGACCGGGAAAGTCTGACTGGAATGAGGTCCATTTACAGCGAAGGCCCAGGTGGAAAAGCTCCACATTAGTTAAACAATAATTGCAAAAGGTCATAAAACAAGCAAAAAAAAAAAAAAATCACACAAGAAATAATATATATTTACAATGGATTTGTTCCAAGCAAGCTTAAATTGCAGAAAGTTAGGCCCCAGATGGCAGTCAGCTGAGGAGTTTCCACACTGTAGCATGTAAACAGTAAGTAGTAGTAGACAGGAAGGTAAGAAGGAGCGGAAGAGAGAAGGTAAGTATTTATGTGATGCAAGGACAGAGCGAGGAATCCATAAGATGTCACTTAAGTGAGTTTTTAAACTGTGTTATAGATGATGCAGAAGGCATATTTTAGAGGAGATTATTCCACTTTCTAGCTATGGAATGAGACAATAGAGCTTTGCCTGCAGTGTTGTTAGCATTAGAGATACAGAGAAGAGTTTTGTTGGTAGAATGGAGAGGATGATTTGCTGAGTATTGGGTTAGTAGTTGGTTTACTGCTAGAGGTCTGTGAGGATTCCTTATTATGTTGTAGAACTAGTTGGTGGCAACTAAGTAACTGAGGAATTTCTAGCCACTGTAGTTCCTTTAGGGCGAGGAAGTGATGGCCTCTAAAAACAGAGTTATTGGCAAATTTTGCAATTTTATTGTAACATGACTCAAGTTTGTCTAAGTCCAATTTCCTGATGTGGGTTTGAATTGGTGCTGCATACATCAGGGTAGACAACAGGTGGGTTTGGGCTAGGGTGATCAATGCTCGATTTGATAGGAAGTTTTGTGCTTGTATAGAGTTCCCATTTTTATGTACTTTTTTGATGATTTGAGAAATATGGACATCAAAGTGAAGATTTTTGTCTATTTCTACACCAAGGAGTTTAGTATGGGGAGAGGGAGAAATTACAGTGCCATTACTGGAGGCAATAGTGAAGGAAAGAGGAGTGGTTTTAGATTCGTTGGGGGTAAATAGGAGTAATTTTGTCTTGTTGGGGTTTAGGATAAGTTTGATATCAGTAATCCATCTTTCCATGGAAATGAAGGATTCCTAGGTAAATTGTACAGTGGTTAGGGATGGGGCTGAGCAGATTACTGCCGAATCATCTGCATACTGTATGTGAGGCATGCTGGGTGGAGATGTGTAGTTTGTTGGTGAAAATGGAGAATAGTATTGGACCCAATATTGAGCCTTGTGGTACGCCTATAGTAGTTGGCAGTAGAGGTGATAGCACACCTTGCCACTGGACCAATTGTTTCCTGTCAGATAGATAGTTTTTGAACTAAGCAATAGTAGAGGGGGCAAAGAACAGGGAGGATAGCATGTCTAATAGTATGGTATGAGAGACCATGTCAAATGCTTTGGAGAGGTCTAAGAATATAGCTGATACAAAATTGTTGTTGTTTCTATGTTGGTTAACCTGATTAGTGAAAGAGAGAAGTGCAGTAGTTGTTCTATGGTTTGGGCGGAAGCCATGCTGTGTGATGGAGAGGAGATTATGTGAATTCAGGAAGTGCATAACTTGAGTGTGAATACATTTCTCAAGGAGCTTAGATAGGGTAGATAAGATAGCAATAGGGCAGCAGTTTGATAGGTCATAGGAGTTGCCATCTTTGTGAAGAGGGATACTATATGAGACTTTGCATGGTTGAGGGATGTATGCTTCCTGTATGGAGTGGTTGATAAGAATTGAGACAGGGTAAGCTAAGGATTCAGCTGCTATTTTTAGGAAGTTAGCGGGTATACCATCGGCTGTAAGAGTGATAGGTTTCAGTTTTAAGAGTAGTTTTTTAATTACAGAAGTTGGTACAGGAGAGAGAGTAAAGGAAGATATATTATCGTGACTTGTGGTTGGGGTGGATATAGAGTTATTCTTGGATTGTTGGGCAGATAATGACAGAATAGATTTGGTGAAGTGATGATTAAATTGAGAAGCTATGTCATCATTATTAGTGTTGGTGTTGGGAGCTGGAGTCGTAGTTTTGCTGAGTTTTAGTAGAGAATTTTTGGAGTGTTTGTCTTGGATACCTAGGAAGTAGTTCTGTTTATCAAGTTCTGTTTGTTTTTTGACCTGATTCCTAAGTTGTTGGTAGTTTTGTTTGTCTAGGTTAGTGTTATTCTTTTTACAGATCTTCCAAGCTTTATTTCTGGACTTTAGTAAAGCTCTTGTGCTCCTACCTAGCTATGCGCATAGTTTGCTTTAGCTCTAATTTTTCTAATGGGAGTGACTGTATTAAGGACATTGGTAAAAGTACTGTTGAAGAAATCAACTGCCTGGTCTAATTCTAGAGTTTGTAGTGGATGCCAGTTACATTGTTTTAACATACTGTTAAGAACTTGTAGGTTTAGTTTGTGCTTATCCCTAATTTGCTTGTAAATTAAGGGTTTGGATATGTTTACACATTTCGAAAGGAGGAATGTGGGGAGGTGATCACTTAGCTCATCTGGTAGACAGCCCACTTGGTAATTTTGTTTGGGGAAGCTTACTAAAGTCCAATCAAGAATTGATTGTTTTTGAGATTTCCTGTCCACTCTTGGGGGTTCTTGTATGAATTGTGAGAATGCAAAATAAGTTAATATGGTTAGAGGGGTTGTTAGAGTTGCAGGCTAGCCAGTCTCAATTTAGGTCACCTAATAAGATAGTTTCCTGAGGCAGGTTGCCTCTGGTCCATTGTAAGATTTCCTTGATTATGGGAGGGGTGTTTCCTGGAGGGATGTAACTACAGAGTATGTTAGGTCTCTTTTTGTTGTTTAGAAATAAAACTGAGCCTAATGTTTCAGCATTCAGAAATTTGGGTAGAGGAGTTTGCAGAGGTTGGTGGTTAAGTGTGTTTTTAAATAGAATTGCAACTCTGTCTCCCTTCCTAACACCTCTATCTAGTCTTAGGATGTTATATTCTAGGGGATAATTTCATCATTTTGGATGCTGGGTTTTAGCCAGGTCTCAGTAATGGTTAGTATATCAGGGGAGTAGTGAGCTATAAATTCATGTAAGTCATGTAGTTTGTTAGATATACTTCTAGAATTAAGGTTAATAATAAGTAGGTCTGATGTCTGTTTGTTTGAGAGTATGGTATTGCATGGACCTGGGTTGGAGTATATGTCCCCTGAGATTAGTAGCCATTTTCTGAGGAGTAGTTTGAGTTTAACTGAGTGTGCTAGTTCTGTATTAGATCTACAAGACATTTGTCTTGTGAAAAGTCGTGTGGTGTGTGTTTTATATAGATGAAATATTGAGCTGTCATTAAATAATGTGAAGCAGATGACATTTGTGTGAGTGTGTGTGTGTGTGTGTGTGTGTGTGTGTGTGTGTGTGTGTGTGTGTGTGTGTGTGTGTGTGTGAAAGTATGTATGTGGAAGGTATTATTTAATGGTGTGTTAGTGAGCATGGATGTAGTGTAGGCTAGAGTGGTGACAGTAGGAGTGGAAGTATGCCTTGCATGATTTGTCTAGGTAGGCCTTGGGTATTAGAAGTATTGTGGGTTGAAGAACTGGGCTGGGTGTGGTGAGGTGGATTCTAGGTACTTAGTGTGCTTATTAGGTGGGGAGGTTAGTTGGGGGTGTGGTTAGAGTGGAGTGATTTGAGGTTGTTGATTGGTGTAGGGGTTGGTCAGGTGAGGAGGGGAGAGAATAAATGTAGTTGTAGTGGGGGTGTATGGGAATTGGGGGTAGGGTAGGGGAGCGAGTGAGCCGAGCACAGCGAGGCGAATGGAGCTGGTTTAGCCAGGCTGCGAGACTACAGAAACAATGTCAATGTGCTGTTCTGGTGAGAAAAGTAGTACAGAGAAAGTGGGTAAGATTCAAGTAATCACTCTGTCCTAGATATATGTTTGTCCCAATTAGTTTTAAGCTTTAGCTGCCCTTTTAATTTAAGCTGTCCCACTTATTTTTAAATTTGAACTGCAGGGTTATTAGGAAGCCTAATCTGATTTCGCTAGTGCTGCAGTGCCCTCGTGTGGTGCGCTACAATACACTTACTCAACCTAGACAAGATAAATACAGAAGTATTAACCTTGTCTCCTTTAGTGTCAGAACTATATTAAAAAATATTTAGACTGCAAGAGGATTCTGTAGTTTACAAACAGCAGTCTCTTGGCATTGCAAGCTTTTCAAAGGGGGCGGGCTGAGTTGGGTTAGGGAGTCGAGTAGTTTTCCTAGAAAGGAAAAAGAAAGAAATATAGGTGGAGATTAGGACAGTGTAGCAAGCCTTTAAGCATACAAATATTCAATGCACTAAACTTCTAAGTAACATTTAACACAACAAACAATTATGTAACAAGAAATAGCATTGGAGTACATATGCTTTACTGTGGGTGGCTCTGGTTGTGAAATATTATCAGCATACATTTATCTCAACCCATTGCAATTTTCACAGTGTTCATAACAAGCCAGTATGTCGCTACAGTAAGAGCTTATTTCAGTTATCAGGTAATCAACATGTAGTATAGATAACAGCTACCATATTTACCTGAAAATAAGACAGGGTCTTATACTCTTTCCCCCGACAAAACACGCATTAGGGCTTATTATCAGGGAATGCTTTATTTACCTGCACCGTACAACAATCTACCTTTATTCATTTATTCGTGTACAAAAATCGACATTTATTAATGAACACAAATCAACATTTATTCATGTACAAAAATTGACATTTATTCATGTACACAAATTGACATTTATTTTGTACCTTTCTGTTACTGGACAACAGTTCTAAGTAACGCGTTAGTTGTGTGAGAATTCTGCATAAACAGTGCAGCAAACATTTCAACTTTAGAATCTCTGCACCTTTGCTTTCACAGTTATTCAAATGCAGTCATGTCATCTTCTTCTGGAACATTGTCATAAGTGTCCAACCCCCGAATTTCGGCCTGAATTTCTTGTGACTCCATTTCCTGTAGAACAATTGGCCTCAATTTGACATGCCTAGCAATAGAGCTCTCCTTAAATGAGCACTGCTTTTCCAAGTAGCCTGCTTGTAGTGCATTGGCAACACAGCTGTCAGTGATTTTATACCATGAGTTTTTCACCCAAGTCACGACCAGGCTAGGCTTCACAAAGTTTCAATGCTGATTTCTCTCCATTCTATTTTCAATGTAGTCATTGAGTTCCACATGCAAATGGTCATTGAATGGCTTGTTTATTGCAGTATCAAGAGTCTGGAGATAGGCAGTCATTCCTGCAGGAATCATTATTTGATCTATTCTTCTCTGTGCAAGGAATTTCATTTCTTTAGCAAGGTGAGTGCTGGCTGAATCCCAGACTAGCAGACCTCTTTCAACACCTTGCAAAACAAGTGGCAGCATTACATCAACCCACTTCCTTATAGCTGCTTGTGTGCACCAGGCTTTTTCAGTTTCAAGAATGTAAATGCCTGAAACACATTCAGTCTTATCTTTCTTGCCCTTACTAATGATTAAAGATGGGGTTTAATTTCCATCTAGATGAATTGCCAAAATACAGGTAAAATGTGCACTCTTGTAACCAGTGGAGGGAATGTCGATTGACAAGGCACCCCTCTGAGCAACTGTTGTTTAAGATCCTTGGCCGATAAACACTGCAGTTTCATCCATAACAATCATGTTGGAGAGTTTGTATTTAGAAAAGTCAATGCCAATAACAAAGGACTTGAATGCAAGTGCACATTTAATAACTTCAGGTTCTTCCAGCTTGAACAGTGTTGTTGATCTTCTTAGACACAGTTCATATCACTGAAGGAAGCCATTCACCCAATGTTGTGATGTTTTGAATTCTTCTGGGGATATTTCTAACTGTGGTACCATTGCAAGGACAAATGCTTGAATATCAGCCCTGTGCACAACCAAAGCCTTAGCTCTCCTGTTAGCAATCCATTCACAGATTATGTCTTCCAGCTCAGGGAATAATGGTTGCTGACCTGATCCACACTTGTACTTCTTAGCATTTCCCTCGTTGGCCTGTTGACTGAGGTTATCGTATGCTGCATGCCATTTTCAGACCATTCAGAGATCAAACTTCTTCTCTTTGCAGAAAGCCATCAGATTCTTTCCCCGGGAGTCCTCCATTATTCCTTTCTTGTACTTGACTGACTAGCTCTTTCTTTGTGCACTCATCTTGTCGGGGGAGGGGGGGTTAATTGAAGATTTATGACACAGGAGTGGCAACACAAAATAGTGCCATTTAAGAAGAGAAGGCACAATCACAGCCGTTCATTATCAAGTGCATGTATTTTACGCACATTGTCTGTACTTTGACAGATCAAAGTACACCTGCCAGTGTTTATGGGCTAGGGATCTCAACCGTCAAGTGAGAGTGATGATTAGGGTTACAGTAAGAATTGTGGAGGACTCCCAGGAAAGAATCTTATGTCTTTCTGCAAAGAGAAGAAGTTGGGTGTCCGAATGGTCCAAAAATGGTGAGCAAAGTATGATAACCTCAGTCAATGGGTGTCAATAATAATATTTTATAATTCAACATATCCGTCATGTGTTGCTGATGATCTTAACTGGGGCTTATTTTTGGGGTGGGGCTTATATCATGACCACCCTGGAAAACCATGCTAGGCCTTATTCTCTGGTTAGGTCTTATTTACAAAGAAATACAGTAGCAGGTCCTCTTTATAATTATTGTAGCACTGTTTATGTTAAGTTTAAATAGCAAACATTTCACTTTACCCATTACAATTATTGTAGGATAATTAGCAGTGTATGTTCTTTTCATATACTAGTACTCAATCACAACATTTATATCAAGCCAATATGCCATTGCAATAATCAAGCATATCACCCAGTATATGATTATTTTAGTTACAACGTAGTTGAAACATGGTGTAACTAACATTAATAAGTCGCTCGTTACAGATATTGTAGGGTTACACAGTAATATGCCCTTTATAGTTATAATTTATTCAGAAACACAACATTCAGTAATACGCAACTATGTCACTCATTTTCTACCTAGCTACACTGGTGCCTAGATTTATCTTATTTGATTATTTAATTACATTCATTAGCTGGGTTGATCAAGCTGAGCTGATAGACCCTTTGTAGTGAAATCCTGGAGGAAAAGTTCTGGGTTACAAATTAACATATAGCTAAGAAAATTATAGTAATGATGAATGTAATACTGTACAACACCAGTAATAAAAACTGGATATATTTCATTATTTCATAGAAATTAAAAACATGGACAGTATTTTACAGTATACACAAGAAGCAAGAG
The DNA here is from genome assembly GCF_019279795.1 of Protopterus annectens. Classification (NCBI taxonomy): domain Eukaryota; kingdom Metazoa; phylum Chordata; order Ceratodontiformes; family Protopteridae; genus Protopterus; species Protopterus annectens. Next base: position 515,747,445 of record NC_056743.1, on the reverse strand, counting down.
AAAGAAGGTAAAATATAAAAATAAAGGCAATGAGTAAAAAGTAGATTAGGTAGCACAAAGACATTGAGCACTGTCGTAAAAAGGTTTTTCATATTAAGTCAAGTTTGCACATGATGTAAAATGGGTGGGAAGTATTACATAGTCATAATTAGAGAAAAAAAGTTTTGTGAATGGTTGGGACTTCAACAGATATCCTTCTTTTATGAAAAAGCTAAATTTAAAGTCCTCTCTCTTGATAATACAACCATCAAAGTCACTTCTCATAGCAAACTATTAGGGGTGATAGTGGATGATGATCTTACATTTGACCAGCATATACAAAACTGCATAGGAAAAACTCATCAAAAACTAGGGATGCTTTATAGAGCCAAAGACTCTCACCAATGGAAATAAACCTGCATGTGCTACTACTTATCTCCTCCCCAGTCTTCTTTATGGTGCTCCTACCCTTACTAACCTCCAGACTTCACAAAAATTGAAACTTGAACAATGCTACACCAAAGTTGCTAAATATGCAGCACATACCCCTTTCAAAGCCCACCACTGTATAGCACTGAAAAGCCTAAATTGGTTAGAATTGCCACATCAGCTATCATATACAGAACTTCTTGCCACCTATAAAATTATCCAGCATCCAAGCACTAAAAAAACATTCAAAACAACTCTGTTCCCACTTGGTCATTGCAGTCCAGTGACCAAAAACTCCTGTCTGTCTATAAAACTAGCTAATCAGCTGAGCATGGTTTATACTCGTACAAGGTTGCTAAGGACTGGAACTCCTTACCTGTATCCATTAGGTCTATACCCACCCTCCCATCTTTCAAAACCAATCTGAAAGACTTCCTAGCTAAAATCTGTCTCTTTTATTTGCTCAAAACCAGGCTAACCTGTATCCCTAAATGTGAATGAATACCTTCATATTCCTTATAACTCACTTCCTTACTGCTAATTCTCTTTTCTGACTTTCTTTCTAAATATACCATAAGAATGTTTTTCCCTCACTACATACTGCAAATCCTAGTTGTATTGCACTAACTTATCTTTAATTTATCTACAAACTGTCTAATCTTAAACTGAGTAATGTCCTAAAAGCATACTTCAATACAGTCAACATTTCTGAGAATATTATCTCCATCCACCTTTCCTGGTATCTTTCTGCCACCTCCCTGCCCATCTCTGTTATCACTTGGATTATCTCCTCTAATAAAAGCAATGCAATGCAATTTGTGTCCACACAGTCTCTTCGTGACAGCCCTCATTACACCTCTTCCCACATCTTACCAAGTTTAAGCAAGTATCACTGTATTTGTCTTTAAGATGAGGTGCTGAATAAGATCACATGTGGCTGAAGTGATAATTGAGATGAATGTTAAAGATTATGTGGTGCTTGTCAAAATGAGTACTGACTTTTATTACGAAATTCTCAAATTAACAAACAATTCTGTTATCGTACATATATTTCAGCATAAAATGCATTACATCACTACATGGTTCCATCACATGCTAAACATTAGTATATGAAATAAACACCTTCTGTCTGAATCTTCAGTATTATAAGCACAACTAAAACACCTTGTTCCATTATTGTAATCTCTAATTGCACCTATTAAAAAAATCATATTTTAGTTAACTAAGGTATGTCTGGAGATGTCTTGTATTTTTAAAACTGTTGTCTGTTGTCTTAACTTTAGTAAAGAAAGGTGGGGATGATTGGTACATGGTGGGCTTTTTGGCCTATATCTTAAAGTACTGCTTTAACTCTGCTACCAAAGCAAAAACAGTCCACAATGTGATAAAGCTGGTCAGCTTTATGTACATGAACAACAACAAAACAAAGCTAAAACTGTAACCAAGTTTCTTAAATCTCTTCTTAGTAGTCACATGCTGTGTGAGCCTGTACTTACCAACATCATCTTCACTGCCATCACACTGATGTCGTAATGTCCTCCTGCTGGCCATGTGATGTGAATACTCATCATGGCTAATTCATCTCTTCCTCCTCTTACCCTACCATCTGTCTAAGTGACTCTTCCTGGTTACTTCCCTCCTGCTGGCCATGTGATATGAACACTCAGCATGGCTAATTCAGCTCTTCCTCCTCTTACCCTACCATCTGTCTAAGTGACTCTTTCTGGTTACTTCCCTCCTGCTGGTCATGTGATGTGAACACTCCATGGCTAATTCATCTCTTCCTCCTCTCCCCCTCTCATCTGTCACAGGTGACTCTGAGTGTTGCTTCTCTCCTGCTTCCTGCTGGGCGTGGACGTGAACATCATGGCCCCAATTCATCTCTTCCTCCTCTTACCCTACCATCTGTCTGAGTGACTCTTCCTGGTTACTTCCCTCCTGCTGGTCATGTGATGTGAACACTCATCATGGCTAATTCATCTCTTCCTCCTCTTACCCTACCATCTGTCTGAGTGACGCTTCCTGGTTACTTCCCTCCTGCTGACCATGTGATATGAACATTCGGCATGGCTAATTCATCTCTTCCTCCTCTTACCCTACCATCTGTCTGAGTGACACTTCCTGGTTACTTCCCTCCTACTGGTCATGTGATGTGAACACTCGTCATGGCTAATTCATCTCTTCCTCATTACTTGTCACTGTTAAATACCACACAAGTGAATATCACTTCATATACTAATCTAATCTCATTCTATGTGGTGGTGCAGTAGAAGCAGTATGACACTTCTCACAATAGTATGACATTGTCCTGTTCGATTCAGCCAGACCGACGTTTTCTGTGTGGAGACATACATCGGCATGCTGGGTGCGTCAGAGCTGGCAACTCGGCACATAAAAATCTACTGTCAATCATTACTGGACAGGAGATCTGCTGTGGCGACCCCTAACCAGGAAAAGCCGAAAGACACAACAACATACTTTAATCTACGAGAAAACACACAGACAGCTGTCAATAATAAATAAAAGAAATCTACAAGTCTTTTGGAAACATAAGTTCCCACCTATTTTTTTTTTCAGATGGAAGGCACACAAAACATTTTAAATTAAATCTCATATCAGAAGTTTAAATAAATTAAAAATGCTGTGACTAAAAACAAATCACATAACTATATTGTGCTCTGGGTTACCCATGAAAATGGCTTTGTTCCTACTGGCTTTATCCAGTTAACAAATAAATAAAAAGCAAATGTAATTAAAATATATGTCTATATACAGCTCTACATTCTATGAATAAGCAATAAGGTTACTTGTCACTTAGACAGTCACTTTAAAATTTAAAAAACAAGACAAAAATACTAGGTATAGTCCACTGCAAAGAATAAGAATACACAAAACCTAATAGTAAGATTAAATAAAGTGCCTTTTATCATTTTAATTGTTGTATACTGTAACAAAATTCTGAAAAGATAACACATCTTAATCAAATATATATAAATCACTTACAATGAAGGGTTTCACTGGGCATCTGAGCTGCAAGCCAACAGCTGTAACTACTTATAAAATAAACTAAACCGAACATGAGCACATTCTACATTTGTAACATATGAAAATAATCTGACAGAGTGTGTTTTCATATAATGGTCAGCAGCTAGATGTGAGGAAAAACATTAGCTAAAGTGAAAAAATAAATTCCTTTTACTATCAACTAGTCTGCAAGACTCCAAAAACAGGACTGGTTTATTAATAGGTGTAAAAAGGTACAAACCAATATCAAACCAGCAAATTAAAAATGTCAGTCTTAAGTAATATATAAATATCAACAAACTTGGCTTTATAAAAAAAAAGAAAAAAATTAAACAAATATACCTTACTTAAATGCATAAGACAAGCCAAAATAGACATCCTACTGTGCCCAAGTCCTATAAATTTTTCAGGATATTCTGTGCATTAACGTTTTATTGACTATTGTGTCCTCACGTCTTTAACTGGCGACTTTTTCCCCAGTAGTGTAGTACTTGACAATTGAAGGATAAAAGGGTATTTGATAACGATGCCTAGAAATTTCCTATTTTGACATGAAAGAAAAATTTTATTATTACCCCTTCAAGAGATAAAAGAATAAACAAGGTTCTAAGTAGGTAACACACACACCTAGTAATGGGACTCCGTGTTTTTAAATTAATTCTGTAATGCTCATAAAATAATCATCATATCATTTAGCAACATTTCATTCTCTGTTGGTCACACAGATCAGTGTACAGCTATGGTCTAAAATAAAACTATTTACAAAGTTTTAAACATTATAGAATTAATTCAGCAATGACATTGCTAAATGTAAAACAGTCCACATATATCAAAGTATAATGCTAAATTGAAGTTGTTGCAGGGATTAAATAACAAAAATGGCCTCTTTCTTTATATTTAAAAAATTCATTATACAATTGAATACACCATATGAATAGTTTGTAGATTTATATTCTTCTTGTATGGCTTTAAAATATCTTATTTACATGCCAAGCTACTCCTGAACTGCAAAGCCAAAACTAAAGAGCTTTGTAACAGAGGCTGAGAAGCCCTAAGTGATGTGCTACAGCTGAGATATAAGGAAGCATGCCAGCTTCAGCATCTTGTGGAAATGAGGGCAACATTGACACAATCTGCCCACTGCAACAACCCACAGAGGTTGCCAGGGTGCACACCTAGGAGAAGGGAGCTATTTGGGATAGGCTTAAAGCAACAACTGCCCCCATTTGGATTTTAGACAACATGCTAACCAAGTTGAACTTAGGATCCTCACTTATGTAGGAAAATGTTGTTATAACTGTGTGAGCAGACTGGAGTGGCTGGTAGAGATTGCTAAGGACATTGCGCCCTGGGACAGCTGTCTGGATGAAAAAGCCAGAATAAAAAAAATATTGAATTGTGAGGCCATAGAGTGTGACATTTTGTCTATTGTCCTTTTAGGAAGAGAGATGAAATAGAATCTTGAGTCATAAAAATGTATCACTGACATGCTCCACTCCTCTCCAGTGTCCCACTTACTGGCAAGACAGTCTGTCTCATGGATGTTGAATTAGGGTCTTTGTGTAGTTTTCTAGGAAGACAATAAAAAGGCGGCCCACGGATTTACATGAAACAATTTCTCAACATATTTTTTAGTATGCAAACTTAGTTTTTCATGCCTTTCTAAAATGAATGTCAGATGTTGCTGACTGATTCACAGTGGATTGTCGGCAAACTTCTTATATTCTGTTATGTTGCATAATAAATTATAGCGCATTTGAAAAAAACAAAGTTCATGTTAGCAAACAGTTCCTTTAATGTTAGCCATTTAATTTAGTCAAGTTACATTTACAATTTGGACATTTACCAGTTTGATATATAATATTCCTCAACTAAATCTTAGACGACAGTAATAACTTAACAAGAAAAGGAGGGAGCATATGGAGAACCACTCATGAAATAAGCCTGCTTGATAATTGTATCCAAACGTGTGTTTTTATTCATTTAACCTTTGTTAACTAGTTAAGTAGGCTGGCCCAAAAATCATTTTCAGCCATGACCCAGGCCATATAGGCAAATACACTAGATCAACAGAAATTATGCTTTGCAATTCACCAATACAGCTACAATATTATGAATATTCCTACAATAATATGTAAAATAAATGCAAAGGCATGAAGGATTTGTGAAGAAACTGAAGGAAATGGGTCAAGATTAGCAACCTCAAACAAACAAATCTAAAATAAATTATTTCATAAATGATTATGCAATAATCCACGACTGTGCAGACAGGATTTACCCACAGTTGGTGTGGTTTTATCACAAGGGTGAAGGCTGTGTGATTAAACAAAGTCAACTGTTTGTAAATCCTGATATACCCAATAACAAGACTAGATTGTTGCTATTATACTATTTAATAAAGAAATCACTTACCTTTCTGAAATAATGCATTTGTATAAGGGAACTTTTTTCTTCTTCCACTTTGCCTTTGCTATACTGTTGTGTACTGCACATGCTTATGGGACTGACATTCCCATGCTTGTACAGTATATAAGTGGAGAAGTGACAGAGAAAGCAAAATCTCCCTTGCTGTTTGTTTAGTTTTTCTACTTAGTGTTTGAAAATAGACATTTCAGGGGCAACACAAATATATGAGGAAAATCAGTTATGTTTCTGTTTAAGTTTTGTAGAATGTACCTAACTTTTTCTCATATTTTGGCATGTCCTCCATAGCGTATGCCAATAGAAAAGTCTTACTGTTGAAAGGTACTTCAGCACCAGGACTTTTTTCTATCGGTATATGCTTGACTTATAATGGGCACACTGGTTTGGTCTATCCAATTGATGTGCTCATTTTTGAATAGCTATGAGTCGTTATTGTAGAATAATAAATATTGTAAGCATTGCTGAGTCAGAAACTGAGAAACAAGAAATGTTAAGTAGTTGGAAGTCAGCTAGATATAGCAAGGACTATACCTAAGTATTCAGTTAACAAAATCAAAAACTATACCACCATCATAAAACAAAGCTTAAAAAGTAGTAACAAAGGGAATGAAAAACTTGCATACCAATAATACTAGAGGGAAAGAAAAAAACAACAACAAAGCGGATGGTTATCTAGTGTTTCTAAAGAAGGAACATTTATTTTGTTTAACTAGATGTGTCTACAGGTATTCTTAAACTATTTGGGGTTATTAATGGTTTTAGGAGTACAGTTCCAGCTGGCAGGAGAAATGTTTAACAATGTCTTTTCACAGGTAGAAAGTGTAAATGGTTCTTTCAGTAAATGCATACAGTCATGTTGTTGGGCTATTTGCATAAAAAAAAAACTGCTTTTAAATGCAACGTCTGATAAAAATCCTCAAATCTAAAGCAATTCAGACTTACACATTTAAGAAGTAGGAGCTAACTTTAGATCTTTTGAAAAAAAAAAAAGTATGCCCTTCTGAGGTAAGTTTAACATCCTAAACATTTAGAACATTATTCTAATTGTATTGGCTTATCTGATAATCATAAATGGCAGCATTTTTTTCATTTTGTATGGCCTCTGATTGAAAACAAAGGTATGTTGATGTGATGTCTTAACTTTTAGGATACTTCTGTCCAACATGGTTTCCACAGTATTGCCCTGTGATCCTGTGCTATGTTGCCATTTGTCAGCACGCCTAGGGGCCACACAGATGTTGCAATGCCATTTGAAATATTGTTGCCAGAGAAAACAAGTGCCAGCTGAAACATTTATTCAGTCTCAAAGCAGTTTTTTTAAGAAATAACAAAAGTTTCATAATATTTCAAGCACTCGTAGAATTATTTAAACTTGTTTTCTATATTCAAAGATAACGCAGATGACACAGATGAAGTAAAGGGACCAATTTTATCTTGAATGCTGATGACTGGGGGAGTTAGAAGTTTCTGTTGACGTCATATTTTATGACAGTGATGGTGAATCTATGACATGCTTGTCGAAGGTGACATGCCACAACGTTTTGGGTAACACACCAGAGTTACCAAGGAGACTGAATGAACAAAAATCCAAGAAATGTGGGACCCTGCACTTATCTATTAAAACTCAGCAACAAAAAATTCATTAATTGATGTTAATCAAATCAAATGCAATGTGTTCCATATTTTTTTCAGTTCAATCCAAAATTACTATTAAAAGCAGGGTAATTTTTTTGGTGTACTATTTTAAACCCAATTATCACAGCACATATCGTTTTTTCTGTTGTAAGTCACTGATGTTCTTTTTATTTTATAAGACATGATTGGACTGTACTTTTTAAAATTAATATATAAAGAATGGTTTCTCTTTTGTTTTGGGGGGGTGACACGCCAGCAGAGTCACGATAGGCATTTTCCACATTTTTGACACACCGAGCCCAAAAGGTTTGCAATCACTGTTCTGTGACTAAGTATATTAAGCTATTCCAAGCCGGATTTAACTGCTACCTGTTCCCATTTCAATTTCAAGTCCTTATTGTATTGAAGGAACAAGACAGCATCACAAATATTCTATAAGAGGGGACAAAAACCTCATAAAGCAGATATTATTGCAAGAGGAGTTTGGTAGCATAACTTGGTCTTTTTTAATAATAAACTCTAAATTGTCTAAAATTTCCAGTATGTCTGATTGTTGTTGAGAGGTACCAGTTGGTGAATTACAAATAGACATATTTCTTTATTTTTGTGTCATCTAAACTGCATTAATAGCAGTCAGTGTGATGGTATGAATATGTGAAAATAGGAGGGGTTTTATAACAATTCCGTGATGAAATATATCTCAATTGACTGTAAAATCTATGATAGCGAATCCCTGTCACACAGCTATGACTTGTTCTTCAAGGCAAGTGTTCTTCCGTTCAGTTAGGTAATTTTAAATACTATCTGACACACCAACAAATTAGGGGTGATGCCCTGGAATAAAGTACAAATGGAGCAATGCCTATCCAAGGGTCAAAAAACTGGACTAGACCCCACTATCTCCTTAAGGATAAAGTCAGTAATTTGTATGGCTGTCAGCTCTATGGCATGCTAGTTGATGGGACTAGGATTTTATCCGCTGCCTACCACATAAAGTTGCCACATGTTGAAAGCCAGTGAAAGGATTCAGACCTCTGTCCTACACACGTTTATTTAGTGATTGTATTCAAAACTCTGTCCTCAGGCAGCCGAGGTGGTGCAGCAGTTAGCGTTGCCACCTCACAGCAAGAGGTTCTCCGGTTTGATCCTCGGCTGGGGTGCCTTCTGTGCAGAGTTTGCATGGCCTCCTTGTAGTCGCGTGGATTTCCTCTGGGTGCTCCAGTTTCCTCCCACATCCCAAAGACATGCTATAGGTGGATTGGACACTCTAAATTGGCCCTAGGCATGAGCGCTTGCCTTCTGTGGAAGGTTGGGCACCAGGCTAGCAACTCAACACTGTAAAACTCCAGTGCCAATCATGTGCGGACAGGTGATCCTCTGTGATGACCCCTAACTGGGAAAAGCCGAAAGAAGAAGAAGATTCAAAACTCTGTCCTCAACAACATGCAATCAGCAGATTTGTCTGAAATTATGAGTCTGAAAAAAGCAGTAAATATGAAAAAAGATTTCTGATCATAATTTACATCTATTTCCTCATCTACATGCGGATAATGAAGTACGTGTTTACCTGCTTTGTCTCTTGCCAAACTAGCATTAAGTTGTTACATACAGTTAGAAGCCTAATTACTAGGAATGCTACAACTAGTTAAACAAAGACAATGTGACTTCTTCAACAAGAGTCCTTGTTTCTATGACAAGAAAAAAAAAACTAAATGCCACAGATTGAAGAAGTGTGGAAGCAAACTCTTGCTCACAGTCATAACTAGGGTATTGTGCAGAAAGCTGTTAGATGCATATGAGATACCATTGGGTTTTCCTGCAGTTTCTATCGTTTATGTACAACAATGTAAAGAATAATAAAGCTGCAGTTCTAAGCTCAATATCTGAATCATCAGGACAAGAAGTACACACCTGCTATCAGGGATATACAACAACTGTTTGCATATAGAACCCTTTCCTCCAGAAGTGACCCTGTGTACAATACCTTATAACATCAGTTCAGTCAGGTGTCAATGTACAGCAAAACCCACAGTACATAATTTCCTAAAGTGAAGTGAAGCTTATAAAAAACAGGTTATAGAAAGTGCAAGATAATTACATATTATTGATAAGGAAGCTTAACAGACTTGCAGAACATTCTATAAACTACACAAAGTAATGTGACAGTTCTTACTAACAGTGTAGAGTATGAACAGGGAAAAAGGCGTAATTCATAGAATGGATTTTATAATCACATAATAATATACTTAGTGAGAAGCAGCCTTGTGGTGGGACACAGTGGTAGTTCCAGAGTGTGATGATGGCTGAAGTGACCATGTTACCTAAGTGCCAGTAGATGGAAGGAACTGATTCACTAAAGACAAACACCTCCCTCTTGGCAGCACAGTCAGGGATGTTTGCATGTTCTTGCTTGCCTCTGATGATGACTGCAAGGTTTGTAGCAGGCAGGCAACATGTATGAGCTGCAAAAACTAGCATATTTTCTTTGCAAGCATTTCAGTATGGGAAGCGAGGGTGAAACAGATTATTACATAACAAAGGTACCTATCCCTGAAATATGACAACCAAATTATCTAGCTCACTGCTGTTTGCCCCGAGGGAGGAATGAGTGACCACGACAGCAGATAGTGGCTTTATACTCTGCAGGTAGTGACTGGCGTTAATGTTTCACTAATTACAACCCATTAATAAGAGATGAATGCAATCATTCTACACAGTAGCTTTCTATCATATTTCTCTGAACCAAGGGAGCATGTTGGCTTATTTTGCTTTGTCCATTTATTATACAGAGTGACTTTTGTTGCTATACAAACATACCATATTCATTTATCACAACCCCAATAATAAGTCCATTCATTACTAAAGAGAAACAAACACCGGGTTAAAAAAAAGCATGATGGGACCATGATGATGTCACTGGGACATGTCTGCTAAAATTCTGAAAGGCACTGCTCATATCTGTCATCCCAAATTACTAGTTAACAGGTTCAAACTGAAGAGTATTTTATGAAGAATGACAAAGGAATATGCAGATTTCTGAGTGATGCATATTTTAGAAGCTGACATAGCTTCTTTTTTTGTAGTCAATTTACCTGTCAGCATGATCCTTTTTGCCATCTGAGTCCATGAAGCAAGAGAGTTTTGCATTTAAATTGAAATAAGAAAGTGCTATGCAGAATTTGTTTCATTGCTGGCACAGGCATGCCTTTCTAAATTACACTGAATGTTGACTTTATAATAAACATTACAATGTGATAACAAGGTTGTTAAAAATGAAGCTATGCTAGAGGCTGTTCTTGTCATCCTTAACATTTCTTTCTGCTTTCATAACACAACATATCATCTTCGTTTAAGTGGTTAGACCTTCACATTAATTTTGCCTTATATAAGCCACTATACAAGTGCATCTCTGCTGATACGGGCTTAGCTGGACACTATTTTAATAAAGTTTCACTGTGTTAATGTTTTAGAAGGTCATCTGTTGTTACTTAATTGTGTTACTCTAATGGTCTGCCATACTGATCAGCCATACACACTGGAAGAATGTTCCGATCTATCAGAGATAAGCTTCGACCTGCTAAGCACAGGTATTCATTGATGTATCATATTAATCATAATAATCGAATACTATAGTAGTTCACCGTTAATAACAATGGCATGCTGATAAGGTATCGCTGCCATCTTCTGAAAAACTGCACCTGCTGAATAGTTACTAGGAGTTTACTGGATATGTTCAATAATAAGAAAGGCTTTCCAACTGAACAGAAGTAATTCATGCATGTACTACCTACATTTATTGATAACAGTTGAAGTAATGTGCTTTAGTCAAACTGAAATGGTATGTACGTGCCTTACACAAAAATATTTAACTCCATACATAACAACATTCTTTTGTATTCTGAAAATAATGTTACTGACCTCTTAGAACAATCAAAATGACTATAAAGTACTATTACCCTCACCACTTAGAAGATTGTTGTTAAGATATTAGTTGATGCAGGGCACGCATGGCTAGACTGCAAATTTAAAGGATCACATAAAATTTCTGATACATACATAGAAATATATATATGGAAAACACATTCCTTGGGATAAAACACATGCATGAACTCCAGTACAAGATGTTTTGTTTCACTCAAATTTACCCATAGTTTAGCATCATGAAACATTTAGCAGCACAGTGCCTGCATTTTTAAAAATATCACAATATTACTATCATCAGCTGGTCCTAAGAATTTATTTAATTATTTACATTTACAGCAGCAGAAGGGGTCTTTAACACATTCATATTTGTGATCAGTAGCCATGGATTAAATTGCAAAGTCATCATTCACTGGACAAAATAAAAAAATAAATAATTAATACACAACCCCTGGACATCATATATTCCATGTGTTTATGTGAATTTATCTGTATATCTATACAGTCTCTCACACCACAAAATGTTTTCGATATTGGATTAGCTGGTTCAAGATTTTTCTGCCTTGCTTTTAATACATCTAATCTCTTTACTCATGTTCAGTGTAATTCATGCACACTGTGTTTATAATAGCTGTTGGTTACTCTAATATATTTCCTGCACCCATTCTCCAGTGTCAGTGTACATGTCTCCTGAACCCATCCTCCAGCATCAGTGTGCATGCCTACTGCACCCATCCTCTAGCATCAGTGTGCATGCCTCCTGTACCCATCTTCCAGCAGTGTACATGACTCCTCCACCCATTCTCCAGCATCAGTGTGCATGCCTCCTGCACCCATCCCCCAGCATCAGTGTACATGTCTTCTGCACCCATCTTCCAGCATCAGTGAGCATGCCTTCTACATCCATCCTCCAGTGTCAGTGTGCACGCCTCATGTACACATCCTCCAGTGTCAGTGTGCATGCCTGTTGTACCCATAATCTAGTGTCAGTGTGCATGCCTCCTGTACCCATCCTCTAGCATCAGTGTGCATGCCTCCTGTACCCATCATCCAGCAGTGTACATGTCTCCTCCACCCATTCTCCAGCATCAGTGTGCATGCCTCCTGCACCTATCCTCCAGCATCAGTGTACATGTCTCCTCCACCCATTCTCCAGCATCAGTGTGCATGCCTCCTGAACCCATCCTCCAGCATCAGTGTACATGTCTCCTGCACCCATCTTCCAGCATCAGTGTGCATGCCTCCTGCACCCATCCTCCAGTGTTAGTGTGCATGCCTCCTGTACCCATCCTCCAGCGTCAGTGTGCATGCCTCCTGTACCCATCCTCCAGCATCAGTGTGCATGCCTGTTGTACCCATCATCTAGTGTCAGTGTGCACGCCTCATGTACCCATCCTCCAACATCAGTGTGCATGGGATGGCAAACCTATTGGGTTTGGCATGTGAAAAATTCAGATGCCAAATGCCTAACTTCAATCTTCTTCTGTGTCACCCCCCCAAACAAGAGCAAAAAAATAATTAAATAAATAAAACAGTGTGACTCTCCATACATCAGGGATAAATCTCAACAGAATCAGGTTAAAATCTGGAAATAAGAGACATGAACTGTTTTAAACTACTAGTACTAGTAATTTGAGACAATGACAGAAAAAAATGAACATGAATTAATATACATTTTCTGAAGTAAAACTAGTCTAAAAATCTAATTATTGTCATTATTAAATGAAAAAGTTGCCAGTTTTAGTAGGGATTAAGAGGGACAGTTTAGAGGAATGTAAAACCACACAGTCCTATAAATGCAGACTATGTGCCCTTTCCAGAAGTGTAACCACAAAGAGAAAACAATGTCAGCACTGCCCTTTGCAGACTATCGAGAAAGTATACCGATGTAGTCTTTGAGGTTAATAACTTCCTTACCTCTGCAGCAGTGTTACTGAACTGGCTCCTGGCACAAAATAATTCAATGCACTTCACACAAGCAACAAATGCAAAAGCAGTTTGTTTGGTAACATTGGTGTCTCTAGTGTCAGTGTGCATGCTTCCTGTACTAGTCCTCCAGTGTCAGTGTGCATGCCTCCGTACCTTCCTCCAGTGTCCATGTGCATACTTTTGGTATCCATCCATTAGTGTCAGTGTGCATGCTTCCTGTACCAATCCTCCAGTGTCAGTGTGCATGCCTCCTGTACCTATCCTCCAGCATCAGAGTGCATGCCTCTGGGACCCATCCTCCAGTGTCAGTATGCGGGCCTCCAGGACACATCCTCCAGTGTCAGTGTGCAGGCCTCCAGGACACATCCTCCAGTATCAGTGTGCATGCCTCCTGTACCCATCCTCCAGTGTCAGTGTGCATGCCTCCTGTATCCATCCTCCAGTGTCAGTGTGCATGCCTCCTGTACCCATCCTCCAGGGTCAGTGTGCATGCCTCCAGGATCCATCCTCCAGTGTCAGTGTGCATGCCTCCTGTACCTATCCTCCAGCATCAGAGTGCGGGCCTCCAAGACACATCCTCCAGTGTCAGTATGCGGGCCTCCAAGACACATCCTCCAGTGTCAGTGTGCAGGCCTCCAGGACACATCCTCCAGCATCAGTGTGCATGCCTCTGGGACCCATCCTCCAGTGTCAGTGTGCATGCCTCCTGTACCCATCCTCCAGTGCCAGTGTGCATGCCTCCTGTACCCATCCTCCAGTGTCAGTGTGCATGCCTATTGTACCCATCCCCCAGCATCAGTGTAAATGCCTCCTGTACCCATCCTCCACTGTCAGTGTGTATGGCTCCTGTACCCATCCTCCAGTGTCAGTGTGCATGCCTCCTGTATCCATCCTCCAGTGTCAGTGTGCATGCCTCCTGTACCCATCCTCCAGTGTCAGTGTGCATGCCTCCTGTACCCATCCTCCAGTGTCAGTGTGCATGCCTCCGGGATCCATCCTCCAGGGTCAGTGTGCATGCCTCCGGGATCCATCCTCCAGTGTCAGTGTTCATGCCTCCAGTACCCATCCTCCAGTGTCAGTGTGCATACCTCTAGTACCCATCCTCCAGTGTCAGTGTGCATGCCTATTGTACCCATTCCCCAGCGTCAGTGTAAATGCCTCCTGTACCCATCCTCCACTGTCAGTGTGTATGGCTCCTGTACCCATCCTCCAGTGTCAGTGTGTATGGCTCCTGTACCCATCCTCCAATGTCAGTGTGCAAGCTTTGCTTTGTTTAATGCATTCTGCTTGCACTTAGTAAGTGAAACAAAGCTTTTGTATAAACAACTATGCTTTTATTAGTAAATAAATCTTGTGTGTCTAAAGTTCATCTCACCAGGTCTTGCTTCAGCTGGAAACTGTCTGAGAGAGAGAGAGAGGGGGTTAAGTCTCAGTTAACCAACAACAAAAAAAAAAAAATCAAAGAAAATCAGTACAATTTTTCATGTGTTGCAATTTGTTTTCCCCCTGCAGAAACATACTTTATGTTTTTAGAGTTTTAGAAAGGAAAATAGGGATAACTTCCCCAACCTGAGAATAAGTCAGCCAAACAAATTCTATAGGGTATAGTGTTAGTCAGGGCTATTTTTAATAGCAACTCTCAAGCAACCAGAAAATACATCATCCAGCATCTACCAATCCCCATGGATGCCTGTTAACTGAGAGTTTATTGTACGCACACTTTATCTATCTATCTATATATATACATATAATATATAGATATATATAGACATATATATATATATATATATATATATATATATATATATATATATATATATATATATATATATATATATATACATACATACACACATGTATATATTTATATATAGAAATAAATAACTGTGTGTGTGTTTATATATATATATATATATATATATATATATATATATGTATATATATATATATATATATATATATATATATATATGTATATATAAATCAATTTATTAGAAGTAGCCTCTTTGATGACGTATGTTTCAAATAATGCTATTTTGAGTACTACACACACAGATATACATATATATATATATATATATATATATATATATAGAGATAGATAGATATATATATATATATAGAGAGAGAGAGAGAGAGAGATAAAATGTTAGGAGAAGAATAAAATGTTCTTTGGGTATATAATGATCTTCTGAGATTCATGCAGGCACTCATTGTCTATTGGGTATGTGCTAAACAGTATTAATGACAGCTGTGGTATTCAAATATTCCTGGTGCTTTTTAATTTTCACTTAGCTTCACAGAATGTGGCTAAAAGGGTTGGTTACATGTCTGAAATACACACTTTGCACTTAATTATAAAGGCATGCATATGAGATCCCGATCAAGTCATGTTCCAGGAAGCTAAGTGGAAAAAAAAGCTTACAGTACTTTGCAGAAGCCTTAAGTGCATTTGAATATTTTCCTAACAGAAGGACATATTCATATGACCTGCCCTCTTGAGAAATAGGTATAATTTATGTGCTTAATCAATTTAAGTGACAGTTTGGAAATTCATGGCTTAAATGGGAAGGTAAGAGTAGAATGGATATGAAAGCTATCTGACTAAAGTAAAGGCGATTTTTATGTGGAGGCTGAGTGTCCAATATATGATGAAATAAAGTAAAATTTCTATGCTTCAGTGCGTGGAGTTAATTATGAAAGAGTAGCAATAAGACGTTATAATGAAATGCTTACATTTCTTTTTTCTGTAAAGGAAGAACTATCCCTTGACAAAATCATTCCATCACTAAGGCAATGCTTGAAAGGAATCAATGTACATTTTGAATACCTTAACTTGATGTTTTATGCAGAATGACAAATGTTGATAAATTTTATTCATAATAAACATGAAAACTTAACTATGTGTATATCTCAGTCTCTCTCTCTCTCTCTCTGTATATTTGAAATGAGCTATGTAATGTTTGACTGAAAACGATTGGGTAGATTATATATGATGTACAATATTTGCAAATGGCAGTCTGTCAGTACGGTTTGTGATGCAAAATGCTTACAACTAGGACTGTGTCACTGTGGTTTGGTTTCATTTATATAAATGTATGATTGGCTGTGTTGTAAGCGATGGTTTAATAAAGATTTTTCTTGTTTAAAAAAAGGGCCATGATTTGAATAATGTAATGTTGCTTAGGTTATATGATATATAGCAACATATCTGAAGTATAATGTTTGTAAACATGAACTCGTGAATACAGTTTGATTACTTTTATATAAATGTAAAAATGTTTCTGTCACAAGTGATAAATCAATAAAGGTGTTTAAAAAATAAAAATTATTTGTTTCTGTATATGACATCCTTCCATTCGGTTGAATGCACAGAATGTCCACAGCTGTTTTTGCTGTCACAAATCATCAGCTGTATCACTGATTAAGTGTAAGAGCTGAAAGTTGTCGTTATGAAAAAATGTAAAGAACAGCATGTCTGAAAGTACGTGGTCTGTTTTTTAATAACAGCTGTTGTTGTTATCAAATGGAAATGGAGACTTTTTTATTGATTTTTATTGTAGCAGTTTTAGTTTTGGATAATTGAGCTGCCAATATGCAATAATCAGTGTAAAGTGTGTTGATGCTTTTGATTTTTCTGCACATCATATGGGTTCCCATCAGAATATCAAAGGTTTAAAATTTCAAATGTCATATGGTCGAGACTATATGATCGATGTTTTAAAACTTTGAACGGAGATCTCCATACAGCACAGAATGGGAAATGTCCCCTTTTCCTCCCTGTAGTACAATCTCGGAGTTGATATATTTAAATAGCAGGGGGTGTGAGGGGTTCAGGGTGGCTTGACCCCCTGCAAAAATGTTGAGGAACATGGTTTTGTTTTGTTTTTGTATTTATTTCAGAATTTTGAAGTTTCAAAACTTCGATCATATGGTCTTGACCATATGAAGTTTTAAACCTTTGATATTCTGAAGTGACTCCATTTTATATACATATATATATATATATATATATATATATATATAAATAAATGTATATAAACACAGATACATACACAGAGAGAATACATGCATGCATACTCAGCATAATTAGCAATAAAGTATTCACTACTACATTTAGAACTTAAACTACAATAATGTCCTGTAAGGTATGACAGAGTAGTTTAGTTAGATACATCAATAAGCTGCAAAATCAGCTGTATCATATCAATCCAGCTTTGAGTCTTACGAACTCCATTCATCCAGAATATAGCTCTTCAATCATCCATGAAAGCAACACTTATCTGTTGCTTCTTTATCAGTAAAAAAATGCAAAATTAAGTTTAATTAGCAGAGCTATAATGCTATCTGAACACTTGGCTTTAATTCAAAACTCTGCAATGAAATTCTGTGAAGAATCATTTTTATAAAAGGATGCAAAAGAATATAATAATTTATTTCTGCCAAAATTCCTAGAATGATTATCTATCTGGCCGGTGTCACTTGTATGAACCACTTTGATAATCTAGTTACCCAAACATGTCACATGACACAACTTAGCACTATTCCCTCTGTTTGATGCCATGTGGTGCAAGTTGTATCGCTCCCTTACTTTAATGTATTGGAATCTGTTATATAATTTTCACTAAATGCCTGCAGTAGCTTTTCAAATGACAAAAAAAGCAATATGAAATATTCAAAATACATATTATGTCTCTCCTTTTGTAATTCAAATTGATTGTATAATTTACTGAATAATCTTACATTCTGTCATCTCAAGACAAAACAATTCAAATGAAGCATCTAAGGACAAAAACAAGGACAGAGCCTCAAATGATCATCATTATAAATAAAATTGCTACACAGTTAAAACATAGCCATTTCTGGAGGAGGAAGCCCCCTGAAATGGGTTATGTGAAGGCAGAGCTCTGACATTGCCAGTCTCCAGATACACCAACTGTGAGATCAGACAGACTTGGAGAAATTTACAAGGTAAAAATCAAATATCAAACTCTGAGTTTTCAACATTTTCAGCATTCCCATATTTGATCGTTTATGTATCATATTTCATGTTTGCTCCTCCCACTAGTTTCTTACTTTGATCTGAATAATAGCATAACCAGAGGTGTTCCAATAGTCAGGGCAAAACACAAATATAGTGTTGTAAACACGAGTCAACAGGACTTCAGAATATGAAATGGTCCAAGAAATGAATACCTAAACTTAAAAGGGAAATTATTTATGACAGCGTTTGTGATATGTTGCATCAAAATACAGCTAATGAACATTCAGTTCAGTGCCTCCTAACATATGACAGATTCACTGTAAGGTGTGTAACTTAAACTTTTAATTGTAATCATATAAGGTGACTCATTTTAGGAATTTTAAAAAAAGTAGGATGCTTCTGTGTGGTTTTAGTGCTCACCAGAGGTTCTGAAGGATGTAATACGTTGCCAGTTAGCCTTCAGATTAGCAAAGACATACATAAGTAACAAAGCATTGTCCTAAAAGCAGTTTTGGTTTAAGTTGTAGGTACTGTCCTTAATAAGAGAACACTTTGAAAAGTGGTACTATAACACCTGTTCTAGAAAAATGCTTGTTTATGTTGTTCATTGCCTGATGGCATAATTAAGGCTGAATCCATTGCCTGATGGCATAATTAAGGCTGAATAAATGTGCTGCTTCTACTTAGTTAACATTAGCATAGCAGACAAAAAAGCAAGTCTCTATTAACTTATTAAGGTTTTATAATAAGTGTGACTGCTCACCCGAATGGATGGATGGCCCTTGCAGTCAATTCACTTGTTTTCACGTAATTCCGTATTGTTTTATGCAGGAGTGATACTGGCGTCCAAATACAATTTAAACACATGTGCTGCAGTTTCCTTCCATATCAGAAGAAAAGTGTACATGGTGTCAAACTACTCTATTTTAAAAATAAGGTATGTAAATCTTGTTATACAGTTAGTAGCTCTCCTGATTTCTAAATTCTTAAGAGCGGTATAAATATAAAAGTGTGCAAATAAAATATTAGTTTATCTAGGCCAAAAGAAAACTTCATCATTATATCTGTCCCGTAGCTTCTTAAATTGTATTCTGAAGAAGTCATTAGGGTGATTTTGTGTGATATTGTATTCTGAAGACGTCATTACTAATGAAAGCATGGATTAAAGTTTTGTGTACGCTAATTTCTTCTCCGGTTTTTATTGACCTTCAGTAACCTTTGGCTGTTTTTGGTTGGTTTGTCTATCTGGCTCTGGAGCATGTATTTTTTTCTGGTTCAACTTCTTAAATGCCTCTGAAGAACACCATTTGCATTTAATACAACGTAGTGGCACTATCTTTACAATGTTCATGTAACACAGTCACTTCAAAAGTTCGTTTCTAAGGTACATAAAGGTGATGGCAGCATTTATCTCATCAAAGGGAGTCAATATTAAAAATGATAATGAGCTTTGCAGTTACTGAAATCACCTGTCCAGATTTGCAGTGAATGAAATCCCATATTAAACATTGCGCTATAATATACCTTGAGCTGTACAACACTCGTAGCCGGTTGATTTAAGCATTTGCAGATCATTACTTTTACATCATTTTGCTGAGATGATGTCCCTGAGCATTTGTGACTATGCCCCTGTCTGTCACAGATCAGCAACTAGACAGAGGGAGAAAGAGAGCACATCCCAGAGTTTGATATCACTTAGCTCTCTATCATTGTCTGCAAAATACAGCATCATGGAAAGCAATACATTTAAATTGTAAATTGTGTCTTACTTCCCCAGTGTCGTCAATCAAAGATGCCAACATATGAAGAGACCGTAGCATGACATTTGTTAGAAAATATCTATTTCTTTACAGCTCTGCATTTATTTCATTCTTGAATACCAAAAATGAATGTAGTTTTAAGATATTAGATTATAAACTGTTGGCAATAATGCTTTTAAAGCATTTGATGGAGGACTGAGGACTTTTTTATAAACATTTTCCAGCACTGCATGCAGCAGCAGGTTTCATATTATAAAGCCGATGAAACAATCCTAATAATTTGAACATTAGGTAGTTTTAGATTTACAGGTTTGGCACAGTAAATTTTTTGTAGCAGGTCAGTTTAGGACAGCATTACAATAGGCGTTCTTCTATCAGTATTAAAACTACAGCATCTTTTTTCTGTTGGTAGTAATTTCAGTTTTAGCTTTCTTTCTGTACTAAATTATAAGTATATCAATTAAGTACAAATGAAGAACAGCAGGTTGAAAATAATGCTATAAACATACAAATTTTGAAAAAACAATGCAATATTGTCAAGCTCAAATATAGTCAGAGTAAAAAAAAAAGTAATAACTACACGCAATCTAACAGGATATGGTTACTGCATCCTAGACAATCATTTACAGGAATCATTCTAGTCTACATCAGTCCGAATATAGAAGCACAGCAGGGACTCAGTGTTGAAGGTTATAGCAGAAAATATAATATACTTGAGACTAAATTAGGTAAAGAATGAAAGGTAGACAACAAAAGGAGTTCATCTTTGGCTTCCTATTTGACAAGAAATTATGTTTTCATTGCCTTTTCCTAGACTATCTTATGATCATTTGCCAGGCATTGCCAAGATTTTTGGAAATGTGTGCCATCTTGTATACATCACCTTTTAGAACATAGTCCTTCCCTCTCAATGTATTTCCCCACCTGAGCAAAAATAAAATAACAAAAAAAATAACTTAATAATAATAGAATTATTGTAAATATGTCAGAGCTGCACTTAATTTATATTCTAGCATATACCACTGCACAACCTAAATAACATATTTTAAAAGTGAATTCCGCAGAGTATGTAGCATATGCCTGCCTCAGCTTTTGCAGTTCAGGCATGTAGATGCCAGTAACACAAATAAACCGCAAACTGACTTGTTTGAAATGGTGAATGTGGTGAAGTGACAGCAGTTCAAGGACTACTGGAAAGATACACATGAACTGGTAATAATAAGTCCCTGCTGACATTTGTTCATCACTGTAGTTAATCCTTCCTTTGTTTTTTTGTATATTCTGGGAAACCTTAACCCCCTGAGACTGGAAGTTGAAACAACACAAACAGTACTTACCAGCTGCAGAGAAAGTTACCAAAAACTATGAGCATTATTTTATCTTACACTTTCAATTCCTATTTTGCTAAATTTTACGATCCCACCTCACATGGCTAAAGCCATAGTGAAAAAGAGGCTGTACAGAAGATATGTCACACTGTCAGGATGAGACCACTTCTTGTAGCAGCAACTGACAGTTACAACAGTCTTCTGGTCTAATAAAGTAAATTCTAGAAATACAAAATACTTCAACTGAACCTATAGGTGTGAGTCAGTAGCAGTAACATTTTCCAAGTACTGGGCATTGTCAAGATAATTGAACTGTGACTGTGTGTGTGTGTGTGTGTGTGTGTGTGTGTGTGTGTGTGTGTGTGATTACTGCGGTTAAAGCAGGTATTGCCTGACATGAAACTCAATGTATGCAAGAGCAATGTCGGTCAGTAATGCTTCCACTATGAACTGTCGAGATTATATCAGGCCGAGATTACAACCAGACAAAAACAGCTGATCATCATCTTGTCTAGACAGAAAATACATAAATAAAACATTTTTTGCATGGGGGTCAACACTGACTCCTTGGATGTACAACCATCAAGCAGGGAAAAGTCACCAAAAAGAAAGAAAGAAAAATCACTGACTGCACACTTAGCAACCACATCAGCAATTTCCTAGGAAAAACACTGATCAGGAATTTCAGCTTTACTGAGCCGACCTTGAACAGATGATACCTTAATGTATCTTACGATCAAAAAGGGATAATGAATACACGTTGTGCAGCACTGATATTATGCAAATCACTACTGCAATATAGTGTACAAGTAATATCATCATGAAAGGGATAGACATAGAAAGGGATAGACATCGAGAGCGAGAGAGAAAGAATAAGAATATTTCATTTTTTCTTATACTAACAGTGTGGATACTAGGATACCCATAAGCTGATCAGCTATTTCTCAAGCCTTGTTGGGCGGGGGAAAGACCATTCAAACGTTGCCTGTAATATCTTCTGTCACTTTTAAACTTACTGATATAATGGTGGGTTGCTAAACATGCCCATGTGTATTTATTTATTTATTCTTTAGGTACTGAGAACCCTAGCAAGGCATAGCAACTAATAATGTAAACTTCAGACAATAGGTAAATGGGGGAAAACAGCAATTAACAATGAACCTTTATTTTGCATTCGTAATATCATTAACAGACCTGACAAACTACTGATTTTCTCAGAGATGATTTTAAATGCTGTGACAAGTCCCTATACAACTTGCATTACCTTCTCTTGGAGTACTTCAGTATATGCTCGTTTGACTGTTACAGTATTACTGCATTCTAACACCCTCTAAAGTGACAAATTCCAAGCTAACCCTCCTACAAAATGAAACTTCTTCTAGACAGTTGTGATTTTTTTTATCCCCCTGCACATCTTTCCTAGCCTCTTTGCATATCTACCTCTCATGTAACTCTCGAGGTTGCATGTGTCCATGCCATGATGGCCACTTGTCCTTTCCAATAGTATGGGAGTATCTGGTGCCCTTAGCCCATTTTTATAGCCTGACTGCTCTAATTTCCTTACCATATTTGAAGCCTTTCTCTGGACACCTTATTCTGGAATAATTATCAAGCTATTTGTAAATGGATCCTGCTCCACAAGTAATTTTGCATTACTACTCTCTGCAGGGGCAACAGAAACTCATTATTCATGAAACCTGCCCTCTGTCAATACATCCCTCATATCCTATTTCCCTTGTAGATTGATATCTGCATTTTCCCTGTTTCATCAAGTTGGATACAGTGACTGCTTCCAGGTCCTTACCCTCTCCACTGACACCTAATGCTCGCCCCAATCTGTTATTCCCTTCTGTAGTTTTTCCAGAAAAGTAAATCACTTTGTATGTCCCTAGACTGAAGCTTAGCTACCATTTGTTTGTTCAGGACACAAAGCTGACCAGTTTATTTTGAACAGTAGAGTGTCATCGGCCACCACCACACCAGCCTTGATGCCTCCAAGAAGTTAGATAAATATTGTTCTGACCCCTACGTGCTACTCAATGTGAAATCTCCCAAAAGCACTGACTCCAGTGGAAACTCTTGTGGTACCCTACTTATCACTTGTATCCCTGATTAAAAAGCTGCATTTACTACTTTTCTCTTTCTATCTTGTTGCTTAGCCATTTCTGCACCCAGTTCAAATGTCAAACATCTACATGAGTTTCCTGTAGTTCATCCTTCAGTATCTTTCTAACACTAACAAATCAATTTAGCCTACTTTGGACATGACATGGTCATAATTCTAGTTCAGCACTGACTGCTAAAAATTCACTTTTCTAGTTCCATTCTTCTGTTTCTGGTTGTAATCATCCCGGTATATGTTTTTAACAGATCTGACCACTTTCTAGAAAATGTTCACTTTTGCCTTCACAATTTTGGCTGTATTAAAGGTTAGTGGATGGTGGATTCTTTCCTAGGCCCTGTCTTATACAGTGGATCACAGAAATTTCTCCAGTCTCCATTCATATCATACTAGTGTCCTGAGTAAAAAATATCATGATGCATTGATATTGGTTGACAACACAGAAGTAATTTATTAAACATAAAGCACTATATAAATAAAATGTGAACTAATTCTTATGAGTTAATGAAGTATAAACATGATGCAACACTTTCCCTCACCCAAGGAGGAGGGTAAAAATATAAGCCAACAATCTGATGATATAGTTGTACATGTTTATATACTACACAAAATTAATTATAATAAGATAACCTGTGGTCATAAAGTAGTCTCCCAATCTGCAATATCGTTTTACATGGATCTTCTCACATGTTTCTTTGTTGCTAGGCAGTCTTTCATTCTTTCCTCGTCACATGTTCACCTTTTATTGTTCAGGACATGATGTTCTTATTTCAACACAAACATTTCCATACATTCATAATATTTGATTAATAGTTCTTGCAGTTACAGTTACACTATCAACTTGTAAAACAAAACTCTTAACTGCTTGTACAACACATATAAAATCCCTTCAGAGAGACAGATATACACTACATGATTACAGAAATGATTGCAATGCACTCATAGAAAAAGGATGGCATACCCATTAAGTATCTAATATTGAAAGTTGTACATTTAAAAAAAAATAAATATATATATATATATATATATATATATATATATATATATACACACACACACATATTAAGGTGAGACAACAAATTTAACTGTCTTGGTCATTCGTTGTTATAATGACTAGAATGCATTAGAATAAAATGCATTGCTTCTTGTTATATTTTAAATAATCTCAGAATTATAATTTTAGTTGTATTTTACAAAGTCAAAATATTAAATGTTAGATGCCAAACATTAGATATTAAATACTGTTTCTCAAATATACAAAGATAACACCTGTCAGATGTCAAATCTTATTTTATTTTTTCTTGTTGAATATATACCACACATTTTCAACCATCTAATACGGTATTATACCATGACCCCCCATTAATATTCCAAAACGTGCACGCTGATTGGCCAGCGTGCACGTTGTAAATTGACTTATACTAATGGAAAAAGGTCCAGTCGCCCGGACTTTTTCCATTAGTATAAGTCTCTTTTAAAACACTGTCTCGCTATGTTAAAAGAGTTTAACATAGTGACACAGGTTTAAATAAAGCAACAGAGATCTCCGTTACTTTTTTTAAAGTTGTCTCGCTATGTTAAACTCCTTTAACATAGCAACACAGTGTGTAAAAAGCAGCGGAGATCTTGCTTTCTCCGTTGCTTTTTTTTAAACCTGTCTCGCTATGTTAAATGAGTTTAACATAGCGAGACAGCTTTAAAATAAGCAACGGACATCTCCGTTGCTTATTTTAAAGCTGTCTAGCTATGTTAAACCCATTTAACATAGCGAAACAGTAAAAAGCAATGGAGATCTTGCTTTCTCCGTTGCTTTTACAACTCTGATGTACTGCAGGCATGCGCAGTACATCAGAACTGCCATGGATACCAGACAGCTGCGGAAGGGCAGCAAAGAGGCATTATACAATGCCATTATTTAAGAAAAGTAATTATTTCTTTTCTTAAATAATGTCATAGTATAATAGCAATAACCCACTTCTGGGTGTGGCTAATGCGGGATTTACCCACGGTTGTCTTTGCGCCCTCGGGA
>NC_056743.1:515274381-515416881 GCF_019279795.1 Protopterus annectens | reverse complement strand
GTTATATTTGATCAGAATAAAAACTATGAACCAGGAGATCTGGTAAAAAGAAGTACATACAATCCCCCATTGCACCCCCAGATAAAAAATCTAGAAAATATACTTGAGATCGAAATAAGAAAGAAGTATGGGAATGTACACTATATAAGGAAATTAAGCCAGGCTGAAAGCAGCATCCTTGATGAATTAAGAGGGGATTCCGGCTTAAGAATTATGAAATCGGACAAAAATGTGGGGGAATAGTATCAATGAACAGCTTTGACTATGAGGGGAAGATGAACGAACTCTTTAGAGATCCTAATAAATACTCCACAGTCTCAAAAATGAAATAAATATTAGTTACAGAAGGCTAGATATGGCCTTAGAAAGTTTATTTTTAGATGGATTGTTAGATAAGAAGACATATGAATATTTAAAAGTGGACAAACCTAAAATTCCTACTATTTTTGGGATTCCCAAAATACATAAGAATGGAATGGATCCTCTTTGAGGCCGATAGTTTCGGTTGAGGGTTCCAAAACTTTACCCCTAGCCAGATTTGTGGATTTTAAGCTCAAGAAACTGTGGCTTAAGAGAACCAACATTTTGAGAGATTCTTGGGATCTTCTAAGGGCATTGAATCATGATCTATGTAATGAGAATTTATGTTTCCTAACAATTGACGTTGTAGATTTGTTCTCAAGCATCCCCCACAGTGATGGACTAAGATACCTGGAAGAACTAATTTTTGAGGATGGGACTTTAAGCATGATGAGTGTACTGTGGTGATGGAGCTTATAGATTTGGTTCTAAAGTTCAACTTCATTTACTTCAAAGGTGAATTTTTTTCACCAGAAGAAAGGAGTAGCGACGGGGGCCGCTTGTGCACCCACCAATGCCAATTTGGTCTTAGCCAAATGGGAAGAGAAGATGGTAACCGGATCAATATACAGTAACAACTGGTCACTTTATAGAAAATTCCTGGATGACATATGTATTCTATGGGAAGGGCCAAAAGAAGAAATAGAAAAATGTACTGAATATATTAACAGTACTAATTGTCTTGAATTTACCTACAGAATAAATTATGAGAAGTTGGAGTACTTGGATATAGAAATATACAAGGAAGATTCACGTTTTAATTCCAGGGTGTATAGAAAGAGTACCTATTCTAACTCTTATTTGCACTTTGAAAGTGCTCACCCTTTGTACTCCAAGAAAAATATAGTTAAAGGACAATATATTAGGGCCTGCAGGATGACGTCCAGAGACAAAGACTTTGAAATGGAAAAAAGTTTACTAAGGAAAATGTTTAGGATGAGGAAGTACTCAGATGATATGCCAGACAAAATTGAGACAGAAGTAACAGAAAGGAGACCAAATGACTTTAAGCCAATATAAGGATTATCAGTATTAGATACGGTAGGCCCAGTAAAAAAGGCAAATGACAGTTGTGGCAGTGCACTCATCCTGGAGTATAATGCATGTGCAAAAATGTTAAGACAAACTATAGATAAGGAATGGAATAAATATTTAGCATTTATTAACTTAGAGACACTAAAGAATGAAAAGCTAAGAGTAGTTTATAAGAATTCAAGTAATTTAAAACTTTTATTGGAAAATGGTACAAACCAAGAAGTTCAGAGACGGAGAAAAAGGAAGGGAACATTCAAATGTGGACATTGTCAACATTGTGCATATGTTAGCAATGCAGAAAGTGTGTATTTGGAAATCAGGGGAATCACCCTGGAAGGCAAGGATTTTAATAATTGTGACTCCTTTGGACTTGTATATTTAGTGAAATGTCAAACCTGTGAAGCATTCTATATAGAGAAGACAGAGCGCAAGCTCAGGAGAAGGGTATACGAACATATGTATGACCTAGAAACAAACAAACAGACTAATGCATTGTACAAACACAAACAAAACTGTGAAAATGCATACTATACATTTTTTGTGACAGAAAGGGTGGAAAAGAGTGGCAGAGGGGGTTTATGGGAGGAATGTTTGGGGTACAGAGAATTATGGTGGCAGATAACTTTGGAGGCCAATAAGCCACTGGGTCTCAATGAACATATCTCCATAGCCCCATAGCCCCATTATTAAAATTGAGAGCAGCAAAACTGTGATATGCATTTGCACTTTATGTTAAATTTTGTCAGGTTTTTACCCATGTTTTCCAATAGTTACAGTTGGTCTTTAAGCTTTTTTGTATTTTTATTTTTATTAAAAGGTTGGGTTTGTAATATGTTGTAAACACAAGTGTTACACTCATTTATCAGAGATATTGAATTTCTTTTTCCCTTATATTTTCCTGTTTTTAACATTCTTTTAATTGAGTGATGCTATACAATTTGCCTTTGGCTTACAATGCAGTTTTTATAATACCTGTAATTTCACAAATTATCTACTAGATGGACTATCAAGTTCATTTAAAGTAAATATTCAAGTTGGTTAACCATTGAGTCCTATTAAATGTGTTTCTAATAGTATTTTAACTTTATAATTTATTTTTTTGTAGTCAAGTGTTTTAAGGATTTTTATTTAAAACATATTTTTTATTCATACATATTTATTCATCAAACATTGTAATATTAAATGTGTTTTAATTGTGGCAACACAGAGAGATACAACAAGAAAAGTTTTTGGTTTTAAACTAAATTAACCTTTTAATTAATTCATTTATCTAATCAATGTAATTAAGTGAATGGTATAAAAGCACTAGCAGTTTGAACAGTTTGTTACTTTTGGGTAACAAATGTTTTAGCGATTTCTTGTTCTTATACAAAAAATTTGGCTTGTCCCCCTACAATGGATCTCACCTCAGGGTCTGTCAACAAGTCCTGCCAGTGTTTTCGTAGAATGTCTGCTGTCTGCCTTGCATTATGTGAATAGGTGACTGGCAACCTAAAAACTTGTTTAAAGTTCCGTTTGCCCCTCGGTGTATCAACCTGGGGGAAAATTTAATCTGAGAAATAAGGACTAGCTCTAGTGGTGCGTAGGTGCAGGATGGG
Organism: Protopterus annectens; assembly: GCF_019279795.1. Lineage (NCBI taxonomy): Eukaryota > Metazoa > Chordata > Ceratodontiformes > Protopteridae > Protopterus > Protopterus annectens. The sequence continues at coordinate 515,413,888 of NC_056743.1, read as the reverse complement.
TTGTAGGGCTCTGTCAATCTCTCCTTTACTATACTCCCTCTCCATAAATTTTCCTCTCAAGGAGGATAACTCTTCTTGAAACCCTGCTTCAATGGCATTTAATCTGGATTAAATGCCATTGAAGCAGGGTTTCAAGAAGAGTTATAAACCAAAGGAAGTCGCCAAATGTAAATGTGGAAAGCAATGCTGTATACATTCAGGAATGTGTGACAAAGTATAAAGGGTCTCAGAGGTCAGCAGTAGCACAGTACAGGAAAAGGGAGGGGTGGGGACATACACTTAAAATGCTCCCAGAAACATAAGCCAAAGGCTAGTTGGTGCACAAAAGCCAGAGACTTGTGTGTAGTAGCCATAAAGGAAAGTGATTCAAAGACCAGATGGTAAAGAAGGGTGACCAGTGATGTGCTATGACCAAAAGGCATGCACAACATTCATTCCGGAATCTAGACCAATAAGCAGGTACATGTGTCCCAAAAGTATCTTGCAGTAAGGGGGCATGCACACTATGGATTAAACCTATGGAATAAATGGAGGATGCGAAGTTGCCACAAATAGCATGGTACACGAGACAGGTGCACATAACGCACATCCAAGAACATGGAACAAAGGTCATATGGTGCACAGAATTCACAAACAGCATGTCAGTGTAATGACATGGATACACAAGAATCGCCCATGACATACCATTGAAGCAGAGTGTGCATAAGACACACGCATGAACAGGAAGTCAGATGACTGTGCAATACATCATGTCTTAATTCACTAAAGGATCATTGTGTTATATTTTAAAAGGTTATATAAGGTTCTGCACTTTATATTAACTAAGAAAGTACAAAAGCCTCTTGCATATGGACAGAGAGGCTGGTCCCCCACCCCTAGGCTTATCAAACTCTAAGTGCAAAAAATGTGGACAAAGCAAAAAATAATGTGCAGACAAAAGCCCAGAATCAGGGACAATTTTTAAATATTGCTTTTACAAATCTAGAAAATTGCTAAAATAATTGGTTTTATATTATCATGCATTTTCTGAAGGACAAAGTCGAAAATCAAATGTATTTATTTAGTGGCTTCAATATTCAGTGATTTGCCTGACATTTACCAGAAAACTATACATTTTATGAGGAACAGACCAAAGTAGTAAGGCAAAACTCTGGACTTTCAATGAAAATCTTTAGAGTTGAGAGGTATGTTTCCCCACATCACTCAGTTTTGCCGTCTTATTTTCTATTAAATAAAATTTGTTGGAATGGTTTACTGATCCCTCAGGGTCTTCAATTTATGTAGTATATCCAGAGGTCAGTTTTCCTATATGGACCATCATTCACATTAACCTGTACTAAATACATAAAATCTGTGCATGATGATTCTGTCTTAAGGGAAACCAAAGATGCCATAATCTTAATGTCTCAGGTATTTCTGTCCAGCTACTATTTTTTTATAGGAAAGACATTTAACATAACTTTCAGCAGTCTCAGGAAAATATGGATATTTATCTGTTTTTAAGTGTTGATTTCAGATACTATAGGTTAAATTTCTCAATTTTGGTGAGCTTTGTATTACTAGTTTGAGTGACAATGGAAGAAAAAGCATATACAAGTGTAGATTATACTGATAAAACAGTAAAATCAGAAAAGCAGGCTGCATTTTATTAGCATACATATATTTTGTCAGTGGTAGTATAAATATTGTGAGGGTGAAAGTAGTGGGAGTATGTTGATTTAACATGGGATAAGGTTTGTAGTTGGTTTACATGGATTAACCGTCTACATAAAAGAATAATATGTTGATCACGGAGGTACATTTTACAGGATGCTCCTGCATATATACCCATGAAACCATTATTACAGGCGACTTAAGCTTAGACTGGAATACTTGCACTGGTGATAACCCCTCTACCTTCATAAATCTACATGGTTTCTCCCACATAATCCAGTTTCCCACACAAATAGATAAACATAGCAAATGGGAATATATCTTAGATTGGTCCCTTATCAACAGTATAACCCACAATTATCTCTCCGGATGCCTTTCAAATAATTTAAGTGACCATAGATCTACCTACTTAATCCGTCATCAACTCAACTAACCCAGAACCATAGTTTACAAAGTCGCACAAATTTCCAAAAAACTTCTCCAATGAAGCATTCATAGACATGTTCAATAAATGCAAATGGACACCACTCCATCATCTCCAACTTGACTAGGCCGTAGCATACTTCAATGATACATTTCTAGCTATTCTAAATAGCTTAGCACCAACTCGTACATGTCGTGTTAAAAATAAGAAATTGCCCTGGATATCAAAAGAAACCATTAAACTTCAAAAAGTAAGGGACAAAACCTGGTCTCAATACCAAAAAACAAAAAAACAATAAAACTCTGCTAGCATACCAGCAGCTCCGCAATCAAACAAAAAAAAAAAAAACAATTCAAACTAGACACAAAAAATATTATACACCTATACAAAACAAATATGAAAACAATCCCAAAAAGTTCTGTCAAAAAGTTAACTCACTCCTCCACCCAGGTAAAGCTACAACTCCAGAACCAACAACCAATAACCAAAGTGTGAGTATTGCCTCACAAATCAACACCTACTTTATAAACACCATCCTCTCCTTGGTTGCAGGGAACAATTCCACCCCTCTCTCTCTTCCACCTAATGTGGACACTAACAGCAACTTTTCTAACCTCAAACCTGTCCCAACTAACACCATAAGAACAATGCTGGAAAAAACTGAAATCTTTAGCAGCTGACCAGTTCCCCAATGAGTACCTCAAACTGTCAGCTGATGTCATAGCTCTGCCTGTCTCCATTCTGGTAAATAGGTCTATAGCAGAACAATACGTCCCAAAATTATGGAAAATTTCCTACATCACTCCTCTGCATAAAGGAGGAACATCAAGCAAATTATACAATTACAGACCCATAGCCATCCTTTCCCCCTCTGTCAAAATTCTGGAAAAATGTATCCACACTCAATTACTACAATACCTGTTATCTCACAGCCTTATCTCTCCCTCCCAGCATGGTTTCAGACCAAAACATAGCACCACCACAGCCCTAATTAATTTCTCTAACACCATAAACCAATTGAGAATTTCAAACCAGCAAGTAGCATCAGTCTTCTTAGACATGTCAAGAGAGTTCGACACAGTCTCCCATCAGAAACTCCTAAGTACTCTTGTCTCACTAAACCTATCAAAGACTTCCCTCTCCTGGTTCCTAAGCTGTCTTTCTGACAGACAACAAGCAGTATGATGGAAATCCAAACTATCAGCACTTCTGCCTGTCTCGGTTGGAGTTCCCCAAGGATCTATACTAGGACCCCTTCTTTTCACCATCTTCTCTAATGATCTAGCCTCATCCACAACACATGCTAAAGTAGTTCAGTATGTGGATGATTCAACTTTAATCTGCTCAGCAGATACCTTACCAGACCTCTAAACAGTACCCCAACAAGCACTTAATGATACAGAAACACATCTAAGTAAATCAGAACTACTCCTCAACCCCAAAAAGACACAGTAAATGCTATTTACCAGTAGCAAACAATCATTGACCACCCCTCCTTTCACTATTCTCTCAGCAAACAACACAGTCATCCAACCAGATGAGCATATAAATCTCCTTGAAGTGACAATTGACAGCAAACTCAGATTTGACCAACACATAGCCACCACAATTAAGAAAATTCACATCAAACGTGGCTCTCTGTTTAGAAGCAAGCCATTCCTCACTGACAATACCAGACTAGCCATATCCAGAACCTTCCTATTCTCTACACTCCTATATGTTTTCCCCTCTTAACCAACTTAAAAAATCAGACATAAATTGGAAACTTGGTACAACAAAATAGCCTATTTTGCAGCCAACCTTCCCATCAAACCCACCATTGTATTGCTCTACATAAATTAAATTGGCTTGAGCTACCCAACCTTCTTCATCTCTACCAACTTAAATTCACACACAATATCATCTTCCATCCTGACAGTTGCCCATCCCTCAAGGAACTTGTTGTTTCCTACTCATGCCTAAGAAGTCTAAGATCTGCAGACAGAAACTTTCTCAAACAAACAAAGCTAACACTCACGGTGAAGCCCTATTCTCAAATCAAATAGCCAAATTATGGAACTCTACCCCACACCCTCCAAAGCACGCCTGAATCTACCAGTTTTAAACAACTACTGTTTGAACATCTATCCAAGAACTGACATTGCTCCTGTGCCAAACCTGACCGACAGGATATCTATAACTCTCTCAACACACTGTCCACTCCTTACCTCACTTTCTCCCTTCTCCTCAGTGTTTATTAGGTTCCCTATTAAAAGACTGAAGACGCATTATTTCAAATGCGTCTTGGTCAAACTCAAAAGCCTGAAATGGCAAAATATCGAATATCCATAGGAAAAAAAAAATCACTGTTCTGACAGTTCGAAATTGTAAGCTTTTACTTACATAGGGTTGATTAATCACCATTCGCTTTTTTAAGCATTCGGTGATCTAATATAGACCTGTTTATTACTACTCAAAAATAAATATACATAAAGGAAATGTCATTTGGTCACAACTATTATTTAATATGTACACACTACTATTTTTTCTCACAGTAATCTTCACTGAAATGCTTGTGTTTTTCTTTTTGAATCTGTATCTACTAGAAAACTGTATTGAATTCTACTTTGTATAGACTAACTAGAATGTATGTATTCTGCATCTTACTGTATGTATACTGTTGTACTGCGGTGGTGGTGCTGTGGTAGCACTGTCACCTCACAGTAAGACGTTGTTCCGTTCGATTCTCAGCTAAAGTGTCTTCTGTCTGGAGACATGCATGAATGGGTGTACCTTCATTGAAGGTTGTGCGTCAGGGCTGGCAACTCGGCATGTAAAAATCTACTGCCAATCATTAGCGGACCGGAGTTCCGCTGTGGTGACCCCCTAACAGGGAAAAGCCGAAAGACACAACAACAGCAACAACAACTGTATGTATACTGTTGTACTATCTAATTATTGTATATTGCTTGTATTTCTGTGGAGCTTTTATCTCCAGGCCTCCACTGAAAATGGGCTTCTGGCCCAGTCAGAATTTCCCGGTTAACAAATGTAAACAAATGGAAATAAATAAATAAAATCTATCTGTATCTATATATCTATATCTATCTATATAAGCTATATCTATCTATATCTGTGACAGTACTGGTATAACACCAGATACAATGTACAGGAGCTAGATGTGGCGATTGTAATGAGCAATGCTTTTTTTGTGTGTGTGTGTGTGTGTGTGTGTGTGTGTGTGTCCATGAAAAGACTAAAGTAGTACTGATTATTGAAATCACTACACCCAGTGACTACAGTGTCTTGCGTAGTGAGAGAGAGATGGTCATAAAATAGGATCTGCAGGCAGAAACAAGAGCAATGTGGAAGAAAGACACCCAGACAGTTCTAATAGTAGTAGGAGCAACTGGTCTTATAAAAAAGAATCTATAGTCATATTTAGATAGGTTACCAGTACATGCAACCCCATACGAATTGCGAGAGTCGTTACTGGGCACATTGCGGGTGCTGCAAAGAGCACCTTTGGCTGACATCAAAATTTGAAACAATACTAATTTCATGAACTTTAATCATACTTTGACTTAGGAATGGGGTCCATTCCTGTCATGATATTAGAAACCCAAAAGACATGGAGAAATTAAAAAAAGAGCTATAGCATACTTAAACACTAGGGCATTTGGCTGCTGCTCATACTGTAATACTAATGCATTAGTTACACTTACAGAGCTGAATCACTACAGTTCTGTACGTGCATATAGGAAGTGGTGCATAATGCATTTTACAAAAGCTTAGTTCAGAGACCGTCTAATGTTTATAGTTATCCAGAAGTGCTCCTTATAAGCGAATTAGCTCAACTTGATTAATACATTTGAATATTCTGGGGTTGAAGGGTCATTTATATTCCAAGATAAACACATATTTTCAATAATAAAATTAGGAATGTTTTATTCAGGTACATACATAATTTATTTTTCCTTAATCTGCCATTGTTATGCACATAATTCTAGAAATGAAGGCATTCTTGCTTGCAACTTATATAAGGCACGAGGTCGGTGTAATGGTTAAACTGTTTACTACACAGACACATGGTACATGGTATGATTCTCATTTTGGGGAATATTACCATGCTTATAAAAAGGCTTCTTGGAGTTGTTAGCCTAGTAATTGCATATGTATGTATAGACGAATGAATCTTAGCTTGAAACTGAAATACTCTTAAAATGGCTTCAAGATTATAAGGGGAATTATTCTTACTGATATTTACATTGCCATTATATCCACATTGTCACAAAAGAAAATTCAGCAATTACATTTTAAATCACAAACTGGTGCATATGCCCTGCACATTTGTGTACCTATACATCAAAGTCTGGCTCAGTGGCACAGAAGAATAAACTAAATAAAACCTCCAGATGTCTTTGTTCAGGAAGTGTTTATTAGGACTTTACAGTGGAGTATTTCCATTCTTTTTACATTAACCGTGGACTTTTCTTTCAGGAAATGTTTATTAGAACTCCACAGCTGAGTGCTTTTGTCCTACGCATTAGAACAATGAAGGTGACCTCTTTCATCCTGTGTTGGCTTATTTCTCACATTATTGCCTCGTGGTTGTTTTTTTTTGGATTTGGTTATCAGGGACACAGACAAATGAAGTCCTGACTGTGAACCAGATGACTGAAAGTCAGTTAGTAGCCCTGAAACCGAAGGAGTCAGGCAGGGAAAGGGAAGGATGTAGGTCATTTATTTCTCTTGGGAGGGGGGGTGAGAGAGGTTTGTACACATGGAGGATCACTGGGAAGAGTAATTTCCCTGATGGAGACCAGGGGACATCACCACTCATACCATGCACATAGGTGCACGCTTGCTTGTAAAGAATGCCCTTTTAGAAGTGAATAAAGGCCCTTAGTAGGCAGTCCAGTACATGTCCCTCACCACCACTTTGCTGTGTGTGTGTGTGTGTGTGTGTGTGTGTGTGTGTGTGTGTGTGTGTGTGTGTGTGTGTGTTCCTGAAACATGACCCCCTCATGATCAACCTTCACCCTGAAGGGGGAGCAAAAGGGACAATTCATCAAGGTGGGGATAGGTGATCAGCAGAGGGAGCAGCGCAGAGTGTGGCAAAATAAAAAAAATACTCATAACGGTACCTTGGGTGTTTGTCATTTTTAGTCTGTTCGTGAGCACGCCCGTGCATGCGTGTATGTGCATCTATAATATAATCTGTATTTTGTTCTTATTAATAGGATTCATTTTTCTGTATAACTTTGACGGTGTGTTCAAAACGGGTGCAGTGAGTAAGTAGAACCTTGCTGGACTGTACTTAGAAGAAATTGAAGGCATCGTAGATTTTATGAAAGGAAGTATAAGGATAGAATCTAGTTTCAGAAATTGTTTAGTTTTTTATTTATTTATTTTTGCTGGGTATTAGTAACTGAAAGAGGACAGATTTAGCTGTTGCAACCATGAGAGTATGAACTGAATCCGTTTAATAAGGTGATATTTTAAGTCACTATTTAAGAGTAGTGCAAGGATTTTTTCTCATTGTGATCTATTTTTGCTTAGTCCGTTTTTCAACTAAAGCAACAAGAAGGATCTGGAAGCAATGATACCTAAAAGATTAAAACGGCAATGTCACTGAATGACATAGACTTGGGCATAAAGAAAGAGAACAAGTCGGCATCATTTAAAAGTATACATAAAAATAAATGTACTACTTATAACCAGGAATTGAAACATTCAGTAGTATCGCAACTTCTTCTTGACAACTAGTTGAAATAAATTACGATCTTAAATCTAAAAACAAGGCATTCAGGAATATGTACCATTCTTGCATAACAGCAAAATATAAAAAAATAAAATGAATTTCCTGCTGCTGGCCCTTTTCTACAATATAGTTGTAAATTATGCATGTTCAGTATATGCTTAAGAAAAGTGATGCTGTCATTAAGTTTCTAGTTTATTCTTTACTGGCTAGTTACTGAAGGTTCTTTTTGATAATTCAGTTAAATTCCAGCAAGCTCTGCATGTACAAAATAAATCATTTTGATGCGTTCATTAAGTTTTAAATACTTATGTTTTATTCTTCCAGGGTATGAGTGCCACTGATTTTCAGTAAGTTCTTGCCTCCAGGAATTCTTCTTGCTGTGTATGTATATTCTTATTTTTTTTTAAAATTTTTGCATCCAGATCATACACGAAAAGCATTTCCATACTAGATAATTTACCTTTCTACAAATGAATGAATCAATCAGTAAATACTATAAAACATGTAAGGTTCCCAAAGATAAAATAAGAATTCAGTATCATATACAAATTAGAATGAAAAGCAAGTATAGTTAGCAATGCTGTTTCATTAGTTTTTAATAATAAAATGCTTTGCCATTTACTGTGTTATGTGTCATGGCTAAAGAATTTTAACAGAGAAACAGACACAGTTATAACAGTTTCAACTGTATAAACATCTCATAGATTCATAGGTGGTTACTGGGCTATTGATGCAAAGGTCTTTATAAGCCTAGCTGAGTTCACCCAATATAAAGGATCTTGCCTAAACTCGAGATCTTAGTTAGCAACAACTGCCCTATTTCATTAAGGATATCCATACCTCCAGGCTAGTTGCGTAGCATAATGCATCCAAGGTTATCCAAGTGCAACTAACTCTGGGCAAAATTGCAATCCAAATTGTAGCTTGCTACAGATCCCCGACCATGCCCCAGTATTCCCACTCCTATTTTCTTGATATACTGGAAAATATTAGGGTTCAACCAAACACCCTAATAATGGGTGATTTGAACTACCCCACCATAAAAAGTCCTTCACTCAATGCTTTCTGGAATTCATAAATTCCAATGCCCAGATAAACTTATCCACACCCCCACCAGAGGCAACAGTATCCTAGACCTAGTCATTACCAACATGAGTGACCGGTGTTCCACACCTGAAGTCAACTCCTCATTGGTCAGATCCGACCATAAACTAATCACCATAGATAGCCGCAACCTGCCCCCACCCACCATTAAGGAAACCATGGTAAAAAACTTCTCCAAAGCCAACTTCATGCTTAAGACAGAAGTGGCGAAATTCATGACACCCATGCAGATGGACAATACAGTTAAGATTGCTGAATCCTACACAAATGCACTCTATAAGCACTTACACGAGTGCATCCCATACAGAACCAAGATGCTATCCTCCAAAAAAAAGGAAGCAAATCTGGTGGCCGCCTGCCATAAACTGAACAACAGAAGGAAGAAACTGTTGCAAAAGAGTAAACTCCCATGAGTGGAGAAGCTCCCTGGTCAGCCTCAGTAAGAAGCAGAGATCCCTTATAAGATCCTCCAAAGCCAGCTACGAAAAAAAATCACCACTGATTCTAAGGGCAACCACAAAGCATTCTATAGCTTTGTCAAGAATCTCAATGGCAACACCCTGATCTGATCTGAGTTACAGCACAATGGCACAAAAATTACAGAACCAACTGATATTGCCAACATCCTGGCAGATAGGTTCAGTGCCAACTTTACCACCCTCTCACCCCCTAAAGGGCCCATATCTATAGAGGAAGAATGCAGAGTCCCTGTAATCACATCTATGCAGGTAAAAGCTGCACTCTCTAAAACCAAAAACACAGCATCCATGGGACCAGACAACATCCCAGGCTGCATTTTACATAAACTTCAGAACGAACTGGCTCCCAACCTAAGCACCATGTTCAGTCATAGTCTCACGTCAGGCTTTGTGCCTACTGAATGGTGCACTTCAACAGTTATCCCATTCCACAAAGGGGGAGCCACCACTGAGCCTGGGAACTATCGCCCTATTAGTCCGATGAGCCTGGTCGGCAAGGCCATGGAATGTATCATCATGGAACTCATAAACAAAGACATTGGTAACCTCCAAACTCTGGACCCCACCCAGTTCGGGTTTGTGAAAGGCAGATCATGCCTTCTGAACCTAATTGACTTCTTTGAGGCAGTCACCAAACCTTTATATGAGGCTGAGGTGGTTCACACACCCTTTCTTGACCTCGACAAGGCTTTCAACACCATCCCCTATTCTGGAATTTTAGCTAAACTCACTAAACTAGGTATAAATCCCTACTTCACAAGATGGGTTGCCAACTGGTTCACTGACAGAAGCCAGACTGTAAAAGTTGGAGACTCCAAATCTGACTTCAAACCAGTGACAAGTGGAGTACCACAGGGTTCAGTCCTGGGACCTCTCCTGTTTGGTATCTATTTCTCTGAAGTACAGGCTAACACAGAAGGCCTCAGGTTAACGAAGTTCAGAGAGGACTGTGAACTAGGAGCCATAGTTGAGTCCCCAAATGATGTGGACATCCTACAGAAGGGCCTCACTGAGACAGATGCCTGGTGTCAGAGGCATGGCCTCAAACTCAGTGCCAAAAAGTGCAGTGTAATCCCCTTTGGTAAAAACTCTGTACCCATGAAATGCCACATAAACGGCAGTCTACTTAATGCCAAATGTGTGATAAGAGACTTTGGGACCCAGGTGGACAGTAGTCTCTGCTTTGATAATCACATCGCCAGAGTAGTCAGGAAATCCTTCTACATGGCACACCATCACAAAAGGTTCTCATCCAGGAAAAAAGAGGTCATTGTTCCCCTCTACTCATCACTCATTAGACCCATTATAGAGTAAAACGCCCCTTTTGGAATGTACCTCACGAGACATCTGCAGCAGCTGGAAAGGCCACAGAAGTACCTCACAAAGAGGATTACTGGCCTCAAACAGATGCCCTACACTGACCGGATCAAAGAATTCTAGCTTTACCCAGTACTATATCGCCTACTCCAAGGAGATCTCTGCCTAACATATAAAGCTACATTAAACCCAGAGCTGTTGGACATGCTACACCTAAAGAAATCCCAATCCCTCCGAGCTACACGCTGTAGGGGCCTAAACCTTGTCACCACAATAAACAGGACATGCTGGAGGGATAGATTCTTATCCCAGAGACTTCCTATACTCTGGAACAAGCTACCCATCTATGTCAAGCAAAGTTCTTCATTAGCACTCTTCAAGAAAAATCTTGATGAGTGGATGGGAAATAGGAAATACACCCCAGGGATCACTTCTGTGGCTCTGCTAGACAGGGACACAGGAAATTAACTTTCTTGGGTGGAGTAAGCCAGGGAACCTTGTTGGCTAGGTTTACTTAGGCCCTTGGGCCGATAGCATAGTACCTACCTATGAACCTTTAAGTGGGTCATAGGTGAAATCCCTGGCAGGAATTTATGGTTTCCCATCCAGTCTATGCTTAAACAGGGTTATAAAGGGGCTTTGTTTGAGGTGAACCAGTAGTCTATTCCAGCGGAGTGGCAACCTCTGAGAGACGTATCTCTTTCTCCAGCAGATCCTATTTATGGTGCAGGCCAGGTTAAGGTGCTGGAGCAGGTGACCCTTGTCCCATCTGATTTGCAGATGGCAGCATTTCCAGGTTTGGATCCAGGATCCAAGATTGCTCTGTAGGCCAGGCACAAGTCTCTTTTAATTAGCCTGTACGCTACTAAGTACAGAGACAGTGACTTTAGCCTGTCAATGTATGATGTGCTGATACCCTGAATTTTCTTCATTAGAAATCTTTGAAGTCTTTCAAGTTGCTGCAGATGCTTGGTAAGGTACATACCAAAGGGAGCATTGTACTGAATTATTGGCCTGATGACAGTCGAGTACAGGGGTTTTATAACTTCTTTTGCTCTTGAGGCAATCCTTTTGCTAATGAGGTATGCGACGTAGAATGCTTTCCTTAGCACAGTTTGGTGGACAAACTTTAGGCTACTGTCAACTTGCATTCACAAGTCTCCTACTACTGAGTTTTGACTTAGTGTATCATTATTTATACGATAGTTTGCAGGGATATCATTTTTACTGAATGGGGTGATAATTAATTTTTGGCATTGAGTTTGAGCCCATAGCTTTGGTACCAATCACTGATTTATACAAGTCACTCTTGAAGTATATTGACATAATTTGGGGACTCAATGATTGCACCTATTTTGCAGTCATCAGCAAACTTATTCAGCCACAGCCCCATTGTTTTCACCTAAACTTCTGAGAAGTATATTTCAAAGAATAGGGAGCCCAGCACTGACCCCTGTGGAACCCCACTGGTGACACATCTACTAGATGAGATAAAGTCCCCAACTTTGACTGACTGTGATCTGTCAGTGAACCAGTTAGCAACCCACCTAACATAAGGGTTGATATTTAACTGGAAGTGTATCAATAATGCCCAAATCTGGGATTGTACTGAAGGCCTGGTCTAAATCAAGGTAAACTGTATGCACAGATTTACCTCTGTCTATGGCTTTGGTGATGTTTTAGAAGAAGTCCACCAGGTTTAATAGGCATGACCTGCCTTTGACAAAACAAAATGTGTCGGATCAACGGTTTGGAGATTACCTATATACTTACAAGTCCAGGATGATTTGTTCCATGGCCTTACAGATGAGGCTGGTTAAGCTTAAGGGTCTGTAGTTCCTAGGGTCTGTTGCTGTACCCCTTTTATGACTGGAGATGATGGTTCCTGTTTTCTATTCAGCAGGGACAAAACCAGGACTCAGGCTGTGGTTGAACAGAGTACCTAACTGAGTTGCTAACTCATGTTTCAGACCATTTAAAATGCACACAACTGGGATATCATCTAGTCCCACAGAGGTTTGTTTTGGCCTTGGAGAGAGCATTAATTACTTGCTCTTTGGAGATGTAGAGGGAATGCTTTGTGGAATCTTTTGGGGGGACAGATGGGTGAAATTTTCACCAAACCTGTCAGCTAGATGCCATCTATAGCTTGTTGAGCACACGTCTGGGTCCTACCTTTTAGGTTACGGATATAACTGAAGAATTTTTTTTTTAGGGAGCCCAGCAAAAAAAAATAAAAATTTATTTTTAAATCTCATTCATTATTGTTCATTGCTCTCTCTCTCAAATTTTTGCTCTTTGTATTTTTTTTCTTAGCTTATATTTCTAAAGGACTCTGTATAATTCGACCTCACCCTTATGTAAAAAAATGTACCATTACTCACTTTAATATTTCTTTATACTGTATTTCTTTGTTTGTTTTGTCATTGTTTCTGCTTGGAGCTTTTCTCCCCGGACCTCTACTGAAAATGGACATGTATCCAGTTAGACTAGGTCAACAAATGTAAAATAAAATAAATAAATAAATAAATGTCTCATGGTTATCCTTAGCTATGGTTGCTGAATTTCTTTTTCAAAGCTGCCCTTAGAGGATTTTATAAGTTGTCTTAGTTGTTTGTTCAAGCAGAGGAGGGTGTTCTTCCAGTGCTGGGATCTCTCCTTTATTCTTAGATAGCAACTTTTTCCTCTTGTTGTATAACTTATTAATACTAGATATCCACCTAGAAGGCTTGTTTTTTTCTTGAGAATCTTGTTTTAATTCTATTAGGAACAGCTGTGTCAATACATTTGTACAAGTGTTTGTACAGGGCATTTGTGTATACCTTATTATAGCTGCCAATGTGATCTGTGGGAACAGGAGCTTGGAAATTATTTATGTCATCCCTTAGGGGGGTAAATTAGCTTTGGTGAAAATGTTTAGCCTGATTTCACCTAAGAAGGGTTCAGGTGTTATAGCTACTTCAAATGTGACTGATTTGTGATCAGGTTTACAATGGTCACCCATGTTGGTGAGGACCAGGTTGAGAATATGTGAGCCCCTTGTGGAGTTGCATATTATTTGTTCCAGGGGATTAGTGTTAAACCTAGAAATCTTTGTACAACCATGTTGGTACTCATATAAGTTTCCCAGACAATACAGGGATAGCTACAATTGCCCATGACTAGAGAGTGTTTGGCTGTAATTTGATTGACTCAAGTAGGTCCAAACAAACAGCATAGGTATCCTGGTTCATTGAAAGGGTCCTATAGTTAATGATGAGTTAAAGAAGGGGGGTCTTACCCACAGTTAGTTGAACCTAGAGTAACTCAGTGGAGTTTTCCTGTCTAACCAGTCTAGAGGTGCATTTATCTTTGACGAAGATAGATCTCCTCCTCCGGTTCTCACACGTTCATTTTGTGGTCTGAAAGTGTGGAAGGCATTGTAGCCTTGCAAGGCCGGGGTACTATCTGTGGCTCTGAACCAAGTTTCTGTGACTGCACAGATGTCAACATTCACCAGGGAGAGGAGTACATCTAAAGTGCAGTTTCTGTTTTAAAAACTCCTAGTGTTTAGCAGCACAACCTTTAATTTGTGAGTCATATAATCACGTTGGAAATTTTGTTCTTGAGACCTGTGCTACTTATATGTACTATCTCCGAGATCGCACTACAGTGAGGAAAAGGGTATATTTCCTTACTCCCACTGTACTGTGCTTTGGTTAACTGATTTATGTGAAAGTGCACTTTTGCTGAAGTAGGTCTCGGCTTTCTGTTATTCAAAAAAGCATGCTTTCAAACAACAGAAACAGACCTACATATATATATATATATATATATATATATATATATATATATATATATTAGATATATGGGTTACATACCATATTTGAAAAGCAAGTATGTTTGAAAATCATCTGATTGAATATACTAGATTTTTTTTTGTCTATGTGAGATAAAGTGGGGATCAGGGAATTTGCACTTTCTTCAATGTAGTGTGAACTTGGAGTTGGTAATAAGCAGGAGATGAGGGTGCTCAGGTACTTGCCCCCTCCAGAAAATATGTTTTTCCTTTTTTTTTCCAATTATTTGCAGCTTGAGCATTTGTTTTCAATCATTAGGGGTTCTGTATTTTGCACATTTGAATAATTCAAACAGTGGTACTGAATCATGGCAACTGCGGGTTTGGTTGACTACACATATGGCTGACAGGTGTGTGAGATCACACAATTCTTGGGGGTGGGAAGTATGCCCTTTAAATGACATTGTGTGTTCTCAGAATTAGTATATATAATTAGCACATGGAGAGTGGGGGGGGGGGCTTTCTCCTTGTAAAACATGATTTTATCTTTTTTAGTTTAAAATTTTACATGCACCAAGGTTGTCTGATGCTTGTGTAGTGGCATGCTAACATTCACACTGTCAAAGTTTTGTGGTCGATATTTTTAATGGTTAACATATAGGTGTTTCAACTACAAACTGCGCGCACACACACACGCGCGTGGGCGTGCACACAGACACTTTTTTCAAGAGTGGCCAATATAACA
Organism: Protopterus annectens; assembly: GCF_019279795.1. Taxonomy (NCBI): domain Eukaryota; kingdom Metazoa; phylum Chordata; order Ceratodontiformes; family Protopteridae; genus Protopterus; species Protopterus annectens. The sequence goes on along the minus strand of NC_056743.1, from coordinate 515,398,645 downwards.
AGTTGAGAATTTATGAATGATTTGTCTTAGCCCACACTGTGCCAAGCTATTTATAATTTTGTTCCCACTAGGACGGACATACAATCTCTTGGATTTAGAGAAATGGGGTTGTGGTCACTTAAATTGTCTACCACAGGTAGATCAATTTTCATGATGGCAAAAGAAAGCAAATCAGAGACGGCTGTAGCTAAAATGAGAAAGACTTCATTTATCAACTAATTTGTATGTATTTGAATCATTTGTTAATATTGATTGAGCCAAAATCACTTTGCAGTATTAGTATTGTCTGACAGTTCATCACATTAGGACAAGCAACAGCCCAACACTCACTTACACAAATGCTCACGTACACACACATACTCCATAGTGATGTTAGGGTGGTCTCTGAAATGGAAAATGTTATCCCAAGGGTCGCTGAACAGGAACAGAAAAGGGCATGTCAGTGAAGGGACTTGAGCAAGGGAGGATGAATTGTTTGATAAATGTGGTGTTATCACACACATAGATAACACAACAGTTTTTGCTGAGCTAGCAATATGTTATGTGGATATATTTTTTTTACAAATACAGAGCTGTAAGAATTTGTCTTATAGGTTTCATTAGAAAACATATGGTACATCCACAGTAATGAAGTTGAGAGGCCTATTGTTTCATAATACAAACACTGTACGCTTAGTGTCTAAATCCTAATGCTGTTATATCCAACATACATCAAGAATGCTGCAGGCATACCAGTCTTATTGGACTTAGCAAACTAAGGAAATGCTTTATATTGATTCAGCATTTACAGTGAATTAGTATTCGTATATCACAAGGCCACCCATGAGATCTGAACGCAATGATTAGCTCTGTCGTGCTGTACATTTGTCATTGGTTTACATCACTGTGAGCAGCCTACGGTTAGCTGCCAAGCATATTTCTTATTAATTCATAAAGAACAGCTCAGTAAAAATGATTGATATTTCTCATAACAGATTATTGGGTTTATGCTATGAATAACCATATCCAAGCATGAGATCATTCAACCTAACTGCATTAAAGTTGTGAGCAGGTCATAAACAGAACTATTGTTATCATTTTACACTTGCTGTTTTATTGTTATTTCATGTTTTTACCATATGGAATAATTTTATTTTCCTTGCACTTTGGATCAGATGATCTCAGCAAAGTAACTTTTTTTCATTTGCTATTATTGTGAATTTATATATTAGAACACGATCGCCATAAGCCAATATAGCCATTTAAAATTTTCTGATTTTACAGAATCAAACTTCTGCTGACACCAAGAACTATATTTTCCATCAAAATTCTGTCAGTGCTATTGTTTGCAGAACTAGACAAAACTATATGCTGAGAAAAAAATCAAGCAATCATCAAGCTTAGCAGGGTCAGTAGTGGACTATTACCTTATTAAGTAACATTGTGATAATGAGGAGTAATTCTGCAGGTGATACCCTGGCAGCTGGTGCAGACCATTAAGGCTCGGAGCTAAGAACAAGCTACTTTAGTTAAGGGCACAGTAGACCTCCATTTGTCTACTGTGTGAAAGAAAGTTTCTAGTAAAGACAGTGCTCTTTTGTCAACCATGGAAATGGACACTTGTGGTCAGTTGGGTTACAGAGTTAAAATGTGTAAAATAAGTACATTAACAAAATGAATATTACTGAACCCTGGAAAGAGAGGCGTGTGCTCAGTGAGCTTAACTAGTTACCAAATGTATAAAATAAACAAAAATAAATGTTAATATCAGTGGCTCAAAATGCAGCAAACCTGCCTTCAGTGCTACAAGACCAGAAGGTTGTGGGTTCTATTCTCATACTACGTACTTGGATTAATTTCCCAACACTGACACTGCAGCATAAGGGATGTGTACTCTTTACTATGCCATCCTTAGGATGAGACATTAAACTTAGCTCCATCTGCCTGACTTGGTGGTAGCTCAGGTGGATGTAAAAGATCCCATGGCACTTGTCAAAAAAAGAAAGTAAAGGAAGTTTCCTAGTGCCCTGGCCAAATTTCCCCTAGTCAGTATGAATACCACCTCTGACCTCCCCTTGAAAAGAGAACAAAGTCCTAGTAGGACTAACCCAGTCAACAAAGAGTTAAGAGCTAACTAACATTGGGTAAGATCGCAATTCAAGTCGTAGCCTGCTGTAAGTCCCCAACCATGTTCCAAGACTCTCACTCCATGTTCCTAAGCATCCTGGAAACTATTAGGGTCCAACCCAACACTCTCATACTAGGTGACTTCAACTGACCCTCCATCAACTGGAAAAACTGCGGAAAAATGCAGCAATACACTGGCCCAATGCTTCCTGGAATTCATCACTTCCTATGCCCTGGACCAGCTCATTCTTACCCCAACTAGAGGAAGCGACATCCTTGACCTGGTTATTATGAAAATGGACAATGGTTGCTCTACACCAATAGTCCATTCCTCCCTGGTTAGATCCAACCACAAACTAATCACCATGGAAATCCACATCTAACCCACACCCCCTGCAAAGGTAATCACCATGAAAAACTTCTCCAAAGCTGACTTTGGGCTCCTTAAAACTGAGATGGCTAACTTCATAGCACCCATTTCAATGAAAATAGATGCATGACTATTGATCATACACCGATGCACTGTATGAATACGTACATAAATGCATGGAACTAGCCATATCCAGCAGAACCAAGACACTCTCCTTTAAAAACAGGAAGCTAATCTGGTGGTCCCCTGCAATTAATAAACTCTACAACAGAAGGAAGAAACTGTTGCAGAGAAAGATGAAGTCCCAAGACTGTAAAAACTCCCTTATTAGCCTCAACAAAAATTTGAGATCCCTCAGCTAGCTAAGAAGGCAGAATCACGGCAGACACTAAAAACAACCACAAAGCCTTCTATAGTTATATCAAGAATTTCCACGGCAATACCCAGGTTTGCTCTGAGTTACTGCACAATGGTACATCCTATACTGAGCCAACAGATATTGCCAACATACTGGCTTACAGATTTAGTGCCAACTTTACCCCCCTATCCCCCCTAAAGGACCAATCACAATACCGGGGCAATGCCAGGCACCAAGCATTACTGCAGCACAGGTTAAAGCTGCATTGTCCAAGGACAAGAATACAGCTTCCATGGGACCCAACAATAACCTTGGATGTGTTCTACATAAACTAAAAAGTGAACTGGCACAGCATTTGTGTGTCCTGTTCAATCACAGCCTCACCTCAGGCTTTGTCACTACCAAATGGCACACTGCTACAGTCATACCTCTCCATAAAGGGGGAGCAACTACAGACCCTTGGAATCTTCACCCCATTAGCCTGACAAGTCTGATATGTAAGACTATGAAGCACATCATCATGGACCTAATTAACAAGGATATAGGAAATCTCCAAACTCTAGATCCCATGCAATTTGGTTTTGTGAAAGGTAGATCATGCCTGCTCAACCTGGTTGACTTCTTTCAGTCAGTCACCAGAGCTGTGGATGAGGGCAAGGCAGTTCATACAGCCTACCTTGATCTGGGCATGGCCTTTGATACCATTCCCCACTCAGGAATTATTGATAAACTCACCAAACTAGGCATCAACCCCTACATCACTAGGTGGGTTGCAAACTGGCTCACAAATAGAACCCAGAGTGTGAATGTAGCAGACCCGAAGTCAGACTACCGGCCACTTACGAGTGGAGTCCCACAGGGATCGGTCCTGGGTCCTCTCCTGTTTGGCATCTACTTCTCAGAAGGCCAGGTGAACACGGAGGGACTCTGACTGACCAGGTTCACAGATGACTGCAAGCTGGGAGCCATTATTAACTCACCAAGTGATGTAGACAATCTACAGAAAGGCCTCACTGAGACCAATGACTGGTGTTCAAACTACGACCTTAAGCTTAATGCCAAAAAATGCGTCGTCATCCCCTTTGGGAAAAACTCAGTTCCCACCAATTACCACATCGATGGGAGCTCACTGAACACTGAAGGCGTTATAAGGGATCTGGGGACACAGGTTGACAACAACCTCTCATTTGACCACCACACTGCCACTGTGGTCAAAGTCCTTCTATGTGGCACATCACATTACCAAGGGATTTGCATTCAGGAAGAAAGAGGTCATCATCTCTCTCTACTCTTCCCTCATTAGACCAATCGACAATAATGCCCCATTTGGCATGTACCTCACTAAACACCTGCAACAGCTGGAGAGGCTGCAAAAGTACCTCACAAAGAGGATCCTAGGCCTTAAACACATGTCCTACATGGGCAAACAAAAAACTCCAGCGATTCTCTGTCTCATATCGTCTACTAAGAGGCAATCTCTTCTTGGCTTAGAAAGCCATGTCTGACCCAGCTCTGTTAGAAATGCTACATCTAAAGAAATCCCTATCACTCCGCACCACACAGAACATGCAGGAGGGACAGATTCATAACCCAGAGACTGCCCATGCTCTGGAATAGACTGGCCTTCTTCAAGAGAAATCTTGATGAGTGGATGGGAAACAGAGAGTTCACCCCAGGATCACTCCGGTGGCTGTACTCAACAGAGGCACTGGGAACTAATGACGGGTGGTACAAAGCCAGGGCACTTCTATGGGCTATGCTTGTAAATGATCCAGGGCCATTAGACTAGTACACACCTATGAACCTAATAATTAATAAATAAATACCGAATTGAGAATTGTGCCATTAGCATTGGAGTAGCTCCTGTTCCTATGAGTATACCCCTTGACAATAACTTAGACAAGTGGCATATCTATTATCAAACAACCTTGCTGCTATATAGTAGAAAATAGTACTGTAACAATGCTTTTAATAGTACCCTGAAAAAGAGACCTCTGATCAAACTGTGTTGTATGGTCTTGAAATGAAAATGTTTCCTGGACAGTCATACTAGCCAGATTACATTCAAAATATTTTAGTGAGCTGTGTATTATTGGTAATGGTTTTTGACTGATTACTGACAATAGGCATCCTTCTTCAGGATCTCCATCACTGAGAGATTTCTGTTTCTATATACACACATACACACACACAAACACATATATATATATATATATATATATATATATATATATATATATATATATATACACACACACACACACATACACACAAACACACACACGCACAGTGGATATAAAAAGTGTACACACCACTGTTAAAATACCAGGTTTTTGTCATATAAAAAATGAGACCACAATAAATCATTTCAAAACTTTTCCCACCTTTAATGTGACCTATAACCTGTACAATTCAATTGGAAAACAAATTTGTTAGAGGAAAAAAAATAGAAAATAAAAAATGTACAATAAGCTGGTTGCATAAGTGTGCACACCCTTAAACTAATACTTTGTTGAAGCACTTTTTGATTTAATCCCAGCATTCAGTCTTCTTGGGTACACAACTGCCATCAATTAAAGAGCCTCTGCTTAACCCCAGATAAAGTTCAGCTGTCCTAGTAGGATTTTCCTGACATTTACTCAGTTGCCTGCTACAGATTTGCAGAGAGCTTTCAAAGCATCAGAGGGATCTCATTGTTGAAAAGTATCAGTCAGGAGAAGGGTACAAAAAAATTTCCGCAGCATTGGATATACCATGGAACACAATGAAGACGGTCATCAAAAAGTGGAGAAAATATGAGACAACAGTGACACTGCAAAGAAGTGGACATCCCTCCAAAATTGATGAAAAGACAAGATGAAAAATGGTCAGGGAGGCTTCTGAGAGACCTACAGCAACACTGAAGGAGCTGCAGGAATTTCTGGCAAATACTGGTTGTGTACTACATGTGACAACAATCTCTTGTATTCTCCATGTCTGGATGATGGGGTAGGGCTGCAAGATGGAAGCCTTTTCCTACACAGAAAAAAGCATCTAGGCCCAGCTGAAATTTGCAAAATAATATATCAAGTCTCCCAAAAGCATGTGGGAAAATGTGTTATGGTCTGATGAGACCAAGGTTGAACTTTTTGGATACAATTCCAAAAGGTACATTTAGGGCAAAAATCTTCGCATCACCAAAAGAACACCATCCCCACAGTGAAGCATGATAGTGGCAGTATCATGCTTCGGGATTGCTTTTCCTCAGATGGAACTGGGGCTTTAGTCAATGTGGAGGGAATTATGAACAGTTCCAAATACCAGTGACTTTTGGCTCAAAACCTTCAGGCATCTGCTAGAAAGCTGAAGATGAAGAGGAATTTCACCCTTCAACACAACAATGACCCCAAGGATACATCCAAATCAACAAAAGAAGGACTTCGCCAGAAGAAAATTAACATTTTGGAATGGCCCAGTCAGAGCCTAGACCTAAATCCAATAGAAAATCCGTGGGGTGACCTGAAGAGGGCTGTGCACAAGAGATGCCCTCGCAATCTAACAGATTTGGAGCGCTTTTGCAAGGAAGAGTGGGCAAATATTGCCAAGTCTAAATGTGCCATGCTGATAGACTCCTACGCAAGAAGACTGAATGCTGTAATTAAATCAAAAGGTGCTTCAACACAGTATTAGTTTAAGGGTGTGCACACTTATGCAACCAGCTTATTGTACATTTATTTTTTATATATATTTCCTCTAACAGATTTGTTTGTTTTTCAATTGAATTGTACAGGTTATAGGTCACATTAAAGGTGTAAAAAGTTTTGAAATGATTTATTGTGGCCTCATTTTTTTATATCACAAAAACCTGATATTTTAACAGGGGTGTGTACACTTTTTATATCGACAGTATATCGGATGACTTTACAGTGTTTGCTGATAGTATAATAGGAAGGCAATGCTTTGCCAGTGGAACTATTCAAAATTCTAAATGTGTTAAATGCAAGGTAAGTTTGCTATGAATAGCCTTCTACATTAGAACTAAACAGAAATGCTTAAAAATTAATTTAGTATATACAACTTCATTTCTTAAAGAAAAACAATTAAAAATACAGTTAAAGAGCAGCGCAAAGAAAAAAAAAACTAGTCAAATACATTTGCAAACTGTTTAAAACCTTGCACTCTTAAATCATACAAGGATCATTTGCAAGCTATAACCTAAAACGTGCCAAACATCTGCATAGACCTTAATTTATTATTCACAGCGTGTCTCTTTCACTCTGCTTCGATCTTATTCTCTCTTAGTATAGCTTGTGGTGGACTGGCCCTACTTATTCTTCTGCCATGACCTAACGACCTCACAAAAACAGAACAATTTCATAGATATGTCTGATGGTGAGTAATTTATTGGGAAAGGAAAGAAAATTGCATTATTAAAGTAGGCAGAAAACAGCTTAGCAGCTGGTTTACTGTCATGATGCTGATTGTTTCTACATTTAAAGATGCTCTTTGGTATCCCTTGCAAAAAGTTGACTTCCTCCTAGAAGTATTTTTTTTCAGACCATGAACAATTTAAGATTCTTTACTGTAACCAGTCTATATTTGCATATTTTGCTTTAGAAGTGCACTGCCTACTGAGTTATATCCTATACCATTCTATTATATCTGACTTAAAACCATGTTATGATCCGGAATAATTGTTAGAAAATTAAAATGTATGACAGAAACCAAGTAATTAACTACTGAAACGAGTACAAGCCAAACTTGAACATGAAATAAATGCATAAAAAAGGCTAAAGCACACAGCCTCAAAATTTTATAACTTTATTCTGTCTTTTGCCTTTGTGGTAAATTTAAAATGAAATTAAATTTATTGCACCATCATACACAAATACGGGTCTATATTACATAGTCGAAGTTTAATAACTTCAAACATGGAATGTTCAAACCAACCTGATCGAAGTTAACAAACTTCAACTATGGATAAAAAAAAACAAAAAAACAAAACAAACTGTTGTAAGGAGGGGCAAGCCCCCCTGCACCCCCCACACCCCCCGCTACTTAAATATACCAACTCCGAGATCGCACCACATTGAACAAAATGGAAACCTCCCCTTACAAAGATTTCTGTTGAAAGGCTCGAACTTCTCCAAATTCGAACTTATGATCTCGACCATATGAGGTTCGAACTTGCAGAAGTTAGACTATCTGATAGGAATCCCACAAATACACCTTCAGAGAGCAACCTGCTATACCTAAAAAATAAACAGCTACATTACCATTAAATTATTTCTATAGAATGCTACTTGAAAAGCACTACACATTGAATTCAACTTTGTTCTTTTTCTGTTTCAAATTTCGTTTGATACCAAGTCTGTCAATAACTCCATATCACTTATTTGAGGCCAATAGCCAGCTTATGCTATACAGTAGATCATTATCTGAGCATCTTTAGATGCGTTTCATGCACAACTCCAAAAACAAAAAAATTAAGAAAAGGCCTCTAAGTACTCTACATAGACTCATAGAGTAGTGTTTCATCTATTTTGACATAGGATGGACAAGGTTATTTATCGTCGTCTAAATATGTCTGTTGTCCTGCGTGGAAACAATCCTCTACCCTATATATGGTAACATAAATTACTTGCTTCATAATGTGGGGTTTATATGACAATGTACCTATGCTAAGCAGCTTAAAGGGTTACTCTGCCATTACTCACATTCTTTTTTTTTGCATTAGATACACATTTCTCTTCTGTTTGGTATTTATTTTGTAGACATCTAAGCCAATATCTGAAGTGTGGTTGATCAAGTTTCTAATGACTGCAAGCTGGGCACTGTTATCCACATATCCACTTATAATAAACTGCTACAAAAGGGATTAAAATAAGGACATACTTGGTGTACTGAAAATGGTCATAAGCTAAATTCACACAATTGCAGCATTCAGCAAAAAAGCTGTTTCTATCTCATCTGTTAAAAGGGGCACTCCTTTTCAAACCAATGATGATTTTCAGTGCTATGATGAGTTTCATCATTGTGTAGTGTGCACTGTGCAAGCTGTTTTCCCTTTTTCTCCACAGTGGTGTGACCGTGGAATTGGTTTATATAATTTTGAGGGTTGTGAAAGGTTTGCCCCTCAAACTGAGAAGTCACGGTGGAGGCATGACCCCTGCAAACATTTGTTTCTGGTTTTAAAGGCTTATCGACTCATCATTTTTGAACTTATTCTTTTGGTAAACTGTCAGAGGAAAAAGGTACTGTAGAACTCGCAAAGTAAATTCTGTGATTGCTTTCCTAATATTGCACTTGTGTTCCTGTCAGCACATTTTCAATATGTTTAGTCATTTCTGTTTCTTTGTTCGCTTTATTTTCATTATTTTTTCATCATTTTGTCATGAATTTGTTGTTGTTCTTAGTCTCATATTGCATCTGGTGGTCTCACAACTCTGAAGTACTCAAAATGTATTGCAGCACAATCTGTGAAAAATGGTAGCACAATGTCCGAAGCCTCATCACCTCCTTTTACTGCAGCAACATCTAGGTCGCTTTGCAAGCAGAGCCATAAAGAATACTTGAGCTGGAACTGCTTTGACTGTTGAGCCACTGGAACATAATGTTTTTGGTTTATATCTTGTAAATTCTTTAGCCCACAGCAGGTGTTTAAATAAAGACTCCCAGGGAAGTAGAAGGCATACGTGTGGCTTTACTAGCATGACAAACAACTGCTTGAAAAAGGAGATGATGATATATACATTCTTACATTAGCTTTGTAGTTTACTTTAAAAGGTGTTGAAAAATCACATATGTATTTATAGGGTTTATATTTTATTCAAAAGGAGACATCTGTCAAAGTGGGAATTATCATAATATTTCACTAAGCATGTATGTATGTGTATGTGTATATATATATATATATATATATATATATATATATATATATATATATATATAAATATAAGATAGCAATGTTCTCACAGAACAGTGGGGATTGAAGAATTTACCATTCTTCCACTGTAATACAATCATGGAAAAGGTGTATATACAACTAGCGGGGGGGGGGGTGTAAGGGGCTTGCCCCAAAACAGAAAAAAAATATGTTTTTATGTTTTTGGTTCAGCTTTTAATTTAATGTATTTAAGGTTTGATGTCTCTACATTTCAATGAAATTTTATATATCCACATATAGCTATGTAGCCGAAATAAAACAGCAACTTTGTTAATTTTCTTTCCATAATCAATGGAAGATACATTCGATAAATGTCTTCCACTTACTGTAGTTTTGAGCAAAGTTTGAATATGAATTTATTATACATACAAAGAACAGCGGAGCATAAGATCTTCTCATTAGAAACTATAATGCTGAATAATGACTCAGATACCCTACTTACTGTGACTGCCATTTACTGCATGATACTACAGTTCTTAAAGTTATAACATATGCTACAACTCCCCTTTTAAAAAAAAATAAATATGTTAATGATGTACTTATTCATTACTTCCCATATAATATTTCTTCTAATTATTTTGCATCTATGCCTGCTGGCAATCAAGCTCTCCCCTCTTTCAGCAACGTAGTAACCAATTATCCAACAAATCCACAAGAAGAAACACCACTGGTCACAGCTACTGAATTCCAAACCTTTATTATCAACCAAATAGCAGCCTTCACAAAGGTAAGCACTTTCATCCAAACACTATTAGGACTTCTTCAGAACAGCATGGTACTGAAACCCAACCCTTACATACCCACATTTTGCCTACTTAACCTTATTTACACCTTGATTGATTAATGACATCATACTTATAAAACTTCTAAAATATTACAGTGTTTGCACAAACTTAAATACATCCTAAACCCCATTAAAAACTTTGGGTACCTACCCTAAAATATATTTTAACAAAGCAGAAATACTCACATTGTCGTTTATACCTGGGAAATTGATTGTATCCAGATGCAATTGCCACTTTAGTTCACAAATGTCCAGATGCACATCCAAAACCCTACCCTGTACATCTTTAACCAATTGCTGTAACACAAAAAAATCTAAAAGCATGTCCCTGATATTTGGAAATATGCCTGGCTAATGCATTAGTTGCTTTCCCATTTTTGATGTCCAATAAATGCTCATTGACCCTTTCTTTAAAATGCTTACTAGTCTTTCCAATATAAAATGCTGGGCAGTGCTCACATTTAGCCATATAGACCACATTCTGACTTTAACAATTAAAATGCCCCTGTATTTCCACATTACACCCATTAATGCATAACTTACTTCCAGTTTCCATAATGTGCTTACAAATTGCACACCTTCGACATGTAAAATTACCAATTTTCCTGTTAGGACTACTCATCAACAATATCTCCTTGCAAAACCTATCCTTCCTAAACACAAATCTCGCAATCCCCAAATTTTGTTCAACATTCCTGTCCAATTGTAAAAGCTCCCAGTTTTTCTGAATGACCTGGGTGACCCATTCCACATCTTGATTAAATGTGGTAATGATCATTAACCTCCCTTCCTTCAAAAAGTTATCAGGGTCTTGCCCCGTATACCTTCTTACATTACTATCAGTTACCCTTACTGTTGTGGTTCCTGTTACAATGGCTCTGTAAAAGCATTAATTTCCTTTCCTTATAATTTCCTCTTTTAATGATGCACAAAGTGGTTTGGGATAACCTTTTTTGGTAAATAACCCAATCATGAACTCTATTTCACTAAGGAATTTCTGTTCATTGCTGGTGATGAAAATGGTGATCATTTAAACACAGGCTAAAAGACATTGATATTTTTTATGTTGACAATGGACATATAATTGTGCATCATTAAAAGAGGAAATAAGGAAAAGAAATGAAGGCTTTTACAGAGCCATTGTAACAGGAACCACAACAGTAAGGGTAACTTATAGCAATGTAAGAAGGTATACAGGGCAGGACGTTGATACATTTTTGAAGAAAGGGAGGTTGATGAGTATTACCACATTTAATCAAGCTGTGGAATTGGTCACCCAGGTCATTCAGAAAGAGTGGTGACTTTTACATTTGGATAGGGATTATGAACAAAAGTTGAGTAATGCCCTGTGATTTGTGTTTAGGAAGGATAGGTCCTTCAAGGAGATATTGGAGACGAGTAGTCTAATGAAATCCTACAGTACTAACAGGAAAACAGATAATTTTACATGTCGAAGGTGTGCAATTTGTAAGCACATTATGGAAACTGGGAGTAAGTTATGCATTAATGGGTGTAATGTGGAAATACAGGGGCATTTTAATTGTTTAAGTCAGAATGTGGTCTATATGGCTAAATGTGAGCACTGCCCAGCATTTTATATTGTAAAGACTAGTAGGCATTTTAAAGACAGGGTCAATGAGCATTTATTGGACATCAAAAATGGGAAAGCCACTAATGCATTAGCCAGGCATATTTCCAAATATCAGGGACATGCTTTTAGATTTTTTGTGTTGCAGCAATTGGTTAAAGATGTGCAAGGTAGGGTTTTAGATGAGCACCTGGACATCTGTGAATAAAGTGGCAATTGTGTCTAGATGCAACCAATTTCCCAGGTATAAACGACAATGCGAGTATTTCTGCTTTGTTAAAATTAAAATATATTTTAGGGTAGGTACCCAAAGTTTTAATGGGGTTTAGGATGTATTAATATTTTAGAAGTTTTATGAGTATGCTGTCATTAATCAATCAAGGTGTAATTAAAGTTAAGTAGGCATGATGTGGGTATTTACGGGTTGCGTTTTAGTATCTTGTTGTTCTGAGAAAGTCCTAATAGTGTTTAGATGAAAGCACTTAACTTATTTGTGAAGGCTGTTATTTGGTTGATAATAAATGTCTGGAATTCAGTAGCTGTGACCAGTGGCATTTTTTTCTCCCCTCTTTCAGGCTTAACCCATTTATTCCCCTACCTACTGCACATGCACCTAGTACCGAAAGAAGGTAAGAGCATCCAGAGGAAGTCATCATACAGGCAAGCATGAGGGTTGCTTTTGCACCTCAATGTCATTCTGGCATCAGAATTTGTATGTCAGGGTCCTAATTCCATTCCTTGGTCATGACACGAATACCCTTCCATTTGCAGAGACTGTATTTACACCTCTGCCCCACATGTGGATGTGCATAAGCATATGACAGTAAGGGCTACTGTCAGCAAGTTGGAAGGTCATAGTCCATCTCCTCTCTGCACTGGCTAACTGCTATAGGTGGGCTTCTGCATTCACTAGAGCATCAGTAATCCAGCCAGAAGCGCAATCTCCCTCCATGATGAACAGATCCATCCTCACTGCCAACTCCACTAGGATCCTCAGCTGCTTCTTTACCTCATGTCACCTGGAGTGCAGTCAGGGCTTTATCCTTCTGTGAACTGTACATCTCTACTAATATGTCACCCATACCTCCCAACCGTACCAAATTACTCATTTTTTTACCGAGTTTTGGGGTTCAAATAATGAGGTGTCATGATTCCCAAGTGACACCCCTCCATTTCCGATTTTGCCAGTTTTTTTTTTCTTTTTGAGCTGATGTCATCACATACGTGATAACATCAGCTCCATCAGCCTGTCAGGTTTCTGCCCAGGAAGGACTTTGAATTTGAGAACTGCCCTTCTGCAAGGGCGAGCGGGAATGCTGGCATACTGCAGAGCTACTTGCAAGGATGTTTACTTGCCAGGAAATGAAGGTGCACTACAGAGCTACTTGCTGGACTTGTTTTGGAGCCAGGAATTGAATGCAAGCTACTTGCAAGGTAATTTAAGGATGTTTACTTGCCAGGAATTGAAGGTGATCATTTAGATGTGTGTGTATGCATGTGTGTGTGTGTGTGTGTGTGTGTGTGTGTGTGTGTGTGTGTGTGAATGCCCCAGGTAAATACACCCGGTAGCTACAGGTAGTACTCAGGCTCAAACCCTGTACCTTGGATACAGGTAAAAAGAGCCTCAAGTCCCTAGCTGCCACCATTTGTGAATTTATGCCTCATATTATTGTTCTTATGCTTCATATTTTTGTTCTGTTCCTCATAAAAATCTGTGGTTTTCAGAAATTTTGGGGCAAATCAGTGAAGGATTAAATTCACTAATGACAGTCATTTGAATTTCAGACTTCATATTCTTCAGAAAATAAATGGTAACACAAAACCTTTTATTATACCAATTTTCTAACTTTATAAGATCAGTATTTGAGATCTGTCCCTATTTTGGGGTTGTGTTTCCCCATTATTGGCTATGTCCATGTTTTTGTGCTAAGAGGTTGAGAGCTATGGTGAGAAGAGAAGTGAAAAATGAATTCACTAAATGATAGCCATTTAAGTTTCAGTCTTCCTATCTTTCAGAAAACTGCTGATTTGGCATAGTGGTATATTGCTCTGACTGTAGTGCACTGGGTCCTGGGTTCAAGACTTGGCAGTGAAATGCATGGTGGTAACATAATATTTTATTCTAGAAACTTTCCAAAATTATACAAGTAATCTTTAAAATGTGTCCCTGGTTTTTGGCCTTTTGCCCCCCCCCCAAAAAAAAACAAATTGAAAATAAGTGCGAGAAACTGTGCAGGATGCCTAATGGCTTACACTACTGTCATTCTATTTATTTATATATATATATATATATATATATATATATATATATATATATATATATATAGTGTGTGTGCAAGCAGAATTTTATTATGGAAATGTTATGAGTTGGGCAGTTTTGTCATTATTGGTTCATGCATTTTGTTTCATTGCCTACTGGAAAAATGTTCAAACAATAAATTTAAAATGCGCTCCAAGTCTAACAAGTGTGCTGAATTATACAAGGAATATAATTTAATAAAGTCAGGAAGGTGTATCAAAGAACACATGTATGTTTCTTGTTTTGTGTGCAAGAGGCCTATGATTTGAAAACAGCCCAAAGGTAATCTTTATCCACCACTGGCCAGATGCATTTTCTTTGGATGTGGTGAGAGTTTTAATGCTTCTTCAATGAATGTGAGTTTCAAATGCTAAGTCTATTTTCATTGTGAGACAGTATCGCTTGCTTTGTTTAGCAGATGTCTATTAGTGTTTGTGCATTGTGCTATAAAATGCAAATATAAAATCTAAATAATCATTGTAGAAGTAAAACAGCATGCACACTTTAGTGTTTATGGTAAATGGGGCAAAATATCCAGGTAATGTGACATTGGAATGACTGCAGTGGGACACTGGTGCCATATTTTGGTTGTCTGTTTTTCAGTTTGCATTTGAAAGTTGGTATACCACAATTCAGTTGGAGCAGGGTTATGTAATTATGTATGCAAATGTTATGTTAATCAGCATACAGATTTGTACCTATTTTTCATGGGCCTTTTACAGATTTTTGATGTTTCCAGGTTGAGCGCTATGATATCACTCATTAGATTTTTCATTATGTAGAACTGCATAGGCTGTCTATTAATTAGGTTGGTCATTTTGTCACTTGTATATCTAGCTATTCTGATAGACTAAGACTATGGCTTTTTTAGCTTCATCTTTGCCTTCTTCATTGACCTCTTTCTGTCAAAACTGCAGTTTTTCAGACAGTTCCAACTGATTAACATCTGATTAATATATCTCTCCAGCTGTAAGCTCTTGCATGGTTCTTGCACATCCTTATATTCTGGTACTTTAAGTCTCAACAATTTCTCTTGCTTAGATCTTCTTCTCTTGAACAGATGCCTTTAACTCTGTCTAATGTATCATTCTTGTCTGTGGACAACAGAAGATCGAGACTGATATGACAACTGCCTCGCACTGTTGAATATCCTGTGACTACTGCATTCTGATGGTTTCCCTTCTGCAGATGATATACCTTCCTGGGAGTCTTTCCAACAATAGTTTTCTGGCTCTGCGAATTCTTTACCAATATTTATCTGACTTTACCCTGATTCTCTGCCATTAACTATGATGCTGAAGCTGATAATTTAATGTTTAACCTCCTTCTTGTCAATATTTTAGTTAATCAATGATTTACTGCAGACTATTTTATATTACAGATGTGGAAAATGATTATATCAATAGCTTTTGCTACTTGTCCATCAGGCTGCAGGTAACATGAGTTTGTACTTTTATGTTTAATGTCCTACTCTTGCCCAATACTTGAAATTCCAAACTTTTAAATTGTCAGCATTGTCCTATATTGAAAATGTAGACTGCATCAAAAAAGTGGCACTTTCAAATTGTAGCAGCTTAATCACTAGAAGGATTTGAATGAACATTCTATGTTAAAAAATTAATATGGAAATACCTCTCAGCTTCTTAGCTCAAAAATTCTGGACAAAGCCAAAAATAATGGTGGGGGGCAAAGGTCTAAAATTAGGGACAATTTTTAAATATTGCTCTTATAAACTCAGAAAGTTGAAAGAATAAAAGGTTTTTGCATTAGCTTACATTTTCTTAAGAACATGAAGTCTGAAATACAAATGTCTGTAATTATTCATGGACTTCAATCCTCCATGACTTGCCAGAAAACCACAAATTTTATAAAGAAAGGACCAAAAATATGAGGACAAAAATTAGGACATTCTGCAAAAATCTGGAAGGTTAAGATATATGTATGGATATGAATTGTAAACTAAGGAATTGCTCAGCATAACCTCTGTAAAGGTAAATTCTTTAAAGTGCAAATGCTTTGCATTGCTAGCATTCACATCATCTTATGCCTCTCAAAGTTTATCCCAACATTGTACACAAAAATCCACCTGTAACTTATAACTTAACCTGCATAGGAAATACACAAACCGTAAAGTTGAATAATCATATAGCATCCATCAACACTGCCTGTAATACATCAGACCTCCACTTCTGGAGTTTCTCATTATCATAGTAGTGCAATAAGCTTAATACCTGTTCACCATTCCAAGCTACAAACTTCACTCCACAAATATAATTACCAATATTATCATATTTCTAATAATCCAGTAGCATAACATTCCCCATAATAAAAAATAATCCAACCATCTTACTATAACACTTGCAATAAATAGTACTGAATTGCTGAAGCATATCCCATTAATATAAGCTTGATTTATTCCAATAATCCTGCAGACCATGGGTAGTTGAGGGGGTTGCTGCCCTGGTGCAAGCAATTAGGGGGTAAGATCAGCAGTTTATTGCAGGTATTAAGTGGTTCCTGATCTCTATACATGAAGTAGTGTTTTAGCAAGAAATTAAGGTAGCTTTGTTTATGACCATGGATACTTAAATGACAGTCAGTATTGCTTGTGACTTTGTTTGCCATAGTAAGGAGCTTGAGATGAGAATGCATTTTTATTTTGACCTGAAGATTTTTTTTTTCTGAATTGGAGCTGATGAGTCTTTTTTTTTTTTTTTGATCTCAGCTCTTGCAGGTAGCATGAGGTTTGGTGCTGATCAGTTGGCTAAAGCTCTGTTTTACAATAAATGTAAACATGGCATAAAAATCACAAACACTGTAGATATAAAAAAATAATCAGAATACATCTTATGCATAGAATGATGCATTATGACAACAGGTAGGAACAAGAAAAATAAATTATTCCCTCCATTACACCTTCCCAAATGTTATGTCTACTCAGTTGCTCTCATTTAACTTTAAATACTAATCATTTCTGAAAAATGTTAACAACAAATATAAACTCATATCAGTATTGCCCTTATTAATTTAAATATTATTCCGTTTAAACTATTTAACCACTCAGCTGTACCCCACCTCTAATCCAAGCATTAACAGTGGGTAACAGTATAAATATTCACAGAACCACTGTAGATCTTCACATCATACTTTTTCTACTGACAGCTGATGTAGTGCGCACTACTATTACAATACCATCCAGAAATTCCAACCCATAATAGCCACAGAATAACCAACCGAAGGTGCATTAGAAAGGTTGTTATGAAGTTAACACAGTTGCAAGAGCTCACAAGTGTAGTATGCGCTGTCATCTACCCAAAGTTTCAATGGGCTACTCAGGGATCTCAAGTTTGTGGTTTGGAACCATAAAGCAGAACTCAGACCAACATCCTTAGGGATGAGAGAATTTACTGCACTGCATGTTTATCTCTAATGACTGCCTTCCCTTTCTGTTTTGGAGATTGTGGCCCGGTGAGTGTACTAGTCCTCAAGCAGCCATTATAAACAGCCGAGTTTGAGATCCCTTATCTAAACAAAATTGTTCTATAGCTTAAGCTCTAGCATAGTAAAATCATGATACTTTGATTAATCACACTAATATTATATGTAACTGAAATAACATTTTACTCTAAAATAAGCATTTTTAAAGATAACATATACAGTGAAAATTTTAACAAACTTCCATAGTGACAGCTTAACAAGCATCAACTTCACAGGTGACTACAGTTTTTTCTAGCCTTATTTATGGCATTCACATCACAGTTTGTTTGCAGTAACATTCTCATATTTAGTAATATGTGAAACATTCAAACATATTTTTGTTATAATGAATGACAGTCCCTCAGTCATAAAATATTTGTAAAATGTGACATTTTCAATATCTGAATAGTCACTTAATTCAGGATAATAATCTCAGCTGCTCTTTAAAAGTCCACATCTTTCAATCCCTGCATAATATCCATAGTGTAGCTCTTAAAAATCCTATTTCTGTGCATTTCCAACTACCCATTATCACATTATTGCATATTTATTCCAACAAAACCAGACAAAAACAGAAACACACAAATGTGGCATGCATACTAAAAAAAATCAATTTTTTCAAGGCTTGTTATTGTGGCTCCTTTATAACATATTGTGACACACTAATTTATATACAGGAAATACAAGTCATGCACACACAAAATGTTTAGCACATCCCAATAAATCTAATCACTCAAAACTACCTACTATGAAAAACAGCAACACTGTCAGTAACATATTAATGACATTCTCATTTTGTTAATAACATTGTCACATAACATGTTCAAATATTCAAAGTTAACACATTATTTAATCAGATATATTAAAGATTCCCAAAGAACAAGTCTAGCTGATTACCCAGTTGGACTCTAGCTATGTTGCTGCATATATTACTACTTGGGCCTCACATTTTAAATGCACAAAACAGGAAATGCTAGTCTTATACAAAGAACACATTGTATATTTCTGTGTGCATCTTATAAAGAATGAAGCAGGATTCAGCCATACCGCTAACTCCTCTTTTAAATGTCATCCTCTATATAGGTTTTCTACCAAGTGAATGGAGTACAGCTACAGCCATTCCTCTACATAAAGAAGGACCTTCCACAGATGCAGACAATTACAGACCCATAAGTCTGACCAGCCTCATATAAAAAGCCATGGAAAGACTTATGGCACTAATCAGTCATGACATAGGTAACCTCCAAACACTGGAGCCATCTCAATTTGGATTCATCAAGGTCAAGTCATGCTTACTAAACCTGGAGGATTTTTTAAAAAATGTCACTAAAGCAATGGATGAAGGCCAAAGCTTTTGACAGAATTCCCCACTGAGGCATAGTAGAAAACCAAATAAATTGTGAATAATCCCCTATGTTACCTGCAGGATTGCCAGCAGGCATGCAGATAGGATCCAAGAAATAAAAATAGTTACCTCCACAAAGTGACCAGTCACCAGTTGAGCTGTCTAGGATTCTGTGCTGGGATCTCTTCTGTTTGACATCTACTTTTCTAAAGTGATAGCCAATAGCAAAGGGCTCTGTTTCACAAAGTTTGCAGATGAATGCCAGCTAGGAACAGTCACTGAATCCTCAAATGATTTACCCACCCCTCAGGATGGTTTGTCTCAAATAAATAACTGATTCCAAATTCATGGACTGTAACTAAATGTCAAAAAAAAAAAAATAGTGTATCATTTGGGAAGTTATCTATGTCAGGCAATTACCACCTTAACAATGCACTCTTAACAGTTGAACCAGTTGTTCGGAATTTGGGAACTTCTGTGGACAATGACCTATCTTTTGCCCAGCATGTGTCCATTTTAAGGAAGTCCTTCTATAATGCTCAGCTTATAAACAAATGGATTGTCTCTAGATCTAGGGATGTCACTTCCCCTTTACTCAGCCCTCATTAGGCCAATCATTGAGTATAATGTCCACTTTGGCATTTATCCATCCAGACACATGCAATGACTGGAATGTCCACAAAGATACCTTGCTAAAAGGATACAAGGTCTAAACTTATCCAACATGGACCGATTCAAAGCCCAGTCACTATACTTGGTATCCTACAGACTGCTAAATATGTCATACAAAGCATTCTCAAACTGAATACTTTGTTGAATTTACTGTACATCAGCAAGTTAAATGGTATCAGGAATACTCAGTCTAGGGATCTAAAATGCTTCTGCAACATCAACAGAATAGTTTGGAGGGACAGGTACATCTTGCAGAGGATGCTGTTGCTATGAAACAGATTCCCCATCCAAATAAACCACAGTTCATCACTGTCCATGTTTCAAGCACAAGTTTGATATGGATGGGCAAGAGGAGAGTGGCAGATATAAGGAATCCTTTGATGGAGGTGGGTAGCCAAATCATTTGGGTATACAGTAAGAGAAAATAATTCAAAGAGCCATCTGAGTTGATTTTGAATATTAATTATACTGCTATGAAAAACTGATTACAATGTCGAAGTGAAAGCTGAAGTATTTTTCATTGGTTAGTAGCTAAGTATTAGGCTAGCTGCCACTCTCCTCTTGCCCATCCATATCAAGTCGTATTATTCTTTCAAAAATGTACTGTAATCATCACCATTTTATTTTATTTTAACCAATTAGTAGCAGACAACTATTTGGTTAAATGACTTGTTTAGAGTCACAATAGGCAAACAGAGGTTGAAGGAATCGAGCTCTGTACACTTGATTACAGGTAGCAACTCATTTACAATTCAGAGTCATAACCATCTACAGTGACTATCAGACATACCAAGTTGTTTCACGTACTGATTCAACAAAAACGTGCTTACTTTCATTTTCAGTCATTTTCAGTCATACTGCTTCCAAAGGGCAAATACATAATCCATATTTACACACATTATTGCTCTTAAAAATACTTGTGCATTTCCAGCTACCTGTTATGCATATATTTCCAATATTTTTCTCTGTATGAATATGTCTGTTTGTGTGATCTGCAAATGCTCTTTATCCCAAGGCAAATAATCTAGAAAGTAACTTTACCTCCATGAGATGCACCTTGCATTCTTTTCGACACTCAGCAGATTTTTCTTACATTTTTTTTCAAATACTTTGACATCATTCTCACTGAAATGGCACTACCATGTTTACCAAAATTACATCAAGAACAATTTGTAAATACAAAAATAACACGTTAATTCACCTTAACATAACAGATCCTCTGAAGGGAGCAATCACACTTATGAACCACTGGAAGGCTTCCCCAAATAATTTACATATTTTTAAGTATTTTACTCTCTCAGGTGGATCATACCTGTGTTCATACTTCTCAAGATCCTACCAAGTATTTGAATTATTATCATGATCTGAACTGCATATGTTACAGTTATATATTACTTAATATGTAGTAACATTCCAGGTAAACTATACCTCTTGTATTTCACTTTTCTGGGATGTGATTCATATTCTCTCAAACGTCTTTATTCTCCACTGATTGGTTACAATAATCTTGTCAGTTTTGAATATTAAACCTTGGGCATAGCGCAATTCCTCCCTTAATAAAAATAAGTTTGCATTTCTTTCCTGACTTATGATTTTTGCTCTGGTAAGCATTTCATTTTAAATTATTCTGTCAAATGTATTTCTAGGTCAATGTCATCACATCTCAGAAACCCTAACATTAAATTTTTATCACTGATAACTATGGAATCACCCCAAGAATTTTTATTTCTTGTTGTAGAAAACCTTCACACTATAGTTGCAAAGTTGATCTACTCATTATACAATTATACACATTGCACATAATTCCTTTCATGCTGCGGATTGAATTGTCAAGTCATACTTCTGTAGATTAAGTTTTATCCACTCTAGCCTTTAAGGTGCCTTGCAAAAAGGCTTTATAAATATACTTTGTAGGGGTTTATTGGTCAGTTTGTATTTGTACTTTTATGGCATAAAGGTATTCATAATTTAAAACATCAGTATAGTGCTGCTGATGCATACACTCACACACATACACACACACATATATAAATATATATATATATATATATATATATATATATATGCACATATACATATTTGTGTGGGCATGTAGCTGTATGAATATGCTTGTTTTTTTTTGTTTATCTGCAAATGCTGTTTATCCCCAGATAGTTTGTTTTGCTGCAAAATCACAACTTCTCTACCACTTCTGACTTGCATCCACTTGTAGTACAACTGGATTTTTTTTCAATGTTTAAATGTGGGTGCTTATATTACTAATTTCTTGATCCTTTCAAACCTGTTTCTTATCCATAGCTCCCAACTCAATTCACATCTATCAATACTTTTTTTTTTCAAGGAAGTATACTTATAGCAGTAATATTAGGGTAATACTTTGTAAGATAATTCATTATTTTCAAAAATCTCAAAAATCTCAGTACTGCCTGCCTGCTTTGTGGCTTCACTACTTGCATTGTTCATCAGTCTTCCTAGGTTTTTGGCTATAGTCTCCCAATGTTAGAATATGAACCATACATTTCCACTTTCACACTACTATAGATTTGCTCATTTAATTTAATCCTGTACCGTCTGTTTTCAATAACGGTACTAGTCACTTGTCATGTTATCCTTGTATCTAACTCAAAATGACTTCCAGTCCTTTAATTTCTTCACTTACTGCTCTTTGAAATACTTATTTTGCTGATGATAATAAATAGTAGTCTCAGGAATCTTTATTGTCTTAATGGTGTATTAAATATACACTTCATCTAGCTTCATTTGACAGAATCACAGGTATGCATCTAATACAGAAATTAATTTAGCATTTGATATGCTTAAGCACAGTTCTCTAAACATAAGCAGCAGGTAATGCTACAGTCTAATTGTGTTATTCTGATACTGTAGATCAGTGCAATGTAAATCATGGCCTGCTTCACAATGGAGGTCATGCTATTAATTAATTCTATTGGAGCTGTGAATTTCTTAATGATACACATCTTTCCATTTATTTTGATCCCTGCCCAGTTGTACTCCTGGGAGCTACTGGTACTTTACTTGGAGCATGTGTTATCAGCATAGCATGTGAGCACATTCATATATGATATTCTCCTTGCAAACTACCAAATGCTGTCAATGAATCAATATGGTCATACAAGTTATCTTTACCATGGCTCTAAGTAGTACTCAACATGGCAGTGAAACTTTCCAAATGCTTCTGAACTTAATGTTTTACCATGGTTAACTTCTCGCATATGAAATTACCAAAAATGTTATGTGAATTACAAAACTGATTCAGTGCTATGATTTGAGACAAAATCTCAAACATTATTACATCAACATGGCACTAGCTTTTGAACAAATCGCTTTACTTTATGTTCTGAATAAGTAAGTAATAAGCAATGTGTTTTCCTTTCAGTGCACTTTAGCCCCAGCATTAAAAAAAAAAAAGACTTTCTGCCAGAATATTAAACTCATTACCTATTCAGTACTTTGTATATTAATTCTAATCTTCTTTTGGTATAAGTCAGGATGATTCAGGTGTTGAATTCCTTCTTTATTCTTTGATTTTACAGAATCAAATTCTTCCATTTTACAGACAACTTATTGTTTTAACTCATTTACATACACATTACTTTGAGTACTCTTATTTTCACTTTTTTATTTTATTGTAAAATGATTTTACCAATGCTATTACCAAACTCAAATGCTAGACTCCTCCTCCTTGTATGTTTTTAGCCACAACTAGCATGCAATGATTGAATTTCAAATGTTCCATATTTCCTGTGCACCACATTGCTTTCTTTCTCATCAGTACTATTTTTTACACATTACAACTTTATTATTTAACTCAGATTTTATCTTACATACCAGTGTCTCATTTAATTATTTTAATAGATTCTGAGACTTATGAATGCAATTCCTGGAATTATGAAAAAGTATGAAAACACAGGAGAACAGAGAGTAGATGTTGGGGAAGGCATGCACCCCAAACTCCTCAAAATTATGTATACCAACTCTCAGATAACCATGCCTTTGAGGAAGTGGAATATTGTCAGCAATCTTAGACTTAGTATACATAAGTCCACATTTTTGATTATTCAGTCTCTCTTCTCTGGGTCTCACAATAAATAGTCTTGGAATATCAATAGATTACCTACTTTAACTGAATAACTGAATATTTGCAACACCATTCATCCTAAACAAATATTTATCTTTTGATAATCTCAAGAACCTTTCCCCAAAACCCTGCTTTTTATTTGATCATACATTATAAATGCCAGAGATTATTCCATCTGTTATCAAGGAATTGTATATCTCTCCAAATTACTGAGTCTTTGGCTCAGTTCTTCATGTTAGCAAGCAAAGTATTTCTTTAAGCTATGGTAGTATATGCTAGCAAGACTAAAATAACATTACATGGTAGCACCAGATCATCTGGGGATACACAAGAGTTAACCTGTACAAGACAGATGAGGGAAGGTGGGAGAACAGATTGCAATAGTTTTCTCCTACATTGTCCTAAGAACCATTAATTTTCCCTGTTGCAAAATTCCTCAACAATAAAATAGATCAACTATTTTTAGTGGAGCAAGGCCTCATCCACATCTCATATGAGGATTTGCTTCTAACAGATAGATGGATGGAGATAGATATTTATAGCTTAAGAAATAAAAATAAATACAAGCACACAAGCGTGCATACACATACACACACACACACACACACACACCCACACACACACACATAAATACGCTATGCAGAAGAGCTGAGACAGTTTAGCATATTCAAAGAAAGGTAACTTCAGAGGGAGCCTAACTGGTCTTCAAATGATCAATATCAATTCATCAAAATAACTGAAATATTGATCCACAAAGGACTGAAAAAACATATAAAACATTTTTTCAGGGGCAAGCACCATGCACCCACACACACACCTTCTGCTAATTTATACATATGGGTCTATATTACTTGAACAAAGTTTTATAACTTAGAATACCATATAGGTGATACCATATAATCAAAGTTATAAAACTTCAAATAGTGAAAAAAAAAATAAAAAAACAAGAAAGTTACCTAACATGTTAAAGCATAGAGGCAAGCCCCCCTGCACCCCCCCTCCACCGCTCTTTAAATATACCAACTCTGAGATCACACTACAATGCAGTAAAATGAAGTCTTCCCTTTACCACATTATAGTGTGGTCTTGGAGCTGGTATATTTAAAGAGCAGGGGGTTTAGTGTTTTATTTTTTCACTATTCTAAGTTTTATAACTTTGACTATATGGTATTCGAAGTTATAAAACTTATTTCAAATAATATAGACCCCATACATACATATGCCAAATATGATATCAGGGGAGAGGGCATATTCCCCAGTCTCCACTCTACACTGATCTGATAGTGATAAAGCTGGTACTTTTTCATTAGTTGATTTTCAATCAGCTGTACTGGCTATTTCACTAAACAATGGAAACACACACTAGCAAAATGTTATGCATCAGGGAAATGTGATCAGAGAAGCTTCTCTTCTAGCAGTTGCCATTTGTCTAATAGTAGATTTTTCTTTGTGGGCACAAGGAAATGACCAGAGTGGGCAATGGAGAAGGAATCCATTGAAGCACAGATGTGAAAAGATAGGTGTAAAAAGAGAACTGAGGAATGAAGGAGAGAGAAAATGTCAAATTCAGTTAGAAAGAAGACTAAATAGGCTGCCTCCTCCTGCCAGCAAACAAATATCATATAAGGTAACAAAGGCAGTACTGCAGGGCTTAACACAAGACTGAAAATATTTACCACATCATCTACCTTCATCATTTGTTAAAATGAGGTCCAGCCTCAGAACTATCACTCCTTCCTGATGAAACTCTTCTATTCATGCAGAGATTTAAACAGATTTTGCAGTTCTGATGTCAGACCAATATGACCCTCATTTCCTTCTGATCATTAAGCACTTACTTTGGCTCCATGTTTGTCCTTCTTATCCCAGAACACACCCATCTCTTCTCAACTGGCTACCTCTCTTAGATGTGGTAACAGCTCATTATTTTGATTCCAATTATGTATAGCATATTCAAATATGTTCCTCTTGTTATGTACATATAAAAACAGGATCTGGTGTTTTACTGCTTTGTAATCCACCTTCCTAATGATCTTCAGATGCAGATTGCACTGGACACTATCAAATGGCTTATGATTCGGCTCCTGAATATTGCCTGGGATATCAGCATATGCCTCCCCACCAATTTTCTTTTCTTTTTGGGCCAGTGAAAAATCAAATTATTGTTTAAGTTTTTGGGGTAACTGTAGAATTTGTTCAGATTCATCATGTGTTTTCTTTTCAAACATTTATGCATTGGAAGAAATGCGGTGGTGCAGCTGTTAGCATTGTCGCCTCACAGCAAGAGGTTCTCCCATTCGATTCTCAGCTGGAGCTCCTTCTGTGTGGAGTTTGCACTTCCTCCCCATGGTTGAGTGATGTTTAAAGACATGCAGGTAAGTGCATGTGTGAATGAGCGTGCCTTCTTTGAAGGCTGGGCATCGGGTTGGCAACTCGGCACCATAAAAAAATCTACTGCCAATCATTAGTGGACCGGAGTTCCACTGTGCTGACACCTAACCAGGAAAAGCTGAAAGACAATTATTATGCATTTGGAAGGGAATGTGCTCAAAGTCTTAATATGCCAAAAGTCCTTAAGGATAATTATATTTTTCACTCAAAGAAGAATTATTCTTTTTCATAAAAATACTTCAGCAGCAGTAAGGTCAGCAATTGACTTTATATAATTCATGCTCTGCTCCCCCTGCACCACCTAAGTAACGGGTGTTAACTCTAACAATGCCCTTCCCCAAACCCTAGCCCTACACCTTAAGGTTATAAAACCCTTCCCATAATGCTGTCACTACAAAAGACAGATTGAGGCACAAACATTCACAAACACACACAAATACTACGTCTATCCCCTAACTTAACTCTTAACCTAAAATACATAAACTCACACAAACACACAACACCCATCCCTCGCTCACCCAACTCTATCCCCAACTCACAAGCACACACACACTCCCCACAACCCCACTTACCTGTAGCGACATTCCACATGTCCATGTCCACACCTTCTACATATGCACCTTTCAGCATCTTCAGCATTCACATAAAATCAAGCCCCTTGTGTGTGTGTGTGTGTGTGTGTGTGTGTGTGTGTGTGTGTGTGTGTGTGTGTGTGTGTGTGTGTATATACACACACATATGGATTTATATCATAATTTATATGATATAATCAACATTCCAAAATGTTGAGCCACACGATCAAATAGTCAGTCTTCTGAAACACTGAAAATGCAAATAAAACAAGCATTTTGTTTTTGCAAGGGAGCAAGCCTCCCTGCAGCCCAACAACCTTGCTAGTTAGATATATCAACTCTGAGAGTGCACTAAAGAGGGGAAAAGGGAAATTCCCCGATTCCCCACTGTATCACATCTAAAACAGTCTTGCAGCAATACCATATAGTCAACATTCAGAGATGTCGACCATTTCATCGTGATCTTCTGGAGCTCAGCATTTCAGAAATTCAATTATATGACATAAGCCCACATATATATATATATATATATATATATATATATATATATGTGTGTGTGTGTGTGTGTGTGTGTGTGTGTGTGTGTGTGTGTGTGTATAAATATATATATATATATATATATATATATATATATATATATATGATTGATGATGTTCATTTGGTCGACTGTTTATTTGGTAGACAGTTCATTTGATTGACAAGCATTTGCCCCCTACCCCAATGTTGTGCGACCCTGGAGTTGATATATATAGTTAGGGGTGTGGGGCACAGCCCCCACATTAGTGTGGGGTAAGCCCCCACCTAAAATGCTTGTCGATCAGATGAACTGTCGACCAAATAAGCAGTCGACCAAATGAACAGTCGACCAAGTCTATATATATATATATATATATATATATATATATATATATATATATATATATATATATAAGCGAGAAAGAGAAATTTGATCACGGCTTATTGAATAGTGGTATACTGAAAATGCTGAAATGTCAAAATATTGAAGCCATTTTTTGAACTCTAAACTCAAACAAAACTAATAATAGCATGCAAATATTAAATACATACACTATACCAGTAAACAAACTATATTACTGCCCTCTTAGTGAAACAGAGAAATGGGTGCTAACATGGGTCCTGCAAGTTGGGGAGGATTCTGCATCTCTACATGTGTAGATGATACATGATTTGATTTAAACAGTTTATCATTTAAATATTTTGAGATTTCAATATTATATATTCAGTATTATGACATTCAGTGCAACACTTCAGTAAGTTGACAAGAACCACATATATATTTTATATATAAATTTAGACATATATATATTATATATAAATTTAGACATATATATATATATATATATATATATATATATATATATATATATATATATATATAGATAGATAGATATAGGCGCAATGGGTTTGATTGCTGTATGCATTTGTCGACAGGCGGAAGTGCAGTGACTTAAGGCCGAACGTTTGGTTTAATGAATTGAAACAGGTACATGGGATGTGCAGTAGGTGTGTGTTGGTTAGAGTAAGGATGAGGTAAGGCAATGGACTGTGTGTGATCGTGGTTATGTTAGGGGTTAGATGTAGTGTGTGCAGCGTGCATGTGTGTGTGTGTGTGTGTGTGTGTGTGTGTGTGGTGATTGAGTTGTCTTGTGTACTGATAGTGTTATTGGAAGTTTTTTTTTTTTTTTTATTTAGATGAAAGATATTGTTAGAGGTAGGAGAAGGATTAGGGTTAGCATGCATCATTTAGCTGGAGCAGGGGGCACAGAGCTAATCAGGAACGGAAATGGGCATTTTTAAAATATTAATGCTATTAATTTGAAACATTGGCAGAATAAGAGCATGCAAATTAATATACATTTTCTGAAGGAAAAGAAGTCTCTAACTCAAATTACTGTAATTATTATTTAACTTTAATTCCCCAATTTTTCTCTAAAAGTCACCATTTTTTAGAAGGGATTAAGTGGGACAGATCTAAAATTTTAGCCAAAATCAGGGACAGCTGAGAGGTATGTGTAGATGCAGCTAAGAAATGTGTTCGATCAAAATTGGCAAGAATTCTATTAGCCAACATCTCACCTAAGTAGACAGGCACTGAAAACTTGCATCATGGAACTGGAAGACTCCGAAGCACATGATTATTAGAAACTGAAGTGAGACATTTTACTAAGAGATGGGTCGTCCCCTGAAGTATAAACTGCTAAATTTAATAACTGCACATTGTACATGTACAGGCTGATAACATATTAAATGCCTGATTTACTATACATTTTCAAACTGTGGCTGGAGCCTCATATAAATAAAACAAGTACACTTTTGGAAATGTTGGCTACAGATAAATGTATAAGGATACTTATACTTTATAATGCCAGTAGTACAGAGTGACCCTGTGTACTCTAAACAAATAAATTGTTGCAGTACACCATTTAAGTGAACCTGCAAATTCCAGGTCAGACTTGCATGAACAAAAAGCTGTTAATAAGCCTTCACCTAAGAATGCTTATTTTTGTGTAACTAAGAAAACACGTTTCATCATCTGAAAGAATTTGTTTTAAGTTTTCTAGAAAAGAGGATAGAGCCATGTACCATAGAGTTAAAAACAATAATCATTTGCCTGTGAAAACTGTTAATACTAGTTAGCAATCTATGGAGAAAGATAATGCTGAACTGTTAACTTTTAGGTGGGTAGAATCTGCCTTCTGTTTTTGTGCTAGCACTAGACTTATAAAATATACTACTGTATTAAAACGGAAGGCATTTCTAGCATTTCTGGATTCAGGAAGCATGATTATACCAGATAAACTGCTACATATCTGCAAGCATAAAGCAAATAATAAGCAGAAAATTGAAGTGATGTGTTGAATATGGAGAAATGCAGACACTCTCTTGGGTAATGTTGTATATCCTGTGTCTATGATGCCCATTTTGTCACATGCTGTAATTACAGACCAAGACTTTCCCAGTTAAAAAAGAAAAATGGAAATCATAGGAGAAACATTCAGCCACATATAATTTCCAAAGTACACGACGAGCGCAGGTTTGGAAAACACAAAATAAAACACAATTTGGCACTGCTTGGAAAGGATGTATAAATATATTAATGAGTATAGGAAATACCATCAAGTGTGAGTTGCACCACAAATCTCCGGTGGTTAATATGTTAAAAAGTTAATATAAAAACTGACAGTGGAAAGCTCATAGTTAAACTCAAACTAAAGGAAAAACAGATGGAAATTGTGGCAGGGACAGCTGAGTCTCTTACTGAAAGAAAAGAAAAAAAGAACCCAAAAGAACCCCAACACAGTCAAATCTTCTTTTCACTGTACTGAAGCAGAGGGCCAGCAAGAAAAATAAGCCATACTTTAAAGGGAAGACAGGTAAAACAAGAGATCAAGAAACACCCAGCATCTCTGGTGGAAGAAATTTATTTTCAGAATACTTTCACAGAAGGATTAACTGGATGAAGTGTAAAAGGTCTGTAGCTAATTTTATAAAAGATGCCAGAGACTCAACTTCACGTGAGAATATCGAGGAAGAAATGTCTTGGCTGACATCTGGATAAGCCATGTTGATTTCAAAAATTCTGAGACTAAGGAATATACCATAAGTAGAGCTAAAGAAATTAAAGATATTAGATGGGAAGTCAAAAAAAAAAAATACTAAACAGACATCCCAATTTTTGCTCTAAGAAATTACCTGTTATATAGAGTAACCAAAAAGATGAGGGAGTTAATTCCAAAACCTTTTGAACAATTGAAATGAGATTAGATCACAGCCACATTTTGAGTAGTACTTGGGTATGAACAAAAAGTCTAGTGGATAAAATGCATTGGCCTAGTGTTATGAAAGACATTAGGAACTTTATCCAGACTGCCCTGAGAGTCAAAGGACAGCACCAAACTAGGATTTAAGAACCCAAACACACATTGGAGCTGTCCTTTCTCAATGTATTACAATGGACATTGTGAGTTCACTTGTAAAGTCAAATAACGGTTACGATTATGTTCTGGTAATTATTATGCAGCAAAATATCACGAGGCAGTACCATGCAAATAATCAGTAGAAAACAAAACAGTGAAAGCGCAAGTAATGCATGTTCTGTATGGTAAGAATTCACACAGAAATGTTTATTGACTAAGGAATCCCATTCAAACCTAGTGTGTGCTGGATTCACACTTTGTATTTATTTAGTTGAATTTGTTTTACAGGTGAATACCTCATCTACTATATTAGCAAAAAACTCAATAAGCCAAGATACACTGCTTATCTATAGAAAGGGTTAATTAGCTATTAATTAAGCCCTAATCATCCTGAGAAATTATCTCTTGGGAAAGTGTCTATCCTAATCACAGGTCATACCCTCTCGTTAGTGTGAAATAGACACCGACCTGAAGCTATCTCAATGGGCACAAACACTACAGCCTTTCAGCTTTGACAATATGCATCAGACAGACCACTGCCCCCTGAAGGCAGATGGGTTATCTTCTGAATGCAACTGATGATCTCAGGCTTATACAGATAGTTTGACACTGGAGAGGCTGGTCATCTAAAACAATGGTTCTTTTAAATGTGCTTGCACAGAAGGGTCATGTAGCATAGCGGTGGATAGTCCCTTTAAGGATACTAACCAAGGAAGAGACAACTAAATTAAAGTGAACGAGCAGCTGACCACAGGGGATATCCAACTTCTAGTCCCCTGATGTATAATAGATTCATGACCTTTGGGTTTGAAGAATATCTGGGGAGGGACTTAGAAGGAATTACATATACCAGAAGAGAGAATGAAGTCAACACATGAAGTGTACCTGTGAGGGAAGTAAGTTAAATCCTTTAGAGTATAAGCCATTTGAATTTATTTTTACCTGTGTTGAAGGAAAATATATTTTATCTGTGTCAGTAAATCTATAGTTGGGCATCGAGCTGGCACCTCGGCACTGTAAAATCTACTGCCAATCATTAGCAGACCAGAATTCCGCTGTGGCGACCCCTAACCGAGAAAAGCCGAAAGAAGAAGAACATGTCAGTAAATCTACAAAGACAGCTCCTAACTTTTGTGATGACTGAGAGTAACTTTCATTTATTTTGCCAGTTACTATGCCAGAACCCTAGATAACAAGGGAATGCAGAAAATACTGACTTAAACTGTGAAAAGCCTGTAGAATAGAAACAAGCAAAATTTATTTTTTGACTGCAGACTGAACTGTTTGGTATTAACTGTTTTTTCCCTCTTTTCTGAACTGTATTTATTGTAAACAGCATTAGTTTCAAACTGAAAAGGTAGCTCCAGAGCCTTTTTTGTTTCAACTGCCTCTGTCTGTCTATATATCTGTTTGTGCAAAAGAGGCCAACCGCTAACAAACCAACAGAAAACACAGCCAGCCTAAGAAAATGTGTGTATTTTACGATTTAGTAAACAAAAATAAAACACTACATAGAAATGTGTATTAAGATAACAGTTGAACACACACAGCATACATAAAATTATTATGAAATTCCACAGTGTTGCACTGTGGAGCAAAAACCCATGTACACTAGTACACAGCTGGGTGGGTATGCAGAGGTATGCTCCCTGTGGCAGGAAGCTGTTGTGGAGCAACTGATTCAAAATAGGGAGGTGCTCCTCTCAAGGAGGGATAGGCCACCATACCTAACCTGGAAACTGGCCTGATCCCTTCCTCTGAGTGACGCCATAAGGGGAAAGAATGGGCTGATGAGACACCTCAGGTAGGAATGAATGGGTCATAGAACTCAGCTAGCCTGGGGCTGCCAAACTCAACCCCAACAGTATGATTGGGATATATGGGAAACGGCAGTGCTGCTAATGGGCAGATCAAGTGGGGGGGATAAAAATAAAATAAAATATACAAACTTTTGTCTTCCATTAATAAATGAATGCCATGCCTCACAATCAACTGCTATGCACTTAAAGTTATAGATGAATAAATTAAATAACTACCGATATAACATACTGCCACAATAAATTAATGGGACTTTTTATATAAACAAGCAAAAATATACAAAATGATGCATACAAAAAATGCAGTACACACCACAATATCCACAAACCCAAAGACAAAAGTGATTTTCTAAGTGCAGTACTGGCTGACAGGATGGGTATTACAAGAGAATAGTGAATGTAATGGGGAAAGGTGCTTTGCCTGTATTATCAGGCCTCATAACACCCCTGAGGAGTCCATTATGTCACTATAATGTCCACCCAGAAAGCATTACTGTTTATATATGTATATATATTACAAATATATAATTACTGGAATTATCAATTCAATTTATTTAGGCATGTAAATTCAAGTGCTGTATTTTTGAAATTTAAGAAACAAAGCTGACGTAAAAGGATGGCTTATTAGGTTTCTTTTATTTGAACCTACTTGAATTTATCGGGCTGGCACTCAGGGAATGCAAACTGCCTAAGTCACTTACACTGTTAACAGAGTGACACAGGTTATGGAACTGCTCAAGGAAAATTATTCTGGTGATTGTGATATAAGAGACAGTGCATGAAGTTCCCAAACTGTGCCTATATTCTCACTCTAAAGACATGGCTTTGGTAACCATAAGCCTCCTATGCTCTGAGCGCACACCAAACAGCTGATTACATATCCATGTTTCACTAAGCAACAGAGAGTCTGTACTGGTGTTGGGCTAACCTTAACAATTGCAGGGCTCAATTTGGACCATTTTGGTAGAACACCTCAGCTTAACACCCTCCCCCAAATATTACCCCAAACTTCCTTCTAATTGCTGGTTTCCTGGACTGAAGAGTATTTCAGACCAAGTACCAGGAACATGTGCTATTAGTGTGCTTAAAAATAAAAAATATATGTATTTATTAGCTTATATTTTGTTATGTCATTTTTAAATAGAACTAAACTATATGACTCTTGGATTATCTCCCGGATCCAACATCTCCTGTAGTTTCTCTCTCATAGTCTATATCTCAGTCAGGCATACTATAAAAGGCCTGTTTGATGAGTCACTGTGGTCCTATGCCTACATGGTGCTTCATCAGGTGGAATCAGTAAGCATGCCCCCAATACTACCCAGATTTCCTTATTCTATTCTTGGGGCAGTAGAAAGGCCAAAGGGCAAAGCAAAGAACTGAAAATTCCAGGAAGCAACAGAGAAACATAAAAACGCCCTGAAAAGGGGATGGATCGGAATATGGAGATAAGCATCCTTGAGGGTCAGAAACAACATATAAATCCAAGGGAAAAAAGAGGGAACAGATTCTGAAGGGACAATATTCAAAAGGAGGGCACCCTCAGGAAAAAAGTGTTTAGATGGGAGATGTCTAAAATTGGTCACGTACCCTCTTTTCTGAGTACTAGAAACATCCTGAAGTAAATACCCTCCCCACTTTGGTACACAAACACCTCTTGAATAGTACCTTGAGTCAAAAGGTCCCAAAGCACTTCTGGAAAAAAGGGCAGTTGTTCTTGATGGGGCTGAGGAACACCAAATGGGAAAGGGAAAGGGATTTCCAAACCATGAAATACTTCTGACAAATAATGGATAGAACCCAGGAAGCCTGAGTAATCTGTAGCAGGAAGAGACAGAGAGAAAGGTAAAGAGAGAGAGAGAAAGGTGAAGAGAAAGAGGAAAGTTTCTGGGCAGAATAGGAAAGTCAGACAGCACCTGGTTTATCTGGAAAAGGAGACATCTGAGGCACAGAAGTCCGAGTAGTTTTAGCAGGAGAAGGCCGCTTGGCACCCTTTTTGTCCTTAGGCGGAGGGCAGGATTGCCTGAGAACAAAGGCTGGTTTATTGGGGTAGTTTCTCTGAAATTTAGGCAAAGGAGAAACAAAAACATGTTTAAGTTCCTGCAAAGCCTTGGCCTTATTCTGAATGGACTTAAATATATCAGCAGCAGCTTCACCAAACAAGTGTTTATTATCAAGAGGGGCATCCATCAGGTTAGCTGTAATATCATCAGACAAAGGTTGGGCCAAAGCCAAGAATAACTCCTAATCACTGACCAAAAAGCAGCAGCCTTAGAGGAAGCATCTACAACATCATAACTACACTTGATGGAATGACGAGCCACCTGGAAAGAAGTCCCTAACAGGGAAAGAGCAGAAGTTTTTCCCTCAGAGTTTTGATGATCAGAAATAACCTGACAAGCCTGGGACAGGACAGCCAACAAGTACCTGGACATATGGGACCAATAATTAACAGCCCTAAAAACCAAGGTAGTGGAGGTGTACACCTTCTTGCCTAGCCTTTCCATGGTCCTACTATCTTTATCAGAGGTCAGTAACTTGGGAGAAGAAAGCAACTGAGATGGCTTGTCTGAAGTTACAGACACCACTGAGGGGTCAGCAGAAGGACACTTGTACAAAAATTTGCATTTCTCAAGCACCCTATAAAATCTATCAGGTTTCTTGGAAGCAGGGGGCTGAGAGTCTAGACCCTTAGAAGCATTGGAAAAAGTATACAACAAGGCAACCAGCACAGGAGAAACAGCAGAAGGTTTAGGACAATCCATCTGTAGCAACTCATAGTATATTTTATCTACCTCATAGACCTGAGAACAATCCCATTTAAAGAACTCCATCTTCCTGAAGACTGTGTCCTCAAAAGAAATCTCTTGAAAGGGAGTAGATTCCTCTTCCTCTGATGCATAGTCCAAAGCAGAAGGTATCTGAAAAGAGTATGCAAGGGATTCCTCATTTGAATCTAGCTCCTCCTCAGAGGAATCCTGTTCTCTGGGCCTTTTTAGAGGAGTAGAGGACCAAGGTGGGGGGGGGCTGTAACAGAAACTCCCTGAGGAGGTTTCAATGCTATCAAAACACTAAACAAACCCTGAGTGAAGGCCTGCCATTCACTCTGTGGATCCTTAGGAGCAGGAGTAATATGTTTAGTCTTTTGCGTTTTCTTCAATGGGACAGCATTCAATAATAGCAGCAAAGATTTCTTTTCTGATTAATATTTGAGGAACACCCCTAGGTCCCTCAGAAGTCATCAGCCATGGTTCCCCTAGAGCATCTGAAATGGACATCTGCAAAACATCCTTGGACATGCTGAAAGTCCAATCCCATCCAGCCTCCAACCCGGTTGCAGCAGAGGAATCCAACGACAAAGCTGAGCAAGCCCCCAGGCATTCATTCACCTCAGGAGAGACATCTGGTGGAGGTTGAACAACAGACGATTCCAGCCTAGGTTTCTTAGCTTTCTTCTTCACTGATGGCTGTCCCTTGGAGTGGAAAGTACCCTCCATCATGTCTTTCACAAGCAGCTTAATATGCTGATTTTCAAAATAAAACACCAAAGAAGATAGTCTACCAAGGTTTTTAGGTACAAAAGCCTGATAAATGGAACAGGATGTATGATCATGAGAAGCTCCTAAACAAAAAAGACACTGGTCGTGGCAGTCATTATAGGGAATCTGTCTTCCAGACTGGCATTAACTCTTCTTGGCACCCCAAAAGGCCACTTATCTACAATGGCTTGGTGAACCAGAAATGGAACAGGCATTCAGAGCAACGATCAATCAATGGCATTCAGACTGGCAGCAAAGAAGTTGAGGATGGTAAATCTGGAAGTCAGCTTTACACCATACACTATGCAAGGAGCACAAGTGTGACATATGGTGTACCTTAAAGCAACCTAAAGGCTACGGTATACTTGGCAGATGTCAAGCCACCCTTGGTAGGGGGTCCCTAATGTAAAGAATACTGAAAAAGTGAAATGGAAGGAGATATAGCATTACTCAGATGGCACCACGCTTATAACCATTTCTGAAAGGTTATTTTTATTTTGTTTGTTTAATTATTTGTTAAACAGGGTAAGTCGACTAATGCATGCTAATTGTCTCCACCCATATACCAGGTCATAACGGCAATGTTAAGGACTACATGCTGGTATAATTTAGAGCAGTCACTAAGCATCATGTTTTGGCATGTTGAAGGAAATGGGAATGCTTTAAGGAAACCTACACAGATGTAAGCAGAACATGCAAAATCCCCATGGCATTAATAATACTCTTCCCTCAATACTCCTCCCCAATCCAGACCAAGCATTTTCTTTCTCGAGGTTTCCGCTAATCATCTGTTTTGATTGTGATGTTGAATATGGCATGCTCCTGCAATACATTTGTGACTCAGAATGTTTTTGTTCAAGTTTTTACACTTTCAGCCAAGTGAATAATTGTTTCTGTTCACCTCTGTTTCCTACCACTCAGCACATGCACCTCATTTTTCACGTCTCTGAGACTACTTTGATCTGTATCTGAAGCAAGCACTTCTCAGCCATAATGCAGAGTTGGTAACATTCTGTCACAGATCTTAGTGATCTTAAGTAACCTGACATCTCAATATCTGCTGGGTTTTTTTTCTTACTCTCCGAGAATGACTTTTCCACAGTTATTTCTTGTAATTGCATTCATTAGCAACTAATCATAAACCCCATGTTAGCAGGAGAAGCAAAAGAAAACAGTGCCCGTCTATAAAGATTCAAATTATGTCTGGTGTTATTATTTTCTGAGACTTTAACAGTAGTGGTACTCAGAATCAGATGGTTAATCCAAACAGTTTGGGGTTGAAGGCCCTACTGAGTACTCAGGCACAGCGACAGACTACTATTGGAACATGAGTAACTGACAATGTAAGCCACGCAAGAGGCATGAAGATGCAGTTACAAGTAAGAGTGAACTGGCCACTAGTGCAGTGCATTGATGGAAAACACTGTTTGCTCTGTTAATGAGTCTTCTAACCTGTATGGGGACAAGATTACCAGTAGGCAAGTCTCTGGGTCATATATGGCATAATGACCCTGCCATAACCTAATGCAGGGTCCCCCAAGGATATGGTCCCTATTAGGCCAAATATGGCCAATTAGCCTAAAGCCAGCCCAGTTATTAGTCTAAGGCCAGCCCAGTTCTGGTACAATCCATCATGCATCTTCTTACTCAGTCATCCATGTCAGAACAGCCTAGAAGTGGTAACAAAACACTGCACACAATGCAGCCTCTGTTCCTATACTGCATTGCAGAAATCCGCAGTAAAGGTGGATACAGTTTTACCTTTTATTCAACCACAGCAGTGAATCAGCTGCTGACTTTTACAGTCAATCAGTTTTTGAACCAGTAAGCTCGTACAACTCACATATAGGTGCTCTACATTTTAAAATTCAAATGCTATATGCTTTAAACTATAGCACAGATTATTTGTTAACATGTAGTGAGCATTTATTTACTGCTTAACTGTATTAATGAAGTTTACATTGTATTATTAATTCATTTAAACAAACATTGGCACTTACTTAAAATGGATGAGATTTTTAACCAATGTTTGGATGATCAGTCATTTTGGTTACCGTAGGGGCAAAAATATTGGGTAGTAATAGTCTTGGTTTTAAAAAATGGGTATGGATAGGGAACATTTTAGTAGAAATGTGAGTGTTGGCAGTAATAGCTGTGGTAATTGTGTATACTAGAAGATTGTCTCCAGGACCAAATCTTTCACATCAGTAAATACTCCTAAGGATTATACAATTAGACAGTTGATAGCTTGTAATACAGAACAGGTAATCTACATGGCAGTTTGCCAATGTTGGGGGTTTTATATAGGTCAAACTTCAAGTCATTTAAAAGTAGAATAGTGGTTCACCCTAGTGATATTAATTGCAAGCACCCTAGAAATGCATTATACAGCTCTATCACAAACACCTGCATTTTCATGCACCCACTAGAACCATTAGAATTAAATCAAAGTACACTCCCCGGATAACTAGGACAAATAAATCCATTCTCAAAGAAAGGAACGAAGCATTGATATAGTTTCACAAAAACAGAAGCCAATCTACAAAATTATTCAGAGCTCTGCAATAAAGCTAAAAAAATGGTAAACTAGACAAAATTAACTACTACCAAAACCTCCAGGAAAAATATATTCACAACCCTTAAAAATTCTGGTCCACTGTAAACTTTACTTCTACCAGGGAAATCTGCAACCCCTACACCAGTTAGAGCTAATAACCTTGATAATATCCCAACTCAGTTTAACAAATATTTTACTGAAACAGTTCAGACCCTTCCAAAAACCCAAACTAAAAGCAGCTGCAGCGACTTACCCTCCACCCTAGACAACACAAACATACGTGATAGCAACTCTCACTTCTGCCAGTCAAATCCATTTTAAAGCTCCTCCACAAGATTAAACCAGCCATCCTGGCCGCAGACAACTTACCAGCTGAATACCTACAGCTAGCTGCAGAAGCTATAGCCCATCCTGTTGCTATTCTAACAAACAGATCAATATTAGAGTGTAAGGTACCTACTATATGTTAAATCTCCCACATACCACCACTGCACAAGGGAGGCAACTCCTTAGAATTAAACAACTATCAACTTATTGCTATTTTATCTCCCTCATCAAAAATACTTGAAAGAGTTGTTCACACACAGCTGATGAACTACTTCCTAAAAAACAATCTCCTATCCAAATATCAGCATGGATTCAGACCCTTCCACAGCACCACCACAGCTCTAATATCCTTTACCAACACAATCAACCATAATAGAAACAAGGGACAACTAGCTTCAGCCATTTTTCTAGACATGTCCAAAGCTTTCAATATGGTCAACCATAATAAACTCCTACATACACTATCCAACCTAAACATCAACACCTACCCATCTCTACCTATCTACCTACCTATCTCTACCCAGCAGGGTGCCAACAATCAGTATTATGGCAGAATCAATTATCCCCTCTCCAACCAGTATCCTTAGGAGTCTCCCAGGGCTCTATACTTGGCCCATAACTCTTCTTTCTGGTTTCTAACCAGCTCTCTACCTCTATACCCAATGGCACAGTAGTTCAATATGCGATGACACCACCATCATATGTGCAGTCGAGACATTACATGACTTCCAATCCCTAACCCAAAACTGTTTATCATTAGCTGATACCTGGTTCATTAATTCCCAGCTTATCCTAAACCCAAACAAAACAAAACTTATCTTTGGACCTTGTAAATCCTCCCCCATGTGACAACTTTACCACAATGTCCATGAACACCACCAAGATCACCCCCACCTCCCACACCAAACTGTTAGGTGTAGAAACAGACAACTACAGATTTGATATTTATATGGCCCAAACTATCAAGAAAGTTTACAAAAATCTCTGACTTCTCTATCGGAACAAACCATTTAAGACAAACAATCTGCTATAGCCAAGACACACCTGTTGTCCACCCTCCTCTACACTACCCCAATATTGACCAACCTTTGCAAGTCTAACAAACAAACTAGAATCTTGTTACAACAAGATCGCTAGATTTGCTACAGAAACCCCATATAGGACCCATCACTGTGTAGCACTCAAACAACTAAATTGGCTACAGCTACCCCATCTACTGAAACTCCACCAATTAACATTGGTACACAAGCTATACTACAACCCAGCTAAAACCCCAGCACTCCAGAACCTAGCCACACCTTATTCTGCAACAAGAACCTTAAGATCTAGTACCCAGAACCACCTAGATGTAATCAGACATAATAATGAAGCTGGGAAATCTCTCTTCAGCTACTCTATCTCAAAAGCATGGAATACCCTACCTAGCCACCTAACCTCCAGTGCCTCCACTGCACAATTCAAAAAGCTCCTCAAGGCACACTTTATGAATTCCTGGTTATGCTCCTGTAACTTCCCAGGGTAAACTATCAAATAATAGCTTGTTCCCATCTTAATACTTACATGCCTACTATTCCGTTTACTATTCTCAGTACTAATCCACATGTTTTCATATACAGATCCATTAATCCAGATTTTCTACCCATCTAGCCAACTAAAAACCCTACTTCAATCTTACTCTCTAAACAGTATGTTTACTCATCAACTCTGCCTCACTTTTCCAATTCATTCTTGCTCAATTACTCCGTGATATTGCTTCTTATTAACTAAACTAGCCACATCATCTCAGCTATGATACTCTCTTAACCCTCTTACCTAATCTTTTCTGACTCCTACAGCTAAAACATCTATAGGAGATTAGCACATTATCTAGAACACCAAATACGGTAAAAATGATGACCTGCCAAAACATTAGTACTATACTATCAACAACATTATATAAAAAATCTAGTTTATCTTCTTGCTATGTACTATGTCAAACTATGTTCAAAAAATATTTGTCATTATTACTACCTGCTGTACAATATCTATGTTTTACCTTGCTGATTTTCATAGTCTATTTTATGTACTTTTGCACTTTATTTTATGTACTTTTGCATTTTATGTGATTTTTTTTTTATGCATATAGTTTCATAGGTTCATAGGTGTGTACTAGGCTAATGGCCCTGGAGCCGTTACAAGCCTAGCCCATAGAAGTGCCCTGGCATCGTGCTGCTTGACGTCAGCTCCCGGTGCCTCTAGCAAGTACAGCCACTGGAGTAATC
Source organism: Protopterus annectens (assembly GCF_019279795.1). Taxonomy (NCBI): domain Eukaryota; kingdom Metazoa; phylum Chordata; order Ceratodontiformes; family Protopteridae; genus Protopterus; species Protopterus annectens. The sequence continues at coordinate 515,357,220 of NC_056743.1, read as the reverse complement.
TCCGGGGTGAACTTTCTATTTCCCATCTACTCAAGATTTCTCTTGAAGAGGGCCAGTGAGGTGCTCCGATTGACATGTATGGGAAGTCTATTCCATAGCATGGGCAATCTTGGGGTTATGAACCTGTCCCTCCAGCATGTTCTGTTGATTGTGGTAATGAGGATGAGGTCTCTTGAGCATGTGGTGGGGAGGGATTGGGATTTCTTTAGATGTAGCATTTCTAACAGAGCTGGGTCAGACATGGCTTTTTTAAGTCAAGTAGAGATTGCCTTTAAGTAGACAACATGAGACAGAAAATAGCTGGAGTGTTTTGAGTCTGTCCATGTAGGACATGTGTTTAAAGCCTAGGATCCTCTTCATGAGGTACTTCTGTGGCCTTTCCAGCTATTGGATGTGTCTACTGAGGTACATGCCAAAGGGGGCATTATACTCAATGACTGGCCTAATGAGGGAAGAGTAGACAGAAATGATGACCTCTTTCTTCCTGGATGCAAAACCCTTGGTAATGAGATGTGCCACATAGGACTTTCTGACCACAGTGGCAATGTGGTGGTCGAAAGAGAGGTTGCTGTCAACCTGTATCCCCAGATCTCTTATAACGCCTTCAGTGTTCAGTGGGCTCCCATCAATGGGGTAATTAGTGGGAACTGAGTTTTTCCCAAAGGGGATGACAATGCATTTTTTGGCATTAAGCTTAAGGCCATGGTGTCAACACCAGTCATTGATATCAGTGAGGCCTTTCTGTAGGATGTCTGTATCACTTGGGGAGTTAATAATGGCTCCCAGCTTGCAGTTGTCTGTGAACTTGGTCAGCCAGAGTCCCTCCATGTTGGCCTGGACTTCTGAGAAATTGATGTCAAACAGGAGAGGACCCAGGACCGATCCCAGTGGGACTCCACTCATAACTGGTCAGCAGCCTGACTTGAAGTCAGCTACTTTCACACTATGGGTTCAGTGAGCCAATTTGCAACCCAACTAGTGATATAGGGGCTGATGCCTAGTTTGGTGAGTTTATCAATAATTCTTGAGTGAGAAATGGTATCAAAGGCCTTGGCCAGATCGAGGTAGGCTCTATGAACTGCCTTGCTTTCATCCACAGCTCTGGTGACAGACTCAAAGAAGTCAACTAAGTTGGACAGGCATGATCTACCTTTCACAAAAACAAATTGTATGGGATCTAGAGTTTGGAGATTCAGTATATCCTTGTTAATTAGGTCCGTGATGATGCACTCCATAGCCTTGCATATCAAACTCGTCAGGCTAATGGGGTGATGATTCTAAGGGTCTGCAGTCACTCCCCCTTTATGGAGAGGGATGACAGTAGCAGTGCTCCATTCGGTATGGACAAAGCCTGAGGCGAGGCTGTGATCGAACAGGGCACACAGATGTGGTGCCAGTTCACTTTGTAGTTCATGTAGAACACATCCAGGGATACGGTTGGGTCCCATGGAAGCTGTATTCTTGGCTTTGGACAATGCAGCTTTAACCTGTGTTGCAGTAATGTTGGGTGCCTGGCATTCCTCCAGTATTGTGATTGGTCCTTGGGGGGGGTAAACTTGGCATTGAATCTGTCAGCCAGTATGTTGGTAATATCTGTTGGCTCAGTACAGGCGGTACCATTGTGCATTTTTTAACTAGAGATTTTCTACCCGGGCCTCCGCTGAAAATGGACCTGTGTCCAGTCGGACTTTCCTGGTAAACAAATGTAAAATAAATAAAAAATATGTTTACAGGACTGTCTTGTTAATACATCAATTAGTAATACAAGCTGAGAACTACAATGTTAAAATATATGATTTTAGAGTGTACTGAAATTAATTTAAAAAGTTGTCTTGAAAGGTATAAATGCAAAGCAATGAATAAGTTAGCAAGCTGCCTAAAGGGGAGGGTTGTTTATGACAATAATGCAATATGTCAACAGAGATGCTGTGTTATTAGGCAGTCTTGTATCTGTAGTACAACATTCCATTTTAAATTAACAGTTTATTTTCTAGATGTTGTTGTTTTACAATCTTAAAGTGCTGGGCACACATCTATGAAACTGTTAGCTTGGTTCAATTTAGTACACACGGGCCCTCATTTGTGAGATGGAATGTAAAGATTTTTGAAGGGGGCTACTAACTGGCTAATTGCGAATGAAAAAGGTGACCTATTCCATAAGCCTTTGTAATGCATCTACCACATTTTTCTGTTACAGATGTACAAGATAAATTCCCTAATGTAGTATTACCTCCCCAGTGGTTCATTCATGCCTTGGACTTTCAAACAGAACCAGATCAAATACTGCCTCATACTCCAAAAAGTGGTCATTTATTGGAAACCAATAAGAAATAAAGTATAATGACAATTCCTTTCGTCTTTCAAAATAGCTCATGCTTTCCAGTTCTACTACTAATAATAATCTTAATTGTACCATTTCAGTTTTATTCAGAAATATTGTTAAAAGGCTACTGAAGAGACTGTGTAATCAGTAAAGGATGTTGTAAATAGGGTATAGAGTGTCAAAACATGGCAGATGGGGTCTCCGTTTAACATATCACCCTATTTAGATTTCACACAAATCACACCAGCCCTTAATGATAGATTTAAACATTACAAATAATGAAGAAATGTTGCTTTCTTCCACAGCGTAACTAGCCTCCCTATCTGGCTATATGCAATCATATTAAAAAATGAGACAGAAAATGTATTTCCTCCAAATGCACACTAGCTCTTAAAATCATACTGCAAACTAAGCAAATTAAGAGGTCATGTTACTTTCATCCAGAACACAGACAGCCCTTACAAAAAAATAAGAATAAAAACTCCAATTTAATTCACACAAACGCACTCTACCCCTTGATTATAGACTTTAAACAGTCCAAAAGAAGAAGAAATTTGGCTTTCATCCATATCACTGCTAGCTTCCCCATCTGGCTATATTACCGCAAATTAAAAAATGAGACACTAAATATTCTTATTTCTCAAAAATGCACACCAGCTCTTGATACCAGAATTTAAATTAAGCAAATGAAGAGGGGAGGCACCTTTCATCCACAACACAGATGGCCCTTGCAAAAAAGAAGAATAAATATTCCAATTTAAGTCACACAAATGCATAGTAACCCTTAATGTCAAACTTTAAAATGAGCAAATGAAAAGAATAAGTTACTTACATCCACAACACAGTTACACCCCTCACTCTGTTGCCTGCCAACACATACAGAGGAATCAATTTATTTTCCATTTTTATAACTGTAAAGGTTTCCCAGGAAAGCTCATTATGAATACAGGTTGAGGATACACTCCTGTGAATCCCATACCTACTCAAAATTACATACTGAAAGAAATACAAAGGAGAGCAGGGCACAGGGGTCTGAGGAAGATTTTGATTTACACAGTGGCATTCCAAAATAAGAAATGTTTGAGGACAGAACAGACCAAACCATGGAAGTACTATCTTTTAATCTAAATAGTTTAATATCCCAGGTAAAATTAAGGAGCAGTGTAACAGTTTAAGGAATGTCAGGTAAATATTTGTTTGTTGAATGTCAAGTAAGTGCTTGACACTGAGTTGGAATACTTGACACATTTTTTTAGGAAGGCCAATATTCTGGGCGTTTGGGCATGAAACACCTCAGTGATACCCACTTTCTTTTTTTAAGATTGACTTTAAGACATGGAATATGTATGTTAACTTGATAGAGCTGAGTCTAAACAGTCACATCATACACAGAGATTACTGAATATCTGCTTCTGCCAGTCCCAGTTTACATAAGCAGCTATATTGCAAGTTGAAAATCTAGTTGAAGACAATATTGGTAAATTACAGAGCGCCATGGGGAAGTGACTTTAATTCAATTCTATCAGATATTATCATAAAGATAAGCATTTAGAAGAATCAGATATTAGATTATGTAAAACATTAATGTGACAGTATCAATTAATTTGCATTCTTTAATACTAGGATATTTTTTATAGCTATAAGTTTATGCCTTTTTGAAAGGCACAGTCAATAGCCGGTTACTGGATTTTCAAGCCATGGAGCCTTGTCAGCTGATATTTGGAGGTCTGTTATTTCTAAACATATAGCTCTAGCATTTATAAAATTAGGAATGATTGTACACACGAGACATTTATTTTTCAGTCTGGAAAGATTATATAAACAAACAAACTTGCTTATAATTCATTGACGCATTTATGAGTATGACAAAGAAAAGTGAATAAAATATAAATGAAAATTAAATGTACTGGAGTCCATAAAGGACTGTATAATCAGTGTTTGGTTCAGGCTCATTATATATTCTTTTGAGGAAACCATTGCTTTAGTCTTTAAATTGCTTTTTTCCAGAACAGTTTGTCTTTTCGGCTTTTCCCGGTTAGGGGTCACCACATCGGAACTCTGGTCCGCTAACGATTGGCAGTAGATTTTTATTGTGCCAAGTTGCCAGCCTGATGCCCAACCTTCAGCAAAGGCATGCCCATTCACGCATGTCTTTCGGAGGCCACTCGACCGCAGGGAGGACATGCAGACTCCACACAGAAGGCACTCCAACAGAGAATCGAACAGGAGAACCTCTTGCTGTGAGGCAACAACGCTACCGCTGTACCACCGCGGCTTGCTTTTTTCCAGAACAGTAAACTGGAACAAAAAAAGAAGTCTGTGGAAATAAAAGTATGACAGAAATGGAAAAGTTAAACACATATAGGGCTTAGAATGCTCTGTGGCTGTTTAAGGGTTATGACAAATTAATGTGTTCAGTAGCAGCAAAAGGGTTCATGTGAAATAATTGAAAAAAATATATGTTGGATTTCTAACTCTATCTTATTTAATGCCTTATGGCAATTAGACTTTTGAGCTAAGATGTGCATGGCTGAAAGAGATGCATTCATACCCTTTCAGAAAAACCTATAGTTAATAAATAGATGGGGATTCACTTCCAGTAAGACTCGATACAAGTCAATGGTGAGTATTATTGGCCTTTATATGTTTTGTGTACTGCATACATTTAAAAATAACTATAAACAGACTGAACTTTTTAATATTTAAGATTTTTCTATAATGATATGTTATGCTGATGATATATATTTTTTTATGTTCAGAATTTACCATATTTTTTCAGTAATGCTTTTTCTGAATCAGGAATTAAAAGCTTTTGGATTATCACTGGATTCTGCAAAAAATATGGGGTTTGTTCTCCAGGTGGCCTAGCATTTCTAAAGTATTACTCTTCTATTTTGGGTATACATTTAGGGAGTGATTTAGTTGTTTTTCTCCACTGGTCAGATACATTGATGGACACAAAACTTAATATTACTATACTGAAGTCTTTCAGAATGACATTTGGAAAAGGTACATTTATTAAAAGTTTATATTTCAAGTGAGTGAATTTACTGCCAACATATTTTGGTTCCAGACAAGTTAGAATCATAACTTATAGGATTTTTTTTCCTGGGTATATGAGGTAATCATTTAAACTCCATTAACCAAAAGATAATGTCTTATATCATCATGTAAATCATGGAAGGCTAAATATAGTGCATCCAATCCTTTCTCACAGTTCTATATTTTACAATTTTTTTCATACTGTATTAAAACCTGTTTTGGGGCAGTATTTACAGGGGTGATAGGTGCTAGTGGAGAGATGGAAAGGTGTGAAAAGTAGATTAGGGATGGAGTGTACATATTTTTATGATGAAACTGTTTTAGAGAAAATGATGACTATGGAGACAAAAGTCTGAAATGTTGTATCTGAATGGGTGACTTTCATATTAAGAGTATTTTTTGAACCAGGTTGGGAAATACTAGATCACATTAAAAGGGTATTAACTCTTGAATGCAGCTTAAAAAATAAGTTATGTACCTACCATAATGCTCCATGTTAGCTGTCTTCTTCTCACCTTCTTTCTTGTTGGTTGGGTTCGGAGCCAATCCTCGGCTCCGACTCGGCCATCTTCAAAAGCTCGAGAGCTGCTTACTGGCTCGAGGCCCCCCTATATCCCATGATGCCTGGTGCTAGATACCCAGATCTCGTTTGGTAAGTCTAACTGCAGACATAATAATAAAGGAATCCTATCCTAGAATGCATAAATCCTACTGGAGAGACTACTAGTCAGAAAGGAATAGCCAGAGAAGACTCAGCCAGTGAAAAATCAAGAAGAACTCTTCTCGGTCCACTAGGATAGGGGGATGGAAGGGGGGAGGCAAGAAAGAAGGCGAGAAGAAGACAACTAACATGGAACATTATGATAGGTACATAACTTCTTTATGTTAAGTTGTCTATCTCGCCTTCTATTCTTGCTGGTTGGGACAGCGTCCCTAGCACCTAAAAACCTGGAAAAGACTCTTCAGAACAGTGGAACCAAAGTCATCTCTGCTCCTGGAAACCAAATCCAACTTGTAATGTGAAATAAAAGTATGTGGGTTGGCCAATGTAGCCACAGCACAAATAGATTCCATGGGCAACCTAGCCTGAAAGGCCACCGAAGTAGCTAAAGCTCTAGTGGAGTGACCTTTTGGTTTAACTGGCAATTCTTTATTCCTCATTTGATATATGAATGTGATGATAGAAGTCAACCACCTGGATAAGGTTACTTTGGAGACTGGAAGACCTTGTTTACCTACTGCATAAGACAGGAAAAGTTGATCTGATTTTCTAATGTCTTTGGTTCTGTGCAAATAAAAGCGTAGCTGCCTGTGAACATCTAACTGATGCAACTTATATTCCGCCCTGTTGGAGTGGTTAGGGAAAAACACAGGAAGGTCTATGGACTGATTCAAATTACTCTCTGAAGAGACCTTAGGAAGGAAGGATGGATTAGTCCTAAGAGCAACCCTGTCATTGTGGAACACGAGGTATGGGGGATGGACAGAAAGAGCCTGTAGTTCCGAAACTCTTTTGGCTAAAGTAATAGCTACCAGGAAGAGGGTTTTGCAAGATAAGAACTTCAGTGAACAAGAAGCTGCAGGTTCGAAAGGGGGCAAAATTAGCAAAGTTAAAATCAAATTTAAATCCCACGGTGGTGGAGGATCTCTCACTGGGGGCCTGAGCAGAGTGGTTCCTTTGAGAAAGGCTTTACACAGCTTATGGGATATGATATTGTTATCTGACAGGCCAATGTGAAAATTTGAAATTGCTGCTAACTGGACTCTAATTATAGCTGAAGCAGAACCAGCACAGAAGAGTTCTGCTAGAAATTCCAAAATGGAGTGCACTGGGGCTGAAAAGGGGTCTATGCTTTTTGCCTCTGCCCAGGAAGAAAAACGTTTCCACTTACTAGCGTAAGTTTTTCTGGTCATAGACTTGTGTGATGACAAAAGGATTTCTCTCACAGATGGGGAAATATCTGAGAGCCTGGCTATGGTTGGAAGTGGAGCAACCACACTGTGAGCTGGAGAGTGTGCAGGGATTGGTGCAGTCTGCCCGATTGATGAATCAGGAGGTCTGGAACCAGGTCCAGAGTCCAAGGCTGTTCGAGAAGATAGGAGTGCAGGAATGGAAACCAAATTTGTCATGGCCTGTAAGGAGCAATGAGGATAATTTTGCAACCTGAAATGGCAGCCTTCTGAATCAACTTTGGTATGAGGAGGAAAGGAGGAAATGCATAAAGAAGTCCCTGGGGCCAATCGTGGACTAGAGCGTCTCTGGGGGATGCCCGGGGAGTGGAAGAGGGAGAAGAAATTGCTGCACTTGTTGTTGAGGGGAGTTGCAAAAAGGTTGCAGCAAGGTTGGCCCCATCTGCGGAAGATTTGGTCCACATCCATCTGGTTCAGAGACCACTTGTGAGGCATGAGAATTGTTCTGCTCAGTCTGTCTGCTATAATGCTGGACTTCCCAGGGATGTGCACTGCAATCAGAAACTGTTGGGAAGAGATCGCCCACTGCTAGAGTCTGAGTGCTTCTCGACATAGGGGGTAGGACCTGGTTCTGCCCTGCTTGTTGATGTACCACACTACGGACATATTTTCCATTTGAACTGCAATGGTCCCAGTAGGAAGAGAGTCCTGAAGAGCCTGCAATGCTAAGAGCACGGCTCTCATCTCCAAGACATTTATGTGCAGATGATACTCGTGAGGTTGCCAGGTGCCTTGGACTTTTTTGCCCTGATAATGCCACCCCACCCGATCAGGGAGGTGTCCGTGGTCACTGTAGCCACTGGAGGGGGAAGAACAAATGGTCTGTTGTGGAGCACTGATGTGGAGACCATCCACCACGCAAGGTGTTTCTTGCATGCCTGAGTGATCTTAATCGTGTAAGACATGGGAAGTTGCTGGAACGACCATTGAGTGAAAAGAAGCCACTGGAGAATCCTCATATGAAAATGAGCTAGGGGAACAAGTATGATAGCTGCTGCCATGAGACCTAGCGTTTGAAGGACAAACCTGGCTCGAATCCTTTTGCATGCTAATAAAACCTTGACATGCTGACGAATCACTGAAACCCTGTCTGGTGGGAGGCTCGCTAACATGTCTTTGGTATTTAAATTTGCGCCTATAAAGGTGATAGATTGACAGGGCAACAATGCAGACTTTTCGAAATTTATTGTGATACCTAGCCTGGAGCAAGTGTTGATGGTGCAGTCTCTGGCTCGCAGAAGGTGATGTCTGGTGGTAGCAGTGAGGAGCCAGTCATCGAGATATGGAAACACCTGGAATCCTTGCCGTCTCAGATGAGCGGTAACTACTGCCATACATTTGCTAAACACCCTGGGGGCTGTGGTGAGACCAAAGGGCAGAGCTCTGAACTGATAATGGCTGGCTCCCAGCCGGAAGCGGAGGAATCTTCAGAAGCATCTGTCCATTTTTATGTGGTAGTACGCATCCTGAAGATCTATGGAGCACATCCAATTGTCCTTATCCAGAAAGGGTAAAATGGACTGAAGCATGACCATCCGGAATTTTGTTCTTTGTACATACTTGGTCTCCAGTCCCCTGTCTTTCTTGGTACCAAAAAGAACCTTGAGTAAATTCCCGATCCTTGTTGGTCTGCTGGGACTTGCTGGATGGCCCTTTTTCTTAGCAGTTTTGAGACTTCTTGCACTGCTTGGTCCCTTAGATTGAGTGGAACATCTGGAAGGGACTTGTGTGACTTTAATGGGGTGTGAAAAAAGGGGATTCTGTAGCCTCCGGATATGACGGACTGTACCTATTTGTCTTGTGTTATGGCTCGTCAGGTTCCTGGGTACAGTGATAGTCTTCCCCCGACTGCCTCCAGAGGTGAGCAGTCGGGCAACCCTTCAGGGATACTGGAAGGGCTTATCAGACAAGGATTCTCTGCTGCCCTGGTTCCGCGGTCCCCCTCTGCCACGAGGGCGGCGCCTGTTATTGTTCCCTCCTCTGCCCCAGGAGGGAAACTCACCATGTGTGTCCGGCAAGGCTCCTTGGGATTTCCGAAACCACATTTTCCCACTCTTCTGACCCTTAGGATATGGTCTGGAGGGAGTGGAAAAATGGACTCCTACAGCAGAGAGAGTCTTGCCTTCCTGCTCACACCTGGTAAGGGTATCTTTCACCTGTGATCCAAAGAGAGAGGAACCATCAAAGGGGGTGTTGGTGAAAGATGCTCTGAAAGGTTCCGCAAAGTTACATAGCCGCATCCAAGCGTGCCTCCTTAGGGCCACGCCTGTGCCTGCAGCTCTACTCGGACCACTGGCTGCATACGCATGGAGGAGTTTACCACCGAATTAAGAGTCGCCAGCTGGGAGGCTGCCTTAGCCTGAGCCCCCTCAGCTGATGGATCTTGGAGGGTATCTCCAAGCCCTTTCAGGAGATCCCTCTGAAGACGGGTAAAGTGGCACAGGTAATTCAGGGACCGCATGGAAAAGGTCACTGAAGAGAACATCTGCTTCCCATATCTGTCCATCATCCTGGACTCCTTATTAGGGGGATGGACAGATGAAGAAGTTTCAGCCAACTCCTTCTTTGTGGCCGCTGCTACCACCATGGCATCAACTGGGACACCCTTAGTCAAGAACTGTTTGTCCTGCGGGGCAGTAATGAATTTTGCAGGTCTTCTAGGGGTCGGTTCCACTGTGTCTGGAGCCGTCCACACCTTTTGAGCCACCACAGACATCAGTGGGTCGAAAGCCGGGAGACACCCAGGAGGTGGAAGGTCGGGATCCAAACGCATCCAGGAATACCGACTCATCGTCGGAAGGGCTTAGGGTAGTCCAGTTTCCCCTCTGCCTAAGCATCTCAAGGATGTCTGAGAAGGAGACATCTTCAGAGGGGGATCTTGGGGACCCTTCCAACTCCTCTAAGTCAGTATCCGATGTAATAGACTCTGGGGAGTCAATATGCTTCCTCTTGCATTTTCTCTTGTGAGGTGGCTCCTCTGACAGATCAGGGGAGGCCTCGGAAGAGGAGGATACACCCAAGGGGGTGTCCTGGAGTGCTGGATTCCCACACTTAGAGTCTGGAAGAGGGGCAGAGGCTGGCGCAGGCACCCTAGGGGGAGGAGCCGATGGGGTTGAATGTGGGACTGACTCAGGGGCCAGCACACTCCTCATCAACTCGAAGGCATCCCTGCCTGGACACAGAGAAGGCTCAGGCTCCGACTAAACCAAAAGCCCTCCCCGCACTGAGGGAGATGGCTCCGAGGCAGATGTGGGAGCCGAGCTCACCTGCGCCAAAGCACCGAGAGGGAGAGCGGGGTCAGACAAGGGTCTGATGCCACTCACCTCCTCAGAGCCAACAAGGGAGTCTCGGCACCCAGATCCCTCCAGGGAAGGTACCATGGAAGAGATTGGAGCCAACGACGGAACTGAAAGGGAGGGTATCGACGCCGATGGTTCCACGACTCGAACCCCAACGAACTCCGGCTCCAAGCTCAAAGGAAGAGTCGGAGGAGGAATATGAATAGCTGTGGATGGAGCCGACTCCCGATGAGTAGGGCTGGACAACATTTTGGCAAGGGCCTGCGACTTCAAGACCTACTGACCACTCTTTCCAAATCATTGTCTGAAAGTCTAGAGGACCGAGAAGAGTGGGATGATCAGTGACTATGCTCCGATTGGAGCAGGGGCAACTTTGGAGCCAAACGTATCGACTCCAAAGAAGGAGACCTGGATCTCTTTTGACTCTCAGCTGGCTCCAAAGACCGTGTCGGAACCGACTGGGAGGGAGGGACATCGGTTTCAGCCAGAGCCAAAATGGATTGTGTGGCTTCACCCAATGACGTCTCTGAACTGGGAGCCAATGGTTTAGGTGGCCTGGAAGATTTCACCGGCTGAGACTTCGACGGTGAATCTTGGGGTTTAAGCAGACCCCTCAGAATCAATTTATTTTTGTGCTACTGCAGGACTCTTGGACTGAAGGCATGACAGATGGAGCAAGAGTCCTGCAGGTGCACAGCGCCCAGACAATAAACACAAGAAGTGTGACCATCTGTCAGAGACATCTTCTGACAGTATGAGTCACACTTCTTGAATCTGTATGGTTTTGGATCCTTAGACATTCTTGGAAGAAAACCAAGGACAAGTTTTCACACAAAAAGTTAAGGTAACTGACTACAAATACTAATACCACAAGGAAAAACAAACTTTTCGCTAACACTATAGGTTATAGAGAAAAAGTTTTTTTTTTTTTTTTTTTAAGGGAGATCGAAAAGAAAGGTTAACCTCTAACTCAAATGGAAAGAACCTTTCTGTGGAAAAGGGAGAGAAGAGGGGGAGGGGAAACTCTCTAATTTAAACGAGTGTCTTAGAAAGGGAAAGCTATTTAGAGGAAATAAACTCACTACAATGAATAAAGTCTAACTAACGACTAATTCTACTACAATACAGTAATTTTTGCAGGAAAATAACAGTAATAATAAAAAAGCTTATACGACCTGAGCCAGTAGAACAACCTCGCAGCAGAAGCGGCAAATGAGATCTGGGTATCTAGCGCCAGGCATCATTGGATATAGGGGGGCCTCGAGCCAGTAAGCAGCTCTCAAGCTTTTGAAGATGGCCGAGTCGGAGCCGAGGATTGGCTCTGAATCCAACCAGCAAGAATAGAAGGTGAAATAGACAACTTAACATCAAAAGTTCCCCTTCTTTTAACACTTAACTTAGCAGTTTTGGCATCAAAGATTGTCTGCTAAAGGCTTAATATTTTGTATGCGTTTACTCAAAAAAAATTGTGTTCATGCGGTTGTGAACATTTTGGAAAGCATTTGCTAAACTTTAAATAACTAACCAGAGTTAAAATCTTATTCAGCATCAAATCTGAATATGAATTTTGTTTATGAAGTTGTAAAAGATAGACTTGGATAACATATATGCATCATTGAGTGGATATTATGTTTGGAAAGATTGAATGGTTTGTTGCTTGAATATCTCATCTTCTTCTGGCTGTTCCCGTTAGTGGTCGCCACAGCAGATCACCTGTTTCCATTTCTTGTCCTCTGCATGTTGCTCTGTCACACCAACCACCTGCATGTCCTCTCTCACCACATCCATAAACCTTATCTTAGGTCTTCCTCTTTTCCTGTTACCTGGTAGCTTCATCCTTAGCATCTTTTTCCCAATATACTTAGTATCCCTCCTCAGCACATGTCCAAACCAACGTAATCGTGCCTCTCTTGCTTTGTCTCCAAACCTTCCAACCTGGGCTGACACTCTAATATACTTATTCCTAATCCTGTCTACCCTTGTCACACCCAGTGCAAATCTTAACATCTTTAATTCTGCCACACCCAACTCAAATTCCTGCCTTTTTGTCAATGCCACTGTCTCCAACCCATATAACATAGCTGGTCTCACTACCCTCTTGTAGACCTTCCCTTTCACTCTTACAGGTACTCTGTCACAAATCACTTCTGACACTCTTCTGCAGCCACTCCATCCCGCCTGTACTCTCTTCCACACTCACCGTTACTCTGAACTATTGATCCCAAGTATTTAAACTCATCCAGCTTCACCACCTCTGCTCCTTGCATCCTCACCATTCCTCTATTCTCCCTCTCATTCACACACATATATTCTGTCTTACTCCTGCTGACCTTCGTTCCTCTTTTCTCTAGAGCATATCTCCATATCTCCAGGGACTCCTCCACCTGTTCCCTACTCTCACTACAGATCACAATATCATCAGCAAACATCATAGTCCATAGGGACTCCTGTCTGATCTAGTCTGTCAACTTGTCCATCACCATTTCAAATAAGAAAGGGCTCAGAGCTGATCCTTGATGTAACCCCACCTCCACCTTAAATGCAACAGTCACTCCCACTGCAAACCTCACCGCTGTCACACTACCCTTGTACATATCCTGTACCACTCTTACATACTTCTCTGACACTCCTGACTTCCTCATACAATACCACAACTCCTCTCTAGGCACCCTGTCATATGCTTTCTCTAAGTCTACAAAAACACAATGCAACTCCTTCTGACATTCTCTGTACTTTTCCATCAACACTCTCAGAGCAAACATCACATCTGTAGTGCTCTTTCCCGGTATTAAACCATACTGCTGATCACTAATCATCACGTCCCTTCTTAACCTTGCTTCCACTACTCTTTCCCACAACTTCACGCTGTGACTGATCAGTTTAATCCCTCTGTAGTTACTACAGCTCTGCACATCACCCTTATTCTTAAAAATCGGTACCAAAACACTTTTTCTCCATTCCTCAGGAAACCTCTCACTTTCCAAGATTTCATTAAACAATCTAGTTAAAACTCTACTGCCATTTCACCTAAACACCTCCATGCTTCCACAGGTATGTCATCTGGGCCAACAGCCTTTCCATTCTTCATTCTCTTCATAGCTATCCTTACTTCCTCCTTGCTAATCCATTGTACTTCATGATTCACTATCCCTACATCATCCAACCTTCTCTCCCTCTCATTCTCTTCATTCATCAACCCCTCAAAGTACTCTTTCCATCTCCTCAACACACTCTCCTCGCTTGTGAGGATGTTTCCCTCATTATCCTTTATCACCTTTACCTGCTGCACATCTTTCCTAGCTTGGTCCCTCTGTCTAGGCAATTGGTACAGGTCCTTTTCTCCCTCCTTAGTGTCCAACCTTTCATACAACTCTTCATATGCCTTGTTGCTTGAATATACTGTGGGCAAACAATAGAATTACAAGAGAACAAAAACCAAGGATGCACCAACAGCTATAGTCAAAATTATCAGACAATCCAAAGCGACAACGATATATTCCACTTTTTATTGACAGGAACAGAATAAAATAGTAACTATTTTATTCTGTTCCTGTCAATAAAAAGTGGAATATATCGTTGGCTGTTGTCGTTTTGGATTTGTCTGCTGATAATTTTTGGATTTCTACATAGCTGTTGGTGCATCCTTGGTTTTTGTTCTCTTGTATACAGCTCTTTTTATCCAAGGCTGCTTCACTCAGTGGTGAGTTTCTTTTACTGCTTAAACAATAGAATTACACACGTATGTGTTCAACTATTATTAATTTTGGACAAAATACATTTTAATTCTGTCTATTTCTAATGCTGTTTGAATTACTAAGTTAAAATAATGTAAACAAACCCCCTAAGTCCAGGGTGTTTCTTCACTTTACTTCTTTTGGAGGACTTATAACTTGGTAGCAAGGAGCACAAAAACATTGTTACCATCACCACTTTGCTTATCAGCCGAAGAGAAACCAAAGGCGGATAAACTGAAGACAAATATTCACAGCAGTAATGATGGGGTGCTATGGGGAGCTGCACTGAACTAAGATGAAAAAACGAGTCACAACGATCCCTCAATGAGATGAGTACTGGGAATGCTGGAGTACCTTAGTTTACATTGGAAATCTCGTATCTCATAAAATTAGGAGTTCCAAGAAGTTTAGAAGTAATCCCAGACAATCATAAATGTTTTTACAATCAAGCTATATGAGCTCCTGCTTGCCGTGTAACTTCTGTCAAAAACAGAACATTCCCATGATCAGAATTGTTTCTTAAGATTTAGACGTTTAGAGCAAGGGAGCTCTATGGATTGCTATCAGTTTTGGGAACAAGTAATTGTTTCTGAAGTACTTAATCAGTACATCAGAGCTCTTGCACCTTTCCAAAATTAACCCATTTAGAAAATCAGTTTGACAAATGAAGTAGTACTCATTTAAATCTACACAGATATGGAGCAGAGAAGAAACATGGCATCTTAAAACAAATTTGGACGGTATAATAAAATCTGCATAAAAGGCATAGACTGCAATTTTCAAGAGATGTTTATTGAGAAGAAAATATTGCCAATGAAATGAACAAATATTGACTGTTATCCCTAATCTCATTAATTGGGAAGGTAGCATAGCTAATTTGTAGAAAATGACACATTAAAACATATTGATCTTCAGATATAGGTAGAAAAATAGCAGGTTATTAGGAGGATACATCAGCTAAAAATTGTTTTGGGCACTGCCAAATGGGACAGAATAAATCTAATTGCACACAGTGATTTTGCACTGAGTGTAGGCTAACAGGCCACACCTAGGGAAACGTGGGGACATATGAGATTTGGGTATTGAGAACTACATAAGTATTGAATGTAAAAAAAATATATATGGTTGAGGAAAATGAAGGGTTTTGGGGAATACAGACAAGCTAAAAAACATGTTCTAAAATGGCTCCTGTACAGGTAGTCTAGTTAAAACTCCTCCAGCTTCATTATGTTGAAGAAAGAGATGCCAAAATACAAAGCTGAATGTTGTTGTCCATAGGAAATCATTGCTATTGTGATTTTTAAGCATCCACTGGCAATGAGTCACTTCTTTTGGGAGATTTCCCCATTCTTTGAGTCGGTGCAACCATGGAGCTGGTATATTGAAGCTTGAGAGTGGGAGTGCAGTGGGACTTACTCCCTACAAAAAAATGCTTAAAGTTGATATTTTCAGTCTTCTGTATTTTCGGCATTGTTTGAATTGTTGGCAATGTGGAAGTGGTCAAGGCATACTAGAACCCTTTAAAACTTACAGGGCTATTTAATTGTAAAACAGGTCTTCATTTTTGGAGGAAATGTGTGTGAGAGGGTAGGTCTGATGAATACAATTCCACTGATGAGAAAGTTAAATGAAAAAAATAGATATTTAAAAAGAGGGGAAGGATTAAACTCAGCTTAACTGGTTTAGTTGGATAAAGCCTTGATTATGGCCTCGGTAATCAAAGTTTGTTTAACAGCTTAGGTACATGACAAAGCTTCAAGGAAAATTAACATGTCCACCCTGTGGAAAATGAGACAGCCACATGTAAACAAAAGAATCCGGAAGAAGAGTGTGGTGCATGTAGCATGTCAGTGGAAGCTTTCATTGAGCAAGTACATGGGAAGGCAGAGGGGTCCTCCCATGGTGACATGGGTCACACATTCACCCTCCCTAGATAGGATTAAGACATAGTAAAAATGTACTCATAGTAAAAGGATCATAGAAAGTTACTAGGCCATTGGCTCTGAGGCCCGTATAAGCCTAACCAAGAGTTTAGCCCATGCATAGACAAATCAGCACCTGATGCCCCTGTCCAGCAGGGACACAGGTGGAATCTCAGGGGTGTATTTTCTGTTTCCCATCCAGTTATCCAGGTTGTGCTTAAAAAGGAGTAAAGAGGTACTCTGCTTGACATGGAGAGGGAGTCTATTCCATAGATGGTGGAGTCTCTGGGACACAAATCTGTCCCGCCAGCAAGTCCTATTGATGTCACAGACCAGGTTGAAGCTGCATGTGTGGGTTATTCGAGTGCAGCTTGACTTGTGGATATGCAGTAGTCCCATCAAGGTGGGGTCTGAGATTGCATTGTATGCTAGACAGAGGTCACCTCTGAGGAGTCTGTATGAAACAGAGTAGAGGGATAGGGCTTTTAGCCTATCTGTATACCTTAAATTTTTGAGGACCTGGATTCTCCTGGTGAGGAACCTCTGTGGTCTCTCCAGCTGCTGCATGTACTTTGCAAGGTACATGCAGAATAGAGTGTTGCACTCAATAATGGGCCTTATAAGGGAAGAAAACAGGGATGTTATGACCTCCTTGTCCCTGGAATAGATACCCTTACTTATGTGGTGGACCATGTAGAAAGCGTTCCGCACAACAGAAGCAACATGGTGGTCAAAAGTCAGGTGGCTATCAATCTGGGTGCCAAAATCCCTCACGACTGACTGCATGCTTAGGACATTGTTATTAATGTGATAATTTGTGGACACATCAGTCTCCCCAGAGGCGATATTCACCTCCTCCAAAATCCCACAAACATCATTTTAATTACACTTCTATGACAAGTTGACTTAAGTAGGTAGCCGATAAAAAAAATCAAGCGTTTGCATTATTTGCACAATTGTTGCCATTCTATTGGTTTAATATAATAAATGTGCTGCAGGAAACAAAAGACTCTATAAAACTGTATTATAAATGTTTAGAAATACATCAGGGGAGGGAGGCAAGACAGAAGAATGTGAAGAGTCCAAAGTTCCAAACAGACAGATGGAATTGAGAGATATGCATTGGGCTGATGTAACAGAGAGACCAGAAGTTGGATTCTTGGCCTATAGTATTCAGAAAGTTTACGTTCACTCTTGCAATGAGCATTAGAGACAAAAACATCCTGATGATGTGAAATGCATACTAAGAGTATCAGGAAGTGTTTTACACTGGTGATATGCGGGGGGGGGGTGTCTTTCCACGAGAAGCAGCTGAAGGAACTAAGTGAGATGACACACATCCAGAAAGAACATTATACGGTTTAAATATGCCAGGACAGAAGTTCATAGGTAGGTACTAGGCTATTGGCCCAAGGGCCTACGTAAGCCTAGCCAACAAGGTTCCCTGGCTTATGCCACCCAAGAAAGTTATTTTCTTGTGCCACTGTTGAGCAGAGACACAGAAGTGATCCCCGGGGTGTATTTCCTATTTCCCATCCACTCATCAAGATTTTTCTTGAAGAGTGCTAATGAAGAACTTTGCTTGACATAGATGGGTAGCCTGTTCCAGAGTATGGGAAGTCTCTGGGACAGGAATCTATCCCTCCAGCATGTCCTGTTTATTGTGGTGACAAGGTTTAGGCCCCTAGAGCATGTACCTCGGAGGGATTGGGATTTGTTTAGGTGTAGCATGTCCAACAGCTCTGGGTTTGACCTAGATTTATATGTTAGGCAGAGATCACCTCGGAGTAGGAGATATGCTACGGAGTAAAGCTGGAGTTTTTTGAGGCAGTCAGTGTTGGGCATTTGTTTGAGGCCAGTAATCCTCTTTGTGAGGTACTTCTGTGGCCTTTCCAGCTGCTGCAGATGTCTTGTGAGGTAAATTCCAAAAGGGAGTTGTACTCTATAATGGGTCTAATGAGTGTCGAGTAGAGGGGAACAATGACATCTTTTTTCCTGAATGAGAACCCTTTTATGATGAGGTGTGCCATATAGAAGGGCTTCCTGACTACTGTGGCGATGTGATCAAAAGAGAGACTACTGTCCACCTGGATCCCAAGGTCTAATCACGCATTCGATGTTAAGTAGATTGCTGCCTTTGTGGTAGTTCATGGGTACAGAGTTTTTACCAAAGGGGATGACACTGCACTTTTTTGGCATTGAGCTTGAGGCCATGGCTCTCACATCAGGCATCTGTCTCAGCATGGCCCTTCTGTAGGATGTCCACATCATTTGGGGACTTGACTATGGCTCCTTGTTTGAGTCATCTGCAAACTTCATTAGCCAGAGGCCTTCTGTGTTAGCCTGTACTTCAGAGAAGTAGATACTAAACAGGAGAGGTCCCAGGACAGAACCCTGTGGTACTCCAACTGTCACTGCTTTGAGGTCAGATTTGGAGTCTGCAACTTTTACAGTGTGAGTTCTTGTCAGTGAGCCAGTTGGCAACCCATCTTGTGACGTAGGGATTTATACCTAGTTTAGTGAGTTTAGCTAAAATTCCAGAATGGGGGATGGTGTCAAAAGCCTTGGCGAGGTCAAGATAGGCTGTGTGAACCACATTACCCTCATCTACGGCTTTGGTGACTGCCTCAAAGAAGTCAATCAGGTTCAGGAGGCATGATCTGCCTTTCACAAACCCGAACTGGGTGGGATCCAGAGTTTGGAGGTTACCAATGTCTTTGTTTATGAGTTCCATGATGATACGTTCCATGGCCTTGCAGACCAGGTTCATCAGGCTAATAGGTCGATAATTTCCAGGATCAGTAGTGGCTCCCCCTTTGTGGAATTGGATAACTGTTGCTGTGTGCCATTCAGTGGACACAAAGCCTGATGCGAGGCTATTATTGAACATGGTGCTTAAGTGGGGAGCCAGTTTGTTCTGAAGTTTGTGTAAAATGCAGCCTGGGATGTTGTCTAGTCTCATGGATGCTGTGTTTTTGGCTTTAGAGAGTGCAGCTTTTACCTGCATAGTTGTGATTACAGGGACTCTGCATTCTTCCTGTATAGATATGGGCCCTTTAGGGGGTGAGAGGGGGGTAAAGTTAGCACTGAACCCATCTGCCAGGATGTTGGCAATATCAGTTGGTTCTGTAATTTTCTTGCCTTTGTGCTGTAACTCAGAGCAGATCTGGGTGTTGCCATCGAGATTCTTGACATAGCTATAGAATGCTTGGTGGTTGTCCTTGGAATTAGTGGCGATTTTGTTTTCGTAGCTAGCATTGGAGGATCTTATAAGGGATCTCAGCTTCTTACTGAGGCTGACCATGGAGCTCCTCCACTCATGGGATTTTACTCTCTTTTGCAACAGTTTCTTCCTTCTGTTGTACAGTTTATGGCAGGGGACCACCAGATTGGCTTCCTTTTTTTGCAGGATAGCGTCTTGGTTCTGTTTGGCATAGCATGATCCATGCACTTGTTTAAGTGCTTATAGAGTGCATTTGTGTAGGATTCAGCAGTTGTAACTGTACTGTCCATCTGCATGGGTGTCATGAAGTTCACCACTTCTGTCTTAAGAAGCATGAAGATGGCTTTGGAGAAATTTTTTACTGTGGTTTCCTTAATGGGGGGGTGGGGGTGGAGGCAGGATGTGGGTATCAAGGGTAATTAGCTTATGGTTGGATCGGACCAATGAAGAGTTGACTTCAGGTGTGGAACACCGGTCCCTCATGTTGATAATGACTAGGTCTAGGATATTGTTGCCCCTGGTGGGGGTATGGATAAGTTGATCCAGGGCATTGGAGATTATGAATTCCAGAAAGTGTTGAGCTAAGGAGTTGGTACACAAGTAGTTTTCCCAGTTAATCGTGGGGTAGTTGAAGTTGCCCATTATTAGGGTGTTTGGTCGAACCCTAATATTTTCCAGTACATCAAGAAAAGAGGAGTGGGAATCCTGGGGCATGGTGGGGGATCTGTAGCAAGCTACAATTTGGATTGCAGTTTTGCCCAGAGTTAGTTGCACTTTGATAACTTCTAATGCATTATGCTCAGCAACTAGCCTGGAGGTGTGGATATCCTTAATGAATATGGACACACCTCTGCCTTTGGTGTTTCGGTCCAGGTTACATGGCCGAAAAGTGTGGTATGAGTTATAGCCTGGTAGTGCAGGGGTGCTCTCTGGAGCCTTGAACCAGGTCTCAGTCACTGCACAGATATCGATGTTCTCCATTTTAAGGAGTGCCTCGAGTGAGTACATTTTGAGATTTAGACTTCTAGCATTGAGTAGCATTACCCTCAGTTTTTGCTTGCCTGTTTCTGCTATGATGGTGAATTTGTTATTTGAACCTTGCCTAAAAAAGGCACTATAAGGGCAGCAAGAGCCTTAGCCAGTATCCGGAATCCCAGGGGTGACAGGTGCAGGGCATCTGTGGCAAAGTATCGTGGTCTGTCGACCATGTCATCCCAAGCAGACAGATACTGGATCCCCTTAGAATGACACCAGAAACTTAGCTAATTGTTGAAGTCAATCATTTTGTCCTTGTACTACGGTATCATTCTGGGCAATGGCAGAATGCTATCCTGGGCTGCAAGATCGGAGAGCTCTTCCGTGTCTCTTTTCATGTAGTCCAGGGAGGTACGTCTCAGGTCATTCACACTTACATGGACAATGACAGAGTAATATTTGTACTTGTTGATTTGTACTTGTTGATTTTAATTATGAGACTGCACTACAAGTTTTCTTCTGTAAGGTAAAGACAAAAGGCCTCATTACTTGGAAATATCTTACATTTTAACAGCTAATCCTAAAATCAGAGAAATATACTGCATATGTTTTATGAGTTTTTCTTAATGTTGGACTACAGACCAGATAGTGCAAAATAATAGAGTATGCCATAATGAAAATGTCTTAAATGTGAATGAGGGTTGGGGTATTATAAATTACTGAATATTAAGGATAACCCTCAGAATGCTAAATTTGTTTAAAAAAAAGAGGGTCATATATTGCTAAGAATTATATGAATAGATTTTGCACCATACATAAAACAAAAGCCTATTTCCACTGGGCCTCCATTATTCAGTGGAGTGGATGTGATGAAACTGTTAATTCCTGATCTGACTATAAAATAAAACAAAAAAAAAGTCATGGAAATAATAATGATATGAAAGAAATAATTTGAAAAAAAAACATGAAGATACTGTATCAGCATAAAATGTGGACTTCAGGGATTAAGCAGAAAAAGGGGAGGACTACGTGAGTAGTAGGAAAACAGTGAAACAAGAAAGACCAAAATATAGAGATAGTTTTAAGTAGGATTTTAATATTCATCAGATATTACAAATGTGTGTGTGTAGAAGAGCTGATGAAGGAAAAAAGTGAATCAGTCTATCGGGGAGAGGGTACAAAATATAAAAGAAAAAACAGAGAAAAAGAAGGAAGGAAGGAAGCAGGTCTAAGAAAATTGCTAGTATTAATGTAAACAGTTCAAGTACTAGGCTAAAAAATATGTAATTGTGGAGTAAGCTAAAAGACAAAATAGTAATGTAGTATGTTTGTAGGATACGTCTTTTCAGGAAAATAAGAAATGTTAAGAGACATGGTGACAAATGATTTGTTCCATTTGTGATACATGGGGTTTTAAATTAGATACTAGCAGGAAGCAAGATTAACGTCATACATTATGGCGTTATAGTACAAGGAAGATTAGTCTATTATTACTGTTTCCAGGGCGGCTGTCGTGGTGCAGTGGTTAGCATTGCCGCTTCACAGCAAGAGGTTCTCTGGTTCAATCCTCGGCTGGGGTGCCTTCTGTGCGGAGTCTGCATGTCCTCCCTGTGGTCACGCGGGTTTCCTCCAGGTGGCTCAAGTTTCCTCCCACATCCCAAAGACATGCTGTAGGTGGATTGGACACTAAATTGTCCCTAGGTGTGATTGTGTGCACTTGTGTGCCTTCTGTGGAAGGTTGTGCGCTGGGCTGGCAACTCGACACCGTAAACCCCCACTGCCAATCGTGAGTGGACAGGTGATCTGCTGTGTGACTGCTAACCGGGAAAAGCCAAAAGAAGAAGTCTATTATTACTGTTTCCATCTGTTTAGATGGAAATCACCCCTAGAGACAAGAAGTCCTGCCATTCCTGCAGGAATAGGACTGCCTTCATCTCCATATTATTCATGTGCAGATTGGCAACCTGTTCCATGTACATTAGATCATTCCTTCCTGAGAAGAGGCATCCATGATAACTATGGCTGGAAGTGGAGGTAAAAGGAAAAGTCAAACACCACTAAAGCAGATTCTTGCAGAGTTTCATTATTCAAAATGGCAGTGACATACAGTCCTGAAGTTGTGAACATTGATCCCTGAGCAGCCACTGCAAGACTCTCATGTGGAAACAGGCTAGGTCCACAATTAGACTAACTGAGGCCATAAGGTCTACAGCTTACAGAACCAGAACTACTTCAGAAGATAAAAACTGTACAAATTCCAGACTGTAAGCCTTAATGATTGGACCATTTCTGGAGGGACAGATACTGAACAGAATCTGGTATCTGGCATCCTATCAGCTGAATGTTTTGTGCTGACTGTAGTTGTGACTTGTCACAGTCTAAATAAATTTCCAAGGATTAGCAGGGTTGGAGCAAGTAACCCCTGGCCTTGAGAAGAGATCCTTTGATGCGACAGTGAAGACCCAGTTGTACAGGTATGGTAAAAGTCTAATCCTGAGCAGTGTCAGGTTGCCACGCACTTCCTAAACAGTCAGGGGATTGTGGTGAGACCAACGGGCAGGGTTCTGAGAAGCAGAGAAACCTCTTGGACAGTTTTGCAATCTTGATGTGGAGGTGAGCTTCCTGGAGGTTGATCGAGCACATCCAATCATTTTCTTGTAGACAAGGCAATATTGCTGTAACAGTGACTATCCCAACTCAAAACCGATTAAGATCACTTAAGTCTAGTACAATCCTGAGGTCCTTGTATTTCTTTGGAACCAAAAAGAACCTTAAATAACCTGTGTCCGGCCCAGCAGGACCTCTGATGGCTCTTTTCTAAAGATTAGAGGAGACTTCTCTTCTGGCCACTTATTACGAAAGGGGCAGTACATCTGGAAGTGGATTTTTTCATGAGGGTATGCAATAACCCTGTACATGAATTATCCTTTTTAACCAAGAATTCTACTTGATGGAAATCAGTGTGGGCAGGTAGAAGGAAAAAGTCTCTCTGACTGCCTCTAGGGGAGAGTAGACAGGTAGGTGTTCAGGGATGGCTGAACTGCCCATCAGAGAAAGGTCCCCAATATACTTGGTTCTGTTGACTTCCATGACCTTTGGCTCTGCATCTATTAAATGGGGCATCTCTGCCCATGCCATCATTGCCCTTGACCACTTGTTGGGGAAAGTGGCCATTTCGTTCATCAACTTTTACTTGGCAGCGGCTGCTACAGTGATGGAATGAACTAGAGGATTCTTGGACCAAATCGGACTAACCTGTGGGAGGGGGATGAAGAATGTTGTCAGGTTTTCTTGTGGAGTTTTGCAAATAATCAGGATCTTGCCATGTCCTCTTGGCTCTAAGTCATTTAGGTGGTACATCAGGGGAATCACCAAAGTAGTAGAAGGGGGTGAACCACATGCCTCAAGAAGAACCTGCTCATACTGAAATGGTGGGTCTGTAGGAAAATGTCCCCTTTGGTACATGGATTCCAAGATCATACTGAAGGTGAGACCCACTTGAGGGGAAAGTGGGGATCTCTCTCTATCCCCTGACTCAGCATCTAAAGTGACTCACTCATCTGGAGAGTATGTGTGCCTGATTTTACACATTCCAGATGGTGGTATTAGTCATCAGAGGACTGGTCCTGCACTTGAGCAGTTCTTTATAGGACATTGTCTTGAACATCTCATACATCGCAGGATTAGAGCTAAACCAAAGATGTAATGTGTCAAAGGGAGGGTCAGATGCCAATGGTGCCTGTACTGTAGCTTAAGGAGGATAGAATATGATCTTTTCCATAGTGACAAAGGCTAAATCAACATCTGCCTCATCTGTGGACCACTCCCACGGAGTGCCTTCACTGCCATTCCTGTAGAAGAGACAGGCAGCCTCAACAAGGACATCCTCTAAATAAGCAGCAAAGACTGACCCGAGGAGGGAATCAGAAAATATAGCTGACCCATGTATCTGATACCAAAAATGACACCATGCAATATGAGTCTGGACATCAAGGCATTGATCCTGAGAAGCAACTTGAATCTAAAGGAAGTCCTAATAGCCAATGGCAGGGCTTTAGTTGGTGCTAAAGAGAGAGACTCTGGAAGAAGGGCCATCGCCGACAGCACCAGATCTGAGGGTTGCACCAGGGAAGAAGCCAGCAAAGGAGTATGGTGGGGGGGTGGACATCAGTATCTCTTTCAGTCTTGATGAAAGCCCTTATCATATGATTCAGTTCCAAACCAAAGGTGCTCCTGAAGGCACTGAAAGACCAGATGGATGCTTGAGATAGAAGGCAGAAAGGAAGTCTTGAGAACTATATCTCCGAAAAACCATGAACTATGCAATGAGGGGATTTAGCCTCTATAACAATCAACTTCAAGGGAGATTAAGCTGATAATGGAGATGTTGACTGATTTTTATAGTTGGCTCTGACCTAACTATTTTTGATGGCCCTTAACTAGGGGTTCCTCAAACCTCTTTTTCTTTGGGTTTGAATTGCTATCTTTACCACTGGACCTTTCCTTGCCTTTTCCTGGGCTGTCTCTACCTCTTCTATGTTTTGTTCTGTCCCTAGATACAGAGGCAGTTTACCCTTGACAACCATTTTCCTTTCCTTTCCATTCTCCTGTCTGTAAAGACCTACTGACCAAACACCTTGCAGATGGTGTAATCAAAAGTCAAATGTTCTACCCCAAAGAAACCAAGCACTGGTTGTGCAAATCCTGAGGGAGCATCATTCACCCACAATGAAAGTATTTCTTGAAATGCTTCTTCTTATCCTTGCAATCCACAGCATCACAAGAAGCACAACAAACGACAGTGAACACACAAAATACTGACTAGAAATTTCACACAGAACAACAAAGTCTTGTCCCGAAAGGGAGGAGTTAGTCAATACTAACAAGAACTAAATTCTTGAAGACAAAAACAGAAGTCACTATATAAGAAAGAAGTTTTTTCTTTTTAATGCAAAATCAGGTAGGGCTGAATCTCATGCATCATGGAAAAATAACCAAAAATCAAATCCAAAGGGGATGAAAGCATATGATACAATAAGAATAAGAGTAACACTGACTAAAACCATGGAATAAGAGTCTATCCGAAATAAGAAAAAATACAGAGGTGGAACATATAGCTTTAGCCCAAAGTCAGGACCACGTCTGAATGCTGAGGTGGCAAATGCAATTTGAGAAAGCTTCAAAATCAGGTGACTTATGGGAGAAAAATATTTCAAGGGGCTCAAGGCACTAGTTTTGCCAGGTTGAAGCTAACATATCACTCGTGGACTAAACAATCAGATCAGGCAGAGAAAATGAAATGGATTCAAATCACAACACAAAAGACCAACAGATCATTCCTAGCTGACAATACAATTTCATCTACATTTGGACCCTTAACCCTATGTACTCTCTCTGTAAGGGTGCATCAATACTCCCCCTCTCCCACACTTCCCATCCATAATACATCTCCAAGAGAAAGACATGGGATATAGATTCCAAGCCAGAGGGCTTGGCTTTGTCGAACAGAACTTGCTGAGTTGTCTGTTCTGAGGGAAGGCAAATAGATCTACTTGAGGAGTACCCACTAATGAACAATGTATAGGAAAACCACCCTGTGCAAAATATAGTGGTGAAGATCTGCCCTTAATATGCTCAAAGGGTCTGCCGCTATATTCTTGCCCAAGAGAATATAGACTGTCTGAAGAATTAACCGGTGTCATATGCCAAAGTCTCATGCAATCAGGAGTAGTCTGCAAAGGCAAAAAGACTCCCCTCCCCCTTGCTTGTTTATATACCACGTAGTGATGGTGTTGTCTGTAAACAGTCAGAGGAGCCCTACAGACAAAAGTAATGCAGGGACTGAGGAGTTAAAATCAAGGCCTTTGTTTCATTCACACTCTGCTTAGCCTCTTCCCTGAGAAAATTCCAGGACTCTGATGTTGTTCAAACAAGCACCCCCCACCAAGCTAGGTCTGAAGCATCTGTATACAGATCCTGAGAGGTGAAGCTTATCTGAAATTTAATGGCCTAGATTTAGGGATCGCAATAGAAATTCGATCTTAAGGCAAGAGAGGATTCCAGAAGCCCAGAAGATGGCAATGTTGAAGCCAAACTGCCTTCAGATACCACTGGAACTCTCTTGCTGAGGTCTCTAGCAAGGAAGGAGGGAACTGAAAGAAGCTAGTCAGAAAGAGAACCTCGGGTACAGGAAGAAAAGCTGTCATGGTAAGAGTTTGAGTTCTGTAACCCAAGCAAACGTAATCCTGGGAAGGTGTCACAACTGACTTTTTAGATCAAGAGTGAAGCCTACTCTGGGAAGTAGATACTTTGTGAGCTCTAAGTCCTGCTGGAGATCCTACTGGGAAGGGGCTTGAATAAGATGATCATCCAGATGAGAATAAATCTGAATGTCATAAAGTTTGCAAAAGGCTATGACAAGGGCTTGACATTTGACAAATTCTCTTGTAGCTGTAGAAAAAAATAGCAAAGCAGAGAACTGATAATGCAATGAAGATACAGAGAACTATAAAAATCTCCTAAAGAGACTATGAAGATAAGCATCCTTCAAATCTACAGAGACAAGAAAGCTTCAGATACACACATTGAGAATAGGGTCTGAAGACAAGAAAGCTTCAGATACACACATTGAGAATAGGGTCCGAAGACAACATTCTGAAACAGAAAACTGTCAAAAAAAGTGTTGGGAAAGAAAAGAGCTAAGACTGGCTTCCAAGAATCCCCCTTCATGGGAAAGTGCTTTCTAACAGAAAATGTTATCTGACTGCTAGCTTCCCAACTCCCCTAATCTTCCATAATTCCCCTATTCCTCCCTAACTTATTCCCCCACATCATACACCTCGACTCACATTTCTTCAACTCCATTTTTTCTCCCCTCGTCTCTCCTGTTTTCCCCTCCTTCACCCCTATATCTGTATATACTGTATATATTTTATTGTGAATGTAAATGTTAGATGCTAACATTCTACCAAATCCTTGCACCATCATATTTTTTACCTTGCTTTTTAAACTTCCAGTATAGATACACCAATGAGAATTTTCTTTGTTTGGTTTATTATTATAACTACAATATTTATTTTAATACCCAACTTTTGCATTACTGCCTGTTTTTAAGTGTAGTATATTTTTTCTTGGCCTGGCCTAAAAATGTTCAGTTTTGATCAGGGATCTCTCCATGGTTAACAAATGGAAATAAAAGAAAATAAAAACATACTGCTCTTTACAGACATTGTAAGTCCCATGCTAACATGATACACACTCCAGAAAAGCTTACACACTTGGAAACAACTTATTAAGTTCCAATATTAAATGTCACTGACAATGCACAACAGATTACAGAAAAAAATTAACACTGGACTGTCATACACCTAATTCTTTGGTAAATTCAAGAATATATTTTAAAAGATTGACTTGTGATGACTGAGCCAAGAATTATGCAATGTTATTAACTTTAAAGTTGCAGAGGTCGTTCTATATTGTGGAGAGTTTATGATCACAGTTCTCTATGTATGCATTCTGTAACACTACATGTATTATGCTCTTCCAGAAATACACAGAATGAAAGACTTATCAGGTTGTACATCTATGGTTTTCTGACATGGATACAGATGTAGAAAGGAAAGGTGTACGATTAATCTCAAGCAAAAAATAAATCGCCACTAAATTCACATTTATACATATGATACTGCTCCTAAAATCCATGGTGGTCTTAATTAGCTTCATAGGTGTGTACTAAGCCAACAACCACAAGGGCCTTTTTAAGCCTGGCCATGCATCCTAAATCTCTGACAAGTTCTGGTACCCTTGATATGTGTAAGCATGGGCCTGGGAGATTAAACATTTACAGGCTGCCTACCATCAGAGACATGGACGCCAAACTGGGGATGAATTTCCTGTTCCCCATCCAGTTGTCCAAGTTACACTTGAAATGGGTTAGGGAGGAACTCTGCTTCACATGGATGGGGAGCCTGTTCCAGAGAAGGGGTAGTCTCTGGGATACATATCTGTCTCTCCAGCAGGTGTTATTTATATCACAGGCAAGGTTTAAGTCTTTAGAACAGGTAATTATGGTACTGTTTCCTTCTATCCTTAAGCTTTTTTGGAAAACTAGGAACATGTTTTAGCATACAAAGCTTTCCAGAAAGGCTGCTGATAAGGGATCTTGATTCAACACCAGTATGATGGAATTTGCAAACTTTATGAAAGGCAATGGATTTTTTTTTACTATTTTATTGATTTTAAAACATAAGTATTAATTTTCACATTGAAAAAGAACTACATTAACAAACTATAACAAAGTAATTATTTACAAGGGTGTCTACTAAGTAACTAAAAATCCAATTATTCTTGAAGCCATTATTAAACACATAAAGAAAGACAGTGCTTCCATGCTATTAATATATTTACATTGGTTTATTCAGCAAATCTTCAAGGGCAATAGAATTTGTTGTATAACATGCACACCATGTTCCATCTAATGGCCTAACAGAGAGAGATGAACAAATTTTAATGGAAGGGGTAAAGAAAAATGACATTTAAGAAATCGTGTTAAACTGCAGAATCACTCTTTATGCAGCAACATATTTGTCTTGAGTAGAAACTTTTATGCTGTGAATGCTCAGATCTATACTTAAAATACTTCCACCAGGGTTGAAAAGCAAAACTGATGCCATGGTCTTAGAAGCAGACTTAAAATAAATAAATAAAAAAATAAAATAAAAAAAAACAACAAATGTCAAGACTGAAAGGTTTGGCACCTTGAGGTGATGTATGTATATGGAATTAAAGTTACAGCTCTACCTGGCTTCATGGAGTAGTTGAAAACTGTTGTGGACTTGTGTGGTATGTGGCACTTACTGATGTACCTCACAACTGTACAGATTTTCGTAGAATGTCAAAATTATTGCCTCCTATTTTTGGTCCATTTTTCTTAAAATTGTGTTTCTCTGGCAAATTAGAGACATATCATTAATGACTGAAGTTAGAAAATGACAGACATTTAAGTTTGCCTTCAGAAAATTAATGCTAATGCAAAACATGTTATTCTATCAACTTTCTAAGTTTGCAAGAGCAATATTTAAAAATTGTCCCTATTTTGGGGGCTTTGTCCCACTTATATGTATGGCTTTGTCCAGATTTCTTGCTCCAGGAGGTTGAGAGGTATGCTTATTGATTATAGTTCATCTTTGAGGGGAGTGGTTATTCAAATGAGATCTAGACTAACAGGGACTATGCCAGTCTGCAAACTAAAAAGAAAAATGTGAAATTCACTGTGCAGTGAGGTTTTCATACATGCGGGCAAAGACATTTGACATAAATGTGGAAGCTGCATTTGGAGAATGTGTGTCTATTACTCTTTAGTTAGGATTTTATATTTTATCAAGTCTTTTGCGTTTCTAATACCATGACAGAAATGGACCCCATTTTTAAGTCAAAGTATGATTAAAGTTCATGAAATTAGTTTTGTTTCAATCTTTGATGTTAGCCAGTAGTGCTCTTTTGCAGCACCCGCAATATGCCCAGTAATGACTCCTTCTGCAGCTCGTATGGAGTTACGTGTATTGGTAACACATCCAAATATGACTGTAAATTCTTTTTTATAGGCCCCGTTGCTCCAACTACTATTGGAACTGTCTGGGTATCTTTCTTCCACATTACTCTCGTCTCTACCTGCATATCCTGATATTTTATGAATTTGTGTCTCTCTGTACACAAGACATTGTAGTCATTGAGTGTGGCAATTTCAATGATCAATGCTACTTTTGTCTTCTTTTCTTGAAGTACTATATGCAATTTTCTAGCATCTGTCTTTTGGACTGCTGGTAATGGGTGATCCCATGTGATATAAACTTCATTTTCTATAATGCTTTGTGGCTGATGTTTCCAGTGTTTTTCAGCCACTTCAGTACCATAATGTTTGCACAATCCCCAGTGCAACAGTCTCGCCACATTATTATGCCTTTCAGTATACAGTCCTTCTGCCATTAGTGTGTCGCAACCAGCAACAAGGTGAGTGACGGTTTCCAATTTGGTTTTATTTATTTATTTTTATTTTATTTTATTTTATTTGCATTTGTTTAACCAGGATAGTCCATTGGGCTCAAGAACCCGTTTTCAATGGAGTCCTGGGGAGAAAAGCTCCACATACATAATTAACAGAGAATGAGGATAAACATAGACATTACATGGGGTTCAACATGAGAAAAGTAACAAGTACAGGGGAAATACATATACATTTGATGGGGTAAAACATAATACAATGTACATAATAAATCGTGCAGAAAACAGCTGAAACAAGGCAATAAGAGATACACCAAATTAAAAAGCAAAATATGCTGCCTGGTGTTCTTATAGTCCGAGTAGTCAGAGCTGAAAGAGTTACAAGATGAAAATAGTATGTTATGAAGGGTGAGAGCAGGAGCATTGCCATGAGGAAGATAGATAGGAGTGGAGTAATTTTTTGAAGGATGGGAGGCTTGCGATAGTACGAATAGAGGGAGGAAGGGAGTTCCATGAGCGTGCTAGAGAGAAGGACAGGAGGTTTTGTCCAGGAGGGTGGTGGGGTCTGTGTATTTCTATGAGGTTTTGATTGTTTGATCTTAGTTGTCTTTGTGTGTGGTGGATTTTAAAGGTAGAAGAGAGTGAGGGGCAGAGGGTTGGCTGGAAAATCAGTTTGTGAGCATATGTGAGTTGGGTATATGAGAGGTAGTTGGGTAGTTCTAACCATTTTAGTTGGTGGAGTGGTTCACAGTGGTGTATAGATGATTTGTTAGAAGTTGCAAATTTGGCAATTTTATTGTAACAAGAGGATAGTTTGGTTTTGAGGGAAGATTGGAGGTTGGTGAGAAGGGGTGCTCCATAGAGGAGGGAGGGTAAGAGAAATGTAGTTGAGAGTGTAAGTTTGGTAGCTGGGCTAAGAAAGCGATTATGACGGTAGAGCATTCCAAGTTTTTGGTGTGTTTTTTTTATGTTTTTTAGCAGATGGGAGTGGAATTTAAACTGGTCATCGATTTGGACTCCTAATAGTTTGGTTTCTGATACAAGTTCAAGGGGAATGTTATTATGGCTATAGATGGAGAATGATTTAAGATCGATGTTAGTATTTTTTGAAGGGGTAAATATCATGAGTTTGGTTTTAGTAGCGTTAAGGGCTAGATGGTTGTCTTTCATCCAATTTTCAGTGGTGGAGAAGGCTTCCTGGGTAAGCTTTAGTAGAGTTGGTATGGATGAGGCAGTGCAGATGATTGTGGAATCATCTGCATATTGAATAATATTAGCTTGAGGGATGGCGTGATAAAAGTCATTAATGAAAATATTGAAGAGAAGGGGGCCCAGGATGGAGCCTTGTGGGACACCTGTAGGGGTATTTAGAAAGGAAGAAGTGGCTTTTTTCCATTTGACTGCTTGTTGTCTGCTGGAGAGATAGCTGTTAAACCAGTGGAGTGAAGTGAGAGAAAGGTTTAGATTAGATAGTTTAGTAAGAAGTAGGTTATGGGATATAGTATCAAAGGCCTTGGAAAGATCAAGAAGAGTGGTAGATACAATGAGTCCAGAATCCCTAGCTTTGTTAACAGTTTCAAGGAAAGATAGAAGGGCTGTCATAGTACTATGATGGGGTCTGAATCCATGTTGGGTGGGGGTTATTTGATTGTTGTCCAAGAGGTGGGGAAGGAGTTGAAGGTGGATGCATTTCTCCAAGACTTTAGAAATGGGAGAGAGGATGGCTATAGGACGAAAATTGGAGATGTTAGTATTATTTCCACCTTTGTGTAGTGGAATAATATAGGCTTTCTTCCAGGATTCGGGAACAAGACCTTCTTGGATAGAGCGATTGATGAGGATGCTGATAGGGAGGGCAATGGCATCAGCAGCAATACTGAGATAGTATGAGGGAATGTTGTCAGGGGCATTGGTGCCTGGTTTTAATTTCTGTAGGATTTTTCTTATTGTAGAAGTAGGAGTAGGTTTAATAGAGAAAGGGTGTGACTGAGGTGGGGATGATTGGGACAAAGGAGTAGGAGGAGGAGATTGAGGTGAGGGTGAATGAGACAAAGGAGTAGGAGGGGGATGTAGGTTGGCAGAGGAGGAGGTATTAGGTGAATTGTTGTGTGTAAAAGAGGAAGTAAGTTTAGAAATAGAGTCTATGAAAAAACAATTGAATTGGGTAGCAAGATCTATGTCTTGTGAGTCTGGGCTGGGGTTTGGGTTTTCTATAGTACCAGGTTTCAAGAGTGAATTTATACTTGTCCAGAATTTTCGTGGGTTAGTTTTATGATTGTTTTGAAGGTGGATAAAGTAATGTTGCTGGTCTGTTGAGATAAGTTTTTTCACTGAGTTACGTAAAGTTTTGTATTGATTAAGGTTTGAAGTAGATTTGTTTTTCTTGTATTGTGTCCATGTTTTGTCTCTGAGTCGCATGGAAGTAATTGTATTTTTAGTTAACCAAGGGGCTGCTTTCCTTTTTATTCTTTTGGTTATTAGGGGAGCATGATTATTTAGGATGTTAAGGAAGGTAGTGTTAAAGTGGGATACAGCATTTTCGAGTGGTAGGGTTTTTAAGGGAGTCCAATTAATAGATTTAAGGTTATTGGAAAAAGATTCAGGGTTGAAATTTTTATGGAATCTGGTAGTTATGTAGTTGTGAGTAACTTGTAAGGGAGTTGGAAGACGTGTAGTGAAGATGGGAAGATGATCACTGAGGGGGTCAGGAAGGGTTCCACTGTCAGTGTAGTTATGGGGATGGGAGACTAGAATCCAGTCTAAGATGTTGCCCCTTGAGAAGTCTTTGGATGGCCTAGTTATTGTGTTGATTAATTGCGAGTATTTGAAAAGGTTGATGTTGAGGGGGTGTGTAGGTGACTGTATGGAGGACCAATTAATGTTGGTATCTCCCATGATTATAGTTTCATTGTTAATGTTACTTGAAAGCCAGGAGAGGATGTTTTCAAGTATTGGGATATTATCTCCAGGGGGAATGTAGAGCGAGGCTATAGCAATGGATTTGTGTGTATTTAGTTGGAGATGGGCTAGCAGTAGTTCTGCATTAGAAAACTGGGGAATGGTTTTGTTGTAAGGTGTTAGGTATAGGGAGGATGGATAGAGTAGAGCTACTCCACCACCCTTTTTGTAGGGTCTGTCTAATCTAATGATTGAGTAGTTTGGTGGTAATATCTCGGCATCCTTAATGTGAGGTTTTAGCCAGGTTTCAGAAATGGCTAAGATGTCAGGTTTGTTATGGAATATCCATGCATGAAGGTTAGGGATTTTGTTTGCTACGCTTTGTGCATTCAGAGAAGTGAATAGGATGGTTTTAGGATTTGAGGGGTGGTTTGGACCTGGGTTAGGGTGTATATCACCAGATAAAAGTATTGAAGTTAAACATTTGGTTAGTAAGAGGAGGTATTTGGGTTGCTTAGTTTGAATAGAGTGGATGGTAGGATTAGAAGGGGATATGAAGAATAGTGAGGGTGTGATCACTTTATGAGGAAGGATAATTTTATAGTGGAAACATAGGTTGTTGCAGAGAGGGTAGAGGGTAGGAGAGATGTGGTAATTGTAGTGAGGTTCTGTTGTATGGAGATGAAAGGTTGTATGTAAGTGGGTAGAATGGTTGATGAGAGAGGGTTGTGTAAGATAGTAACAATAAGTGAGGCTGAGAAGGAGTAGCAGTTGAATTGGGTAGGATGAATAACTGAGAGACATGTTGTGTTGTTGAGTTCTAAAATTATATCGGGGAGGATGAGGGGAAGTTGTCATGAAAGTATAGAGAGGGGTGGGGTGGGAGGGGACAGAATGAGGAAGGGGAGGAGTTTGCTAGTGTGGGAGGAAGTAGGTGTGGTTTTCAGGCTATAAAGCTAGACGAGTGGGGTGGGTGGGAATTGGGGTAGGGTAGGGGAGCGGAGTGAGCCCTTAGAGGGCGAACGGAGCGGGAAGAGACAAAGGAGTAAAAGGTGGAGGGAGACAATCAGTAAAGAGAGAGCTAACCAACAGGTAAGTCTGATGGTGTGAGTAAGGTTGATCCAAAGGTGTGGGGGAAGAGAGGCAGGATGCAAGGGTAGAGGACACTGAAGGCAGGCTTTCTTGGGGAGAGAAGAAGAGGTGTTAAGGGTATCAGTGGACTAAGAGCAGCGTGACTAGGGTCTGGTGACAGAAAGCATACAGAAAAGATGTGGGGAATACAGGGCAGAAGTTAGTAAGTGTGAACGGTTACAAAGAGGGGTAGACAAATGTAATTCAGAAATCTATCTTAATAGAAAGTTAGTTCACGAGGCGCCACCTGGTGGCCAGTTATAGTATAGCAATGGACTTGTCTAGGAGGGTATAGGGGACTCAAGCGCAAAAGAGAAGGAATAGGTAAAGTAAGGGGGTTAGAATAGTAGGGGGAAAGAAGGTTGAGTCGGTAAAGGGAGGTTAGGCTGCTGGCTAGCCTGCCTGAATAGTATGCTAGGACTACTAAACATACAATCCTGGTTAGAAGCAGTTGCTTAATATGTAACCCTTCGGAGTAGCTGTCAATACATACTGTTCAATGTCTTTACAGAGGACAAAGTTTTCAGGGAGATGCTAGATGGTTTCACTTAGTAGCCCTAATGTTCAGAGACCTCCTGAACGGGACAATGCAGGTAGCTGTTGCAGGGACAACTGGAGCAAAATGCTGGTGATATAAGGAGAGAGAAAGAGAGAATAGGAGACTTAGAAATTCAATAATGAGTGTACAGAAAGAGGTGTTAAAAACACAGTTTAACGTCAAGAACACCTTAAGCAACTGTACTTTATGGTTATAACAGACTACTATAGATCAGTCAACAACAGGAGAAAATGTATGTTGCAAGCACACTTAGCAAGTCAAGCTCAGCATTAAACACTTTAAGCAACAGTAATATATGGTTCTAACAAAGTAATATAAAGCACTCTACAACAGGAGATAAATGTCTAAACAAGCATAATTAACAGTCTACACCCAACAGTTTTCTTTGAAAAAAAAATGATTACATATGTTAAAAAAGGAACTGTTACAAGAAACATAGCTAGACTATAAAGTTGAACTTTACTAGGTAGACTTTGAAAAAAGGAATATAGGTACACAGGGGAGAGCTATTCCAGACAGCTGTGCGTTAAGGAGTAGCTCAGTAATACAAAGTCTGATTACAGGCTATGGGATTACTGTCGTGATATTAGTTGTGTGATACATGCAGTGGTATGTGTTTAAACAAACAAGGTTAAATATATAGTGTAGGTAGCAAAATATGCCATACGCATTGGAATAGGAGCCCTTAAAAAGCAAAGCTAGTTAGGGTGGAGCAGGTAGCAGGCTCCGTTGCACGTGGACCACGCTAAATATGCAGCATGGATTATCAGAGAAGGCTCAGTCGTCCGAACTACATGGGAGTCAAAATGTATTCATCAACAGCGATCTATAGGAGCCTTGTCTTGATGTGTTTAATGTTAGCTGCTCATGAGATATTAGCTATTACTCTTATGCATAACAACATAACACAAAGTGAGAGCACACGGAAACAAATCAAGTTAGATATGTGCTATAAGTAGGCAGCAATACCAGGGAATATGCGTTACAGATACATGAAATATAAAATAAGACATGCAACGCAGTTCACGATACAACAAACGCTCAGGTCACAGTAGCGTTCAGAGTGAGAGCACAGTGAAAAACAATTACAAGGCTGAATAAGGGGCTGTGGTGGGTATAGTCCGCTTCAAACACCTAGTACTTCGGACAACCTACGCTACAAGTAGCGTGCACAGAAACGCTGAGTTAGTGTAATATTAAGTTTTACAAAATCTACATTTGCCTGTTTCTCCCACATGTTCAATGGACTTTGTAAACCAGCATGTATGTAGCCCAGCATCTTGGGCTGCCAATATTAATCTTTCATTACTTGGGTTGAATTTGCCTCTCCTTAACCATTCCTGCGTTCGTTCCTGATCAACATGAGGTTCTTCCAGAAGTTTTCTATACTTGCAACTATATTTATGTTTTTTCCACATTTTTTGCCTTCTCATCCCAGAAGTTTTCTATACTTACAACTATATTTATGTTTTTTCCACATTTCTTGCCTTCTCATCTAGTCCTTCAACTTATATTCTTTATTTAGTTTTTTTGGCACATTCAGTTGCTGCCTGTTTTTTATCTACTTCTGGTTTGATTTGCATTCCTCTTGATGTCGATATGCTTCTGCTAAATTAAGCAGAGAAATCGTCCTAGATTTATTCTCCTCATGTTTCAAAACTTTCACTACATTTGGATCTTGTCAGGTCAGCAGATGTGGTTTATATCACATAATCGAACTTCCAAAACAACAAACACCATAAGCTCGAACTTGGAAGATTAAAGCTCAGAACAGTGCATTTTTTCACAGGGATAAAATTAGTTGTTCCGAGAAACACACAACACAAGCACACCAAAAACTATTTGTAATGTGGGGGGTTTTGCCCCCCACACCCCCCCTACTTAAATATACCGACTCTGAGATCACACCGGAGTGGAGGAAATAGCGAAGCCGTGGATGCGGCCCACCGAATTCTTGCCCTGGGAAAGAATTCGATGTTCTGCGGCTTCGATATTGTCAGTGTTTGTGGTTTCGGATTCGATGCAATAACGTTCAAAATTGTGAGGCTTCGACATTATGATATAAACCCCAGCAGATGTGTGGAGCTCACAACTGCAGCTCTATACATGTAATAATTTTTAAGGAGGCCCATCCTTCCTTCGGAACAGGGAATATATAATCTTGGTATACACTGATTTTTATAAATCATTTGGTGAGTATGAAGTATCCTTTTTGTTTGAATATCTAATCTGCCAAACACTTTTTCGGACCAGTCAATCACTCCAAAACTATAAGTTAGAACACAAAGAGCAAATTGATTAATAGATTGGATCTTGCTCCTAGATGTCAGTGCTGTACTCAGGATTAGTCTAATAAAGTATTCCTTACTGAGTTTTATTTGCATTTGTTCATGTTTCATTGCTGATCCTTTATCAATTCTTAAGTATTTATACACTCCCCCTTGCTCAGGTTCTTTTATATCACATTCTTGTCCCAAACTGATGTTTTCCTGGCGCTGCAGTTTTCCTGCTTTAAAGGTTGCCTTTGCACATTTATCAAGACCAAATGACATTCTAATATCATCTGAAAAAGTTATGACAACCTGCAGCTGTGCTTTCAGTTCCTCATCTGATGAGCTATACAGTTTTAAATCATCAATAAAGAGAAGATGAGAAGTCATTAGACTTTGTTGTTTTGTTGTTTTCTAGGAGCCAAATTATAGCCATGGCCTAAAGCTGTTAAGTAAACAGCTTAATGGATAAATGGCAAGGCAAAATAGCAACGGTAAGAGAGAGTCACCCTGGAATAACCCCCTTTGAATTTTTATCCCTGGGATAATAATCTGTCCTTTATTATGGCTTAATTGCAAAGTGGTCTGCAACTGTTTCATGGTTACTGTAATGATCCGTGTAGGGTGTATCTTATACATTTTTAAGCTCTCTTATCCATGAACGTGGGATACTTTAAAAATGCTTTTTTTGTAGAAATCCATGCCATACCTAGTTTCTTCCCC
This sequence comes from Protopterus annectens, assembly GCF_019279795.1. Taxonomy (NCBI): domain Eukaryota; kingdom Metazoa; phylum Chordata; order Ceratodontiformes; family Protopteridae; genus Protopterus; species Protopterus annectens. The sequence continues at coordinate 515,319,151 of NC_056743.1, read as the reverse complement.
TTTTTACAGTTTATTTATTTACATTTGTTGACTAGGAGTGCCCGACTGGGCATACGTCCACTTTCACCAGAGGCCCGGGGAGAAAAGATCCACAGTTAAAATATACAGACAGTAGTTACATTGGATTTACATAGCTATTAACAATTTGATTAACATAGCAATTAATTACAAACATAGTTACAGATGAAGAACATAGTGCATCAGTAGACAACTAGAATCTTTATCTGCGAAGTACATAACAGACATTAACAATTGTTACAATAAGAAGTTCCTGTTGTATAGTAAGTAGTAGGCTTATGAGCATCTGAGCTTGCTATAATCAAGGTAGTTAGTGGGGTGGAAAGAAAGGTAGTGGTTGGATGGCATGGGTGATATTACAGTGGGAGTTGCAGGGTCATAGCCAGCATGTTTTAGGTGCGCTTTTAGTAAAGTTTTGAAGTGAGTGCATAATGGTACAGAGGTAATTGTGGGTGGGAAGGAGTTCCATAATTTGGCTATGGTGCAAGAGAATAGTGCTTCTCCAGCAGAGTTATTGGCTTTAGTGATCTGCAAGTGTTTTGTTGCTGGATCTTACTGGTCTGGTGGTGCAATAGGGTTGGAGTAGATTCTGGAGGGATGGGACATTTAGTGGATGGTTTACTAGTTTGTGGGCAAATGAGAGTTAATACCATTGAGGGAGGTGAGGGAGTTCAAGCCAGCCCAGTTCAGCAAGTGAGAGACAGTGATGACTACAGCAGGATGCCCCTGTGGTGAATTTGGCGATTTTGTTGTAGCAGGTCTCTAGCTTGTTTAGATCACATTCCCTTAGGTTGGTATATATTGGAGAGGCATAAAGTAGGGTGGAGATAAGGTGGGAATTTGCTACTGAAATCTTTGCTGCTTTGTTGAGAAGTTTCTTATTTCTGTATAACACTCCTAGTTTTTGTGGACTTTTTTATGGTCATGGATATGTGAATGTCAAATTTTAGTTTATTGTCTATTTCCAGTCCTAACAATTTGCTGTGTTCTGTTGGGTGTATAGTGGTGGTGTATTTTGCTGTGATGTTAAAGTGAGAGTTGTTTTGAGTATGTTTGGTGGGTTGGAAGATGAGTAGTTTAGTTTTGTTTGGGCTGAGTATTATTTGGGCATCGGATAACCAAGTTTCAACAGAGGAAAAGGCTTTCTGTGTGACTTTTTGCAGTTTGGGTAGGGACTGGGCTGAGCAGATGATGGTTGAGTCATGTGCGCATTGTATGAGTGTGCCATGTTTGGTGGCAGAGGCTAGATTATTGGTGAAAATAGAGAAGAGTAGGGGTCCAAGGATGGATCCTTGGGGAACCTCTATAGAGACAGGTAGTTGGGGAGATATATCATTCTGTCATACAATAGATTGGTGGCGGTCAGACAGGTAACTCTGAAACCAGTTGGTGACTGAGAGAAGGATAGGTTATTGAGGACAGAGATGAGTTGTTTGTGTGGGACCATGTCAAATGCTTTAGATAAGTCTAGGAAAGTAGCAGAGGAGAGATAGCCATTGTTTTTTTGCTGAAGGATAGTGTTAGTAAAGGAGAGTAAGGCAGTGTTGGTGCTATGGTTTGGTTGGAAACCATGCTGAGTACTGGAAAGGAGGTTGTTAGTAAGGAGGTAGTCTGAGACCTGAGAGTGAATGCATCTCTTTAGTATTTTGGAGAGTGGAGAGAGAATAGCTATGGAGTGCTAATTGGTTAGTTCTGTGGAGGGGCCGCCTTTGTGGAGGAGAATTATATGTGATACTTTCTATAGTGTGGGAACGTAACTTTCTGACAGAGATTGGTTAATCAAGATGGATACTGGGTAGGCCAGAGCATCAGCAGTGATTTGTAGGTATTCACTTGGGAGGTTGTCTGCTGCTAATTTGGTGGTCTTAGGTTTAGTTAAGAGTTTTTTTATGTTGGCGGTTGGTACAGGAGAAAAAGAGAAGGCAGTAGGGAGATTACTAGCTGAAGGTGTGGGTTGTAGGGGAGGGAGGTTGTGTTGTTTAGCTAGTGATAGTATGGTTTGTGTGAAGTGTGTGTTGAATGAGGTAGCAATATTTTCGGAGGAGTGAGGGATGTTAGGAGGAGGGGTACTGACTTTACCTGGGTGGAGGATGGAGTTTATGGAGGACCAGAATTGGGAAACAAGGTAAAAGAAATTGAAAGATCACCAATAAAAGAGTTCTCCACTATAACTTTAACAACAAATGATCCTTTGTTCCATATGACTTTCTTTTATTGCCCTTTTTTTTCTACTGCCATAATTGAGTTTTCTTCTAAATGACTATAAACTCTGTCGGTTTTAATTCACGTGTATAGTTTATACGTCACTGGAAGGCAAGTTATTGGTCTATAACTTTTAGGGTAGCTTGCAGGTTAACTCTTAAGTGCATTGTTTTGCCTGTTGTTAGCCAGTGTGGTGTCTGTTTGGGGTGCGCATATAAATAGTTCTTACTCATGGCTAAATCCTCATGTGAAGATGTTAATACTTTTAACCAAAAGTTAGGTACTGCATCTGGGCCTGAGGTTTTCCAGTTTGAGGCTTTTCTTAACTTTGTTTCAATCTCTCTGGCTGTTACTTCATCCCATTTCATATCTTGTATCTTTAAACTTCTTATTCTTTCTTTTACATCTTCTATCCATTTATCATCTTTGTTATGTTCTACAGGATCTTCATAAATACTTCTCCAAAATGTATCTACTTTCTCTTTTTTGGTGGTCTTTCAATTCCTTTTACTTTGTTTCCCACTTCTCTGTAAAACTTTTTTGGGTTATCAATGAATTGCTTATTTTGTACTCTTCCCTTATATTTGTGTGTATATCTTCTAAGTTTTTTTCTGCCTGTGCTGAAATTTTTAGTTTATTTGCAAAAGTGCACAATAGATCCTGGTCTGTTCTAATACTGTGCATTGTTTTAATCACATCTGTCTTACTATTTTTGTTGATCTATTTCCTCTTCTATAATCTTCTAACAGTGACACTTCTTGTCTTAATTGCTTTATAGTTTTCTCTATTCGATACTTCCATGATGTTATTCAATTTCTCCCCTTCCTTTCCCTCACTACCCCGTGATCTTGGGGTAGAATTTTACCAGTTATTAATTTAGCAGCACAGTAATATATCTTGTTTACTTCTGTTATATCACATGGATCTCCATGGGCAGTCCTAATTACTGCATTTGTTTTATCAGACTTCTTTCTTTTTGGGTTTTATTGACCTTCTGCAGTCCGTTTCTCTCATTAATCTTAATATATCTATCCATTTCCATTAAATCAAGCAACTCTTCTCTCAGCTCATTTTCTACCAAACTGAGGGCACAACCCTTATTTTCCGTTTCCTGGGGGCATTATATAGAAAGTTCTATTGCATCTTCCTGTGGCACATTCTCTTCAATCTCATCCCATGTCATCTGTTGTTCTGTCATATGGGAACTCACTGGCTTATCACTCCTCAACAATGACTACATCAGAGTTTCCACTGTTTCCTGTTCTTTTCCTTGTTGTCTAGCTTCAAGTGAGGTTTATACTGGCTTTCTGTGGAACGCTCCAAAATATCTTGATATGGCACCTGACCAATTGCTTCCTGTTCCACTGGTTTCCCCTTAATTTGGATATCCACTGCTCTATCCTGTTGTGGTGCTTTCTGCATTCGATTTTCTACAGTGAATCCTTCTCTTTGCAGCTGCTCCATAACCTCAATTTCTTTGACTTCTCCATTACTCATCTCTATTTCTACTTTTCCTCTTAGTCTTCTTATTTTTTGTATTGCAAAGTTTTCCATATACAGATTCCTTTGCCTGTATTTCTTTTCAAATATCTTTGGTGCTGTTCTTTTTGTATTAGTTTTGCTTTCTCCTTTGTATAAATATTACACCATATTAAATCTCTTTTCCTTTCCCATGTCCATATTTCTTCTTCACGTCTCCTGATCTTTTTGCTTTTCCTTATTCTGGGGACTCACTCCATCATGCTGTGATGTGTTCTGTTTTAGACCTTCTACATTAAATCCTTCACTTCACAGGCACTCCATAACTTCAACTTCTATTTCTTTAACTTCTGCTTTACTAATCTTCTTTTCTACATTAAATCTTTGTGATATTAATTTTTATTACTGTGAAATTTTCCATATATGGATGCTTCTGCCTGTATTTCTCTTCAAATATCTTTGAGGCTGCCTTTCCTATATTAGTTAACTTGGCTTTCTCCTTTGCATAAATATCGCACCATATCAAATCTCTATTTCCCATGTCCATATTTCTTTTTTATATTTTTCAAATATCTCTAGGTTTTGTTGTTTTATTTTTGCACTTCCTCAGATGCTTCTTTTTCCAAACAGATCAAAGTTTATTGATCTATATACTGTTTTTCAAAAATCTGTTGTATTAATAAATGCACATTTTTATTTGAAGCTTCTGACAGTTCTTCTTGCAGAAGTATTTTTCTTTCCTCTAATTTCTCTCTTAATCATTTTCTATATCTTGTGTCTGGAAATTCTGGGCTTTTTAAGTAATAGTAACAATACATAATGTCTTTCTTATCCTCAGTAGTCCACTCTATCATCTTTATGGCTCGTCTTTGGCCAATCAATGTTTGTGGACTGCTATTTCCTTCTACAACAGGGGGGCATCTTCTCCCTCGGCATGGCCTGTCCACATTGTAGGAATGTTTCCATATTTTGAGGATTCTACAGCTGTCAATTTTTCCAGTCCTGGCACCAGTGTGCATACCAGGATTGGGCACTTTTTGAAATGTGAAATTCACTGTGCAGAGAGGTTTTCATACATGCTGGCAAAGACATTTGACATAAATGTGGAAGCTGCATTTGAAGAATCTGTGTCTGTATTACTCTTTAGTCTGGATTTTATCTGCTGTGAATGAAGACAGATGCTCATTAAGGTCTTAAGAATTACCTACTGCTAATCCACCTGGCTATGTTTGCATGTACTTATGTTACTGTTTTATCAGGAAAGAGAAATAATGCACTGTGAACTCATCGAAGGCCATGAGGTCTACCCGAAAGCATACTTTTATATTAGCATCAGTTGTATCGAACTCTGGTTCTAAGTATCCATTAAACTGAATGACATTTACTATGAATAGTGTAGTTTAAGATTTATATGCAAAACTGTCATTAGCTCTAAGTCATACTTTAAATGTAATGTAATTTGATAAGTTTTCAGTTATGTATAAATCCTTACTGGACTGCCACTGTGGCTCTGCTGCTGAGGATTTAGGATCATGTTGCCCATTTTCTACAAGTTTTGCCATGTTGGTTGTCTTTGTTGTTTGCACCCAGTGGTTGATCATGGAGTCAGTATCTTTAATAAAAGGGCTGTACAATAGATATATATGGAACAGTTTTGATAGTAAGATACAGACATCAGGGAGATGAGTTGGATGCCATCGCTCCAACATGACAGCAACTAAAAGAACTATGTGACATCACATTACACATGCACAGTAGCCTTAAAAGTATTTCTTAAAGCTATACTACCGTATAGATGACATCTGTCTCCTAAAGATAAAATTATACATGTGATAACAGATGCTTATTCTATACTATTGAAGCAAATCAGCAGCTATTTTACTGCATGCCCTGCTTATTATTCTACCAGGAATCAGTGTCTTTACTATAATTGGAGAAACTTGTATAGGATTTGATTTTTTTTTTTTTTTACCGTAAGCTCTATTTGTCAAGACAGAGCAAGCCAAAACATTATGTCATGTATCCTTTCTTTACACTTGAAAATGGCCAGTTGTGGTTCATAGCTTCTGTCCAACAGTTGGTTATTTACTTGGATTTGAACAACAGTCTTTGTGACACTTTACCTTCAACATGGAAAGAGCTGTACATTTCAATAGGAGATGGATTGTTTTCTTGTCATCTAGCCATTCTGATAGTACAATATTTTTTAACATCTATAACTATGTCTTTTTCTAGTATTGCAGGTGAATAACTGTAGTTTATCTTATGTCATGGGAGATGGGTCACGATCAAAATTACTTCTAAATTATGGTACAAGTGATTTACCTTGCATTCTTTAAGAAATGTTCTTGGGAAAGCAACGGTAATGCCTAGTTACTTGACAGGTCACTACATAATAGCCAAATCAAATTATTTTAATGACAGTGACATCTTCTCCAACCTCAGGGATACTTTATAGAAAGGCTTCTGAAACTTGCTTTAAAATGTCCTGTGATTAATTTCAAAGCAGATGGCTTGCCATTTTTTCCTTAAAATATGATACATCTGTGAACTATAATCAAAAGTTTTTCAGTTTGAGAATATCAAATATGAGTCCACTGTTCCTCTGGAGACATAAGTCCCAGACTACCCCTGCAGCAAGAAACAAACCCCAGTGCTGAACTGACTAGCATCAACCTGCAGTCCCACTGTCTTGGCACATAAAAGAATTGCAAATTACTAGATTCAGACACTATTTTTTTCAAAAGCAAAAAAAAAAAAAAACCTTCTCATGGGTCTGTTTCTAAGACCATAGTGTCCTTTTTGATATTTTTTTAACATTGACACTTGGGGCAGATTTGAAATTAACTAGGATAGGCATTACACCATATCTAAGAATCTCATTAATGAATGTTTATAAGAAAGAGGTTTCATCTGGACAACTTATTTTACTTGTTTCAAATAAGGCTGAATGGATTGGTTCACACATTTTCTAAATACTTGATACTGATTACACATAAATGGCATCTATCGCTTTTTACTTTCAGGTTGGTGAGTCTCTGCTGATCAGAACTCACTTTAGTCTTGTATCATGTTATATGGATTCACTGAATACTAGCCTAGCATCTGTAATGTTAATTAAATCCTTGAAGCCTTCTATCATTTGTGCCACAACCCTCTAAAACACACCTGCTACTGAAGAAACTCCAAAAAGCATGCTCATAAGTTGTATATCCCTACTTGGGAATCAAATTGGATAGTTTTGAGTTGTCTGTGTCCAGCATGAACTCCCAGAAGCCTTGCATTGCATCTATCTGCTAGAACAACAAGGATGGCCTTCCTGGGAGTAGACACCTCCTCAACAGATGGTGGTGAGGAACTATTAGCACTGCAGAAACAGGATCTCAATCATCTATGGCCATAGGGGCTAACATCTGTGGATACAGCAAATAACTGGCTCTATATAAAGTCCTTTGAACCTGACAAGAGCCAGAGAAGACATTGCATATTCCAGTATGATTCACTCGATCAAAGGAATCAGACATATGGGGCATGCACTGTGATAGGTCATCACACATGCACACTTGGAATCACCTTCTCTATATCCATCAGTGCTGAGGTGGTATTAGCCTGCATCACCACAATGACTCTGCACATGTGTTTAATTGCAGCCACTAACAAACCAGCCTCAGTCGGAGGATGGTAATAATGTCTGCAGTGAGCACCATTACCAACCCCCTGTGTGGACTGCTATACCCATGAGTGCTACAAGTAGATTCATGTATCTTTCCACATGGGGAGAGCAATCTGCTGCTTTCTTTGTCTCCATTTCTTGAACTATATCTTGGTCCTCCTCCCCCAGCTAAATTTGGTGAACTCAATCCTTAGGCTGAAGTACAACTCCTTTGGTCATTCCATGCAAGCATGCAAAGAATTGGACAAGTCACTTGACTTGTTTTGCAATAATAGCAAAGAAATAAGCAAGCAATCTCATTTCATTCCCCCCATCCCACCAGCTAATAAAAACATCTTAAGTTGGCTCTCCCACTTCTCTCAGGGCAATTCCCAAGAAATAGGCCCTTCCATTAGAAAGATGAGGTATCTGTCCCCTATAAACTGTACATATCTTGAAAGAAATGCAATTAGTTTAACATTTTATGGTAGCAACACACCATTTCTACTAGTACAGAATGCCTTTTTAACTGAGATGAACTAAAAATACACTTTATTCAGCTGGTTTTACTATATTTCTGTTTCTTCATACTTTGATTTGCTTTTGATGCTTGTTCTTAAAAGTGTTCAATTGCATTTATTCTGCTTGTTAGTAGTCTGATTAAATTGTAACGGTTATTCTAAGCCTCTTAGTTTTGGTTTAAGCACGTGGGCCTCAAGCCAGTTTTACATAAAGAAGGTTTGTAATCTATATTCTTGTGACAGGAGAGGTAGCTTACATCCTTCTAAGCTGGGAATTGCTGGTTGAAGTCTTAGTGTGTCTATTATTCAAAAAGTGTCTTAGATTTGGTTTAAGTGTTTGGACTTCAGGCCAGTTATTTTACATTAAGGTTTGTGGTCTACACTCTTGTATGAGGAGAGGGTAGCCTCTGCCCTTCCGAGCTGGGAGTTGCTGGTTGAACACTTATTGTGTCTGCATATTTGAACTTTTTTTTCTGAAGTTGTTGTGCTTTCTTTGCTGTAGTATACACTAGATTCAGACCTACTGAATCTAGTCCTGTTTGTATAACTCTAGCACTATACCAGGCCATCTTTTGTCAGAGAGGTTTCCTCTGAACCCTAGTGGCAATAGTGTGCAGTTAGAACTCATCTGATTAAAGGTTGCTGGAACAGGGCTCAGTTTTGAGCATTTTTTTTGGTTAATTTGTTTAAATCAGTTTACTCTCATTTGCTGCATAAGCACCACATTTGTGCAGATTTACGCTTGTTTTAGCAAAGTTCCACAAAATTTGGAGACCAGCAACTGCTCTGCTGTATTTATCTGATTAATCCAAGGCATGTGCTTATCTCTGCAAAACTTAAGTACAATTTTTCACTGTATATTGCACTTTGAACTGCATTTTTACCATATCACCGCTTATTTGAACTGTTTTTTTTTTTTCTGAAATTGCTGCACTGTGTTTGCTGTAGCATGGGCTAGAATCAGACCTGCTGAATGTAGTTCTGTTTGCATAACTTGAGCAACAGGCCATCTTTTGTCAAAGAGGTTTCTCGTTAACCCTAGTGGCAGGAGTGTCAAGTTAGAACTCATCTGATTGAAGGTTGCTGGAACAGGGCTCAGTTTTAAGCTTTTTTATTGGTTAATTTGTTTAAATCAGTTTACTTTTATTTGCTACATAAGCATTTCAGTGGGTTTTTACTTAAGCACTGCCAAGCAGCAGTGGGCACCATTGGCAGTTATGGACATAAACACTTCTGCCTGCTGGTGCTCCATAAGTGGAAATCCACTTCTTCTAGTCCACACAACTTCATTATGTGAGAGATGCATCCATATCAAGAACCTAGAATACAGGCTCTCTCACTCACCAGTTGGTTAATCTGATACTAAGCAGGTTGTTAGCATGCACACCTCAATTCCTGCACCTACCAAATCAAGAAAATATAAAGCTACATATGCAGAGGTCCTTACCAGAAGCTTACTTAATCAGAGACCTCTCCAGCACAAACATGATTCACATAATACATCCTCTGCAGAACATGATACATATATTATATTACACATATCAGTGTCTCACCATTTAAGTCCCTAAGGCATAACACAAAAACAAACATCTTAGTCATAGATAACTCAGTTGTGACACACACACACACAGTTGTCCCTCTCACCAGACTGGATAAGGAAAAAGTCATGGTCAGCTGTCAGGTGCCAGGATCCTCCACATCACACAAACACTCAAGTGTCTCAACAACAGGCACTGTTATGACTCCGTCATAGTCCTTGTTGGTGTGAATGACGTGAGACATACCTCACTGGACTATATGAAGAAAGACATGATTGAGCTCTCTGATTATATGTCTCAGACAGGTATGTCTCTAGCCTTAAGCAGCATTTTACCTTCACCTAGGATGATACCTCAATACAAACAAAAATGATTGACTTCAGCAACTGGCTTAGTTTTGGGTGTCATTCAAAGGGGGCCCAGTATCTGTCAGCCTGGGATGACATGGTCAACAGACCTCGATGCTTTTCGTCTTCATCTGTCATCCATGGGATTTTGGCTACTGGCACTAAGGGTCTTGCCACCCTAATAGTACATTTTAAGGAAATGTCACAAGAACAAAATTTCTGACATAAAATACCCTCTAAAACATCCTTGAGATTATGCTGCTAAATACCAGGAGTCTACACCAGAAACTGCACTCACTGGAAACAGTCCTCACCTTGGAAGATGCTGACATTTGTGCAGTCACTGATATCTGGTTTAAGGCTGTGGAGAGCACCCCATCTATACCAGATTACATTTCTTTCCACACGTTCAGACTACGAACTGAAGGCATGAGAACTGAAGGAGATGATGCATCGATATACATTAAAGATAAATGATTAAATATCACAATTCCCTTGAATTACTTCAGGTGCAATTGACTGTAGCTAAGACCCCTCTTCAGGTCATTGCAAGCTATAGGACCCCCTCAATGAATCAGGGCATCTACTCAGCCTACTTCAGTCAAGATACAACCAAACACCCTGGTTTTGGGTGACTAATTACCCATCCACTGACTGGGTAAATTATACATGTTCTAACTCACTTGCCCAAAGGTTTCTTGACTTCATTAACTCCAATGTCATGGACCAGCTGTTTAAAACACCCACAAGGGACACAAACATCCTGAATCTAGTGCTCACCAACATGGGGGACCATTGCACCACCCTCATGTGTGGCCATCACTGGTGAGATCTCAACGCAAATTAGTCTTGCTAGAAGTAACTATAACACAAGACCCCATCCTTTAGCAACAACTAGACTAAAAAGACTTCTCCAAAGCCAATTATAGCCTCTTACGTGATAGTATAAATAGCTTCATAGCCCCTCCCCGACTGATGGAACAGACATCTATGCTGAGTTATATTCCAATGCTTTATATGAGCACCTGTATAAACTGCCATACCTGATAAAACCAAAGCAAGATCTTCAAGTAAAAACAAACCTGCCTGGTAGACAACTGCCATTAACAGGCTATTCAACAAGAGAAAGAAATTGCTGTCTAAGAGTAGTAAAGAATGGTCTCAAAACTGAAAATGTTCCCTTCTCAACTTCAACAAGCAAATAAGACTCCTAGTGAAGTTCTCCACAGCTAACTACAAATCCAAGTTAGTTTTCCTAACTAAGGATAACCATAAGGTGTTCTTTAGTTACATCTATAACCTCAAAGTTAAGGCTCAGATTTATGCTGAACTCGTAGTTATAAGTACTACATATACAGAACCTGTGGATATAGCAAACCTGCTAGCTGACAGATTCAGTGAAAACTTCATTGTCCTGCCCCTGCCACATATACCCCAAAGCATCCCTAACACCTATCCCCCACCTAGTATATCCAAGGACCAGGTCTTAAACTCCCTCTCCAAAGCCAAAAACACAGCTTCTATGGAACCAGACAACATCTCAGGCTGTGTTCTACATGGGTTTAAACAGGAATTAGTATCACCATTGGGCATGCTTTTCAATCACAGCCTAAGCACTGACTTCATCCTAGTGGAATGGAAAGCAGGGTGCATCCATGGACCATGGGAACTATAGACCCATTAGCCTGACCTGCCACATTTGCAAGGCCATGGAATGCATCATCATGGACCTTATTAACAAAAAGATATAGAAAATCTCCAAACACCTGGCCCCACCCAGTTTGGCTTTGTTAAGGGAGATCATGACTGCTAAACTTGGACAACTTCTAGACAGTCAAAACCCTAGATGAGGCTAAATCTGTGCATACAGCCTACCTAGACTTAGCAAAGGCCTTTGACATAATTCCCCATTCAGGCATCATTGATAAACTCACCCAGCTGGGTACTAACCTATATACTGTCAAGTGGTTGAAAACTGACTCACTGATAGAACTTATACAGTCAAAATAGGGGACCCCACCTCCTCCAACAGACCATTAACCACTGGTGTTCCACAGGGATCAGTTCTTAGACCCCTATTGTTTGGAATCTACTTCTCCGAAGTACAGGCTAAAACTAAAGGACTGTGACTCACAAAGTCTGCTGATGGCTGCAAACTGGGAGCGATCATTGATACCCTTAATGTCAACTTTGTGCAAGAACGTTTTACACAGACTAGACTAGTGCCAGAGTCATGGTCTTAAACTTAATACAAAAAAATACATTATCATCCGCTTTGACAAGGGTGATGTTCCTGCAAACTACCACCTGAATAGTAATACCCTAAGCACACCTTCAGTGAAGAAAGATCTCGACACACAGGTTGATTGCAACCTTAACTTCAATCACCATGTCTCCACAGTGGTAAGAAGTGCATTTTATACTGCTCATCTCATATGTAAGGGCACTGCCTCCAGAAAAATAAATGTTATAGCCCCCCCGTCCTCTTCCCTCATCAGGAGTGGAGTACAGAGTAGAGTACAACGCTCCCTTTGGTATGTTCCTTTCCAAACACCTGCAGCAAATGGAGAGACCACAAAGGTTCCTTACAAAGAAAATTCAGGGTCTTCAAGATATGTCTTATGTGGGCAATCTGAAATCATTGTCACTTTACTTTGCATCATACAGACTGCTGAAAGGTGACCTGTGCCTTGCATATAGAGTGATCTCTGATCCAGCTTTAATTAAAATGCTGCACATTCGCAAGTCAAATAGCACATGCGTCACTCGCTCAAAAGACCTTAACCTGGTATGTGACAACAAAAGAACTGGCTGGAGACAGAGATTTGTCTCACAGAGGATGCCCCACCTTTGGAAGAAGCTTCCTATTTATGTTAAACACAGCCCTTCCTTGGCCATATTTAAGCATAATTTGGTCGATTGGATGGGTAATAAGAAATTCACCCCGGCGTTCCACCTGTGTCCCTCTTAGACAAGGACAATAGGTGGTGAATTTAGTGTCTGCATGAACAAGACACCCTTGGGAACATAGGTTGGGCTTGGCTAGGCTTGTAAGTGCCCTGGGGCCGTTAGCCTAGTAACCTCCTACGATGCTACATAATACATTACAAACATTATAATGCATACATTTGTTAACTTAGTTGCATTTGCATATGAACCAAACTTTAAAACAAAACTGCGTTGCTATTGAACATAGTCTTCAAGTTCTAGAAGTATGATTATAACAAAATCTCTGCAGTGGTATGTACTTGTCAAGTCATGTACTACGAGTACAGTGATACAGTTCATTATATAATTTATTGTTAGTTTGACATGCCATTTGGTACTTTATGTGCAAATAAGTTATATAAATCCAGCATAACTATGTTTGCAATATTCTACACACTAAATATGAAGGAACTTATAGGTGCTATTTGTAGGGGCCACCATGCATCCCAAAACATTTGGCATTTAAACATCACTAAGAGACAAACAATTAACCATGTGCCCTTTCTCAGCCTTGATTTATACCATCTAACATACATTTATCGGTACTTCATTGCCTATACAGTTTTTCAGTCTAAGTAGAGTCCATCAGAATATTTCAACAGTGTGTACATACACCATCTAAGCTTACTTTTGAGAGTCCTTCTTCCACTTCTACGGTCTATGGTTTTGAACAGACAATGGAAAACTAATACTAAGGTCAAGACTTTGAATTCCACCCTTACTATGCTAGTGGCATTTACAGTGTATGTAAACATCTGACCTCCTTTCTTCTCTCCATTGTTGATTATGTTTTTTTATATACTACTTCAACTTGCTACTTGTCCTATACTGGCATTGCTGACTGCAGCCACCATTTTGCTATTTCTAGTGAAGGTGCTTATCCCACTTGGTGTATGGGCTTCTGACAATTTTGCAGTGCTTTCAGTATTCAACACCCTGTGTTTCTGTTGGTTAGTGTTCCCTGTTTGTGATCTGTTTTTATCCCTTTGGCTTTTGGTTACTGTTGGGGATCTCGGCAATTTATTTGGATGCTTCTTGTTATGCTAGCTGCAACACTTTTTATTCTGACCTTCTTCCTCACTAGGTGTGCATAACTCATTGCTTCTATTCTGGATTTATTTGATTCTCAGTGTTTCCAGACTTTTGATTGGATATATTGCAGTCACAAGGAATCTCATTTAACTTTCCTCTTAAAATAATTTGCATCTGTGTGACATCGACACAAATATGCAGAGAAGTCCTGCACAAATGTAATGTGATTCTGTTGCCGCAGAAGATCCCTGCTTTTGTTTTTTTGTTTTATTTTTGTTTTTTGTTTTTAATTATATCTAATATCCCTATTCTCTTTAGAGGGAAGAGCTGAGAGACATAAGCACTTGCATGGGGTTTTCCAGCTCCGTTTTCCTTTTTCTGACTCTAAAATCCATTCTGGTCTGAAAATGAAGCTCAGTGGTATTGTTTTTTTTGTCTCAGATGATATTTTCCATACAGTCTGACAGTTCTCGAGAGCTCACACTTTCTGGAATACCAATAATTTGTGCATTATTACTTGACTTCTGTTTTCAAAATCACCTATCATCTGTAACCTGTACTCTAACACCTGTCGTTTGCCTGATTCTTCAGCTGTTTACATTTTCTTCTGATTATTTGCTTCCACAGCAGAAATAATCTGATTTTGTTTACTTTGAATAATGTCCAGTTCTTGCAATGTAATAGAATGATAGGTCACAATTTTGGCAAAATCACATAAAGACATTCAAACATCAGTAGTAGATTTCTTCAGAATTAGCCTCTTGAAACAAAGAGAGTAATTTATTTTCTATACACTGCAATATTCTGATCATTGTGCCTTTAGGTTCTATAGCCCATCCCTGTTGTAACTACTCTTATTTTGCTGATTCAGTGGTTTGTGGGGAGAGCGACTGAAATAAGCCACCATTTTAGTCTCCAGCCAAGTCACTCCACCAAGTCCTAAGTTTCTGAATTTGTCATATTGAACCAAATATTCTCTCATTAAAAAAAGATTGTTTGAAATGGAGCTGTCAGTATAAGAAAGGTAAATAGCAGGGTACCTGACAAATCTTAGAACGCTCAAAATTTCGAACATTGCATGGTTGAGACCAAATGTTCGAAATTTTGAGTGTTCAAAGATAGCCTTTCAATGGCACCATATGGTGCAGATAGGGAGAATTTCCCTTTTCCGCACTGAAGTGCGGTCTCAGAGTTGGTATATTTAAGTAGGGGGAGCGTGGGGGGTACATGGGGGCTTGCCCCCCTGCCTATGCTGTTAAAAAGTGTTTTTTTCTTCTTTTTTTACTTTTTTTTTTATTTGATGTTCGAACATTTGGTCTCGACCATGTAATGTTCGACATTATGGGTGTTCAAACATTTAACATAGACCCAAATAGCATATTTTTATCTACATATTGTGTTATTAGTAATTTGCTAATTCTGTGGTCATCCTGTATTTAGTTCAATACTAGACCACACTAGATAAGTTTCTTTCTTAGCAGAAGTTGCAGGTATGCTGAGGTTTTCCTATTGTTCCCTACTGTTGTCTGCCAGTGAGAGTTTAGATTACTTTTAAAGGATTTTGATCCTCTAAAGTTAAATTATTTTCCCATGTTATAAAATTTCCTCTGCTTTACTCCTATTACGTTTGATAAGAACCCGTACTAAATACAATACCCACCTTTTTGGCATAAATTTCTAGAAAAGGACATTCAACTATATAAAATAGTTACGTCAGAAATGTGGGCATATAAGCAATGTTTTCTGAAAGGCAAATCTTGCGCTTAACATTTCAGTCCTTTCTAAAACACCTATATCTCACAGGTAAATTGCTTGACATTAAGGAAAATGGAAATGTCTGTCTTATCTTCCTGAGAAATTTATTTTTGAAGAAAATTTATCAAGTCGCATGTTAGATGCAAAAGTATCACGCATTTTAAACATGAAAAGCTACCCACATGGAAGAAATAAAATGTGACTTCCTCTACTAACAGACCTTGAGAACAGTAAACAGGCACTCCTTTAAACTTACATTCCTCCTATGAAATGAATAATGCAATGCTTTTAGAAGAGGCTTAGTACTCTTAAATGCAAGTAATAAAAGACTGCATAGAGAAACTAGACCAGCAATCCTGAAATCCAAGAGTGAAATTCTCTCAGACAAAGCACTGAAGTGAAAATAGATAAATATATACTGCAATGCATTTTTCAACATAAGCACATTACAGAAAACTGCAGTTTTAACAGTTTTGCTATGTATTACAAAATATAAGGATACACAATTATATTCAAGAGCAAGTCAGGTATAAGAATATCAATACAACAGATGGGAGATTTTAACAGCTGTGACAATGAGGGATTAAGGGAATCAGGGTCTCCCAAAGCAAGGGAATAGATGCATAATTTTATGTCAGAGTACATGTGCAATGCCATTTTTCAGGTAATGGACCCTTATACTTAGTGCTGTTTCATTCTGGCCTTACTAATGCTAATAATATATCCATAAAGTCTACTTTTTGATGAAAAAATGAGATGTCCTCATTACCAGTTCAACATAAGGAATCTACAATTATGCAAACATATGTTACTTAAAACGGCTATCTTTAGAAAAAAAATTAACCCTTGAGTACTCTAACAAACCCTACCAAATGGGAAATGGACAACCTAATAAAACAAAATGTTTCATACTACAAGAAAAATAAATACATCAGAAATATTAGAATAGCTAGCCTTTCTTTAAGAGAAATGAACTATTATGTTCTATTGCATCTGTCTACACAAAGACCCAGCAAATATATAGACTTGCAACAGCTTAGAAAGACATAAGATGACTTCTCCCTCTGGTCTTTAACAGCAAATGCAGAAAAATAAATGAATAAAAGTTGCTTCAGTCAAAGTAAGAAATACATTAGCATTGCATATTCAGGGAAGAATCCATCATTTAATTTCTTCCTGTTATACGTTTATTAAACTTGCAGTGCTTTCTGTTCATATGAACAGTGTGTTGTGACTAATTTTAGTGGTAAGTGTTTCATGAGCACAAAACATATCATATAATTTCAGTAAAAATACAGCCTACATTAGAGTGACAAAGCTGGACTTCCTACTAAGTGAATTTCAGAATGCTACTTCTGTTTATTATAACACTGCTTGTCTGTACTCATCTGTTGTTGAACTGAGCCATTCAAAGGCATGGAATGAGTTAAACTCAGCAGCATTACGTTTTTCTCCATAAAACCAATAATATGGGGGTGTCAGACCTTCCAGTCCTTTGATCAATACCAAAAGACACAGCCTAGCGTTTGTACGCCTTTATGACACTCTGCAGACTAAAGGTTTATAAGATTCCCCTCATAAGGTTAGATAACTCACCATTCTGCTAGGGCAACTTTGTGGCTTGGAGTTGATATAATCATTAAAGTAAATCTCTTTGCCATTTGCCTTTAAGGTTTGATTTAAGCTGATGTCAAGGGTATTATGGATTCCTTTCCATTTATGATTTATGTACTAATATTGTGGTTAGGTGTGAGTTCAGTCATTGGCTGCAATTCAACAAGAAGTCTGCCCTGCACATACAAAACTGCATTTGTTTTAACTGAAAATAGTCAAACGTCTGGAGGGTTTGTCTGCTTTAATCAATGATTTCCAGAGCTGTTGTGAAGTTGAATATTTCTGGATTCTAATCTCAGTCCTGAATTCACATCTCAATACTAAATTAAGATGGAAAACAGTCAGGGATTTATGTTAATACCATCCTGTGATTAAAATGACAAATATCGGGTTATTTAAGTTAAAGGTAAAATTGTAAAACAGATGAAAATAAAATTGACTAGAAAATTTTGACAATTTCATGTGACAATTATGCAGCTAATTATTTTAAAGCTTTATGTCCTTCTTTGTTCTGGAAAAGGATGCCGCTCAATAGATTATACATAAAGCATTAATAGAAGCTTTTTTGTTAAAAAAGATATTCCTCATCTGAAACTCTATTAACTTTCTAGTAGGGGTAAAGAAATATTATAGCTTCTATCCTGATTTAAAAAATGTAAACTATACATTCATACGTCAATAAAACCAGACTGACATCCAATACAGAATCGCAACCACTCCACTCTTTGCATACTCTTTGTAGAGAGACAGAGAAGTAACACAGTCAAGCATCATGTAAAGCAAAATGTCATGCGACTGTAACACTGTAGCACTGCGAATGTAACACTGTAGCACTTCTAAAGCTCCTCAGCATGACAGAGCTACATGAGAAACAGGTTTGAAGGAGACATAGGAATGTATCAGAGTATCTATGTGCTATTTAACTTTGCTAAATTTCTTTTCCAAGCAAGAGGCATCATGAAGTAAACATAATACAAGTTGCATGTGGTTTGTAGGAGGAGGTAAAGCAGCATGGAACATTTATTTTAAACGTTATGCAAAAAGTACAGTAAACTCTCACAATCAAACTCAAGCAACCAGAAAAAAAAAAAAACGAAAAAATTCAGTACAATTTTCATGTGTTGTACTTTTTACCCCCCCCCCCTTGGGCGGCCACGGTGGTGCAGCGGTTAGCCTTGTCACCTCACAGCAAGAGGTTTCCTGGTTCAATCCTTGGCTGGGGTGCCTTTTGTGCGGAGTCTGCATGTCCTCCCTGTGGTTGTGTGAGTTTCCTCCGGGTGCTCCGGTTTCCTCCCACATCCCAAAGACATGCTGTAGGTGGACTAGACACTCTAAATTGGCCCTAGGTGTGAGTGTGTGTGTGTGTGCCTTCTGTGGAAGGTTGGGCGCCGGGCTGGCAACTCGACACCATAAACCTCCACTGCCAATCATGAGCAGACATGTGATCCGCTGTGACAACCCCTAACCGGGAAAAGCCGAAAGAAGAAGTAGTACGTTTTACCCCCCCCCCCACCCCTTGCAGAAAAATACCTTTTGCATTTTTAGAGTTTTAGAGATTTAAAAAAGGAAGATAGGAATAAATTCCCTCTTTCTCCAACCTAAGAACAAGTAAAACCAAACAAATAGTATAGGGTACAGTATTAGTCAGGCCTCATTTTTAATAGTAACTCTCAAGCAACCAGAAACTACAGTTATCAGGCATCTACCAATCCCCATGGGTGCCAGTTAACCGAGAGTTTAATGTAACATTTAATTTAACTGTTATTTGCCAAGATCAGTCCTTACAGTGGTACTATCTCAACATTTATAGACAATCACATCTATTTTAGTGACACTAGAACTGTGAATCCTGCTGGCAGATAGTAATCACAGTATCCACCTTGCCGGCCCATTATTTATTGCATAAAGTACAGCTTTCTTCTTGCCTTGTAGCTTTATCCCAGCCCTCGGCTATTCTTAAGGTGGCTTTTTGCTTAGTCCAGGTATTCTTGACATTTGTTTACTGACTTTCTAACATCTTCAGGAAGGTTGTTTGAAACAGCTATGGCTGTTTCTGTCAGGAAATACTTCTTTGTATAGCCATAGAACCTATAACATTACAGCCTTAAACAGTGTTCCTGAAAATAACCAAGGATAGTGGGGTCAGTACTAGTCCTGCAGTAAATTAAATAAGATGAAAAAAAAGAGTCAACTTGTTAACAGTGTGCACTTTCTTTAATAAACTACTTAAGAGATTTCTTCCACATACATCAACTGGACTTCATCAGAACTATTGTAACTAGTAACCCAACCATTTATATACAAAATTTTAAATCAATTATGTGACAAATGATGTTTGGGAACAAACTAATTTGTCCAGGGACATCTTCAGTAAGTGTTAGAAAGAGTTAAATGGTGGTGGGGAGTGGGAGTTTGTTGGAGGGGTACGATTATGAAATATAGATAGACGTGTTTAGTTTTGGGAAGGGATGTGTTAATTTGTTGAGTGGACATTAGAGAAGTGAGGTAGATGTAGGATGGGACTTAGGCGTTTTATAGGAACTGGGAAGAGGAAGAATATTTTGGTGTGAACTTGCTACCTGCCTTCCCTCCCCTTTTTGCTTTTGTTTGGTATGGTTATGAAGGTGGGTATTGGGTGGAGAAGAGGGGCAGGCTCGTCCATCTACTGTTCCTCTTCTTGATGTTGGATGCTGATGCAATGAGTTTTGGGGATGAAAGTGAGCAGCAGGATGCTGCTTCATTGATGAGAGTGAGCGAGCGAAGGTATGGGCACTTCTTATCCGGGCAGGGTGAGCGAGGTACGGAGCCCTGATGTACAAGGATTTCACATATTGTGGTTACAAGGTTATTTGTGTCACAATTAATATTCAACATTATGTAATAATGTTATGTTTGGAATTAATAAATGTGTCAGCTGCCATTTGGTGTAATGTGTATTACTGAAGGAGAATGGGATAAAGTACTTTACACTGCTTGACATTTCCTTAAAGTAATAACTAATAAAAATGTAATAAAATACATAAATCCCTGAAATCCATCCTTCCCTCATATGAATACAAACACTCATAAAACACCACAAGACCACAGCCTTATATTTAGCAGTTCTTAGCTTTAAAATGCTGCTTAGAGAAACAGCATAGTTCATTACTGGAGGCATACTGGCATTAAGTCTTGTCTGCCATAAACATTTTATACTCTAGTTTGCATTCCCTAGGGCCACCTTTGGGTTCATGAGAACTTTTTCTAAAAGAAAAATAGAGAAAACATTTATTGCCATCACATTTTTCCTTATGTTAGTAAAGGGTGCTTTTATTGGAATTGTTAATATTGTAATTGTGTTCATATAGTCTTTTTTTCAACGCATGTTCTGTCTTACCAATGTAATAAGCATGGTAGAAATCACAAAATTCCCAGTAAACCACCCCTGTTGTGTTACAGTCAATGCTGTTATACAATTTAAACTCAGTATTGATGGTACTGAATTTCAGTTTTTCTCCCTCGAAAATGTACTTGCAATGGGGACACCTTCCACATTTCCTCACACCCTTAATAAACCTGTCCCCGCTATTAACTTTATTTCCTGCCTCTAGTTTTTCTTTGATGTTCAAATCTTTTGCATATAAATCTAGGTTTATTCTCTAGTACATCCCTGCAATTATCATATTTAATACATTTCCAGTTATTTAATATATATGCTTAACTTGACTGCTCTCAACTCCATAATTTATAGCCATAGTGAGTTCATAATTGTTCATACTATTACTTCTTTTATTCTTGCCATGTTTGTTGACAGAATCATCACCTACTAATGGAAAGAAATTTTATGCGGTCTTATTCCAAGGTTTGTGTGTTTTTTTTTTTAAATAGATATTGCCATTGTTTCTTTATGTTTACTAGCTTGTTTGTTTCCCAGGGTAAGGTTATTTCCCTGGCCAATTACAGGCTCAGCTTGAGTTAGACAATGAAGTACAAGTTAAACATGGTGTAACTTATCAGATGAATAACAAACTTCTAGCTTCCACACAACATGGTTTCCATCCTCACATAGCACTCCCTCAGCCCTTCTCAGCTTTATCTCAACTGTAACTCAACATAGAAATTATAGTACTTCGGTATCAGCTGTTTCCTTGATCTCTGTAAACCTTTTGATATGGTTTCTTATACTTTTCTTATTCTACACTAGAGGCCTTGATAATCCATCACTTAGTTGGCTTCAGAAATATCTAATAGGTGCCAGGCAGTTAAATGGAAGCAGTCTCATTCCACATTTTTCCCTGTAAGAGTTAGTGTTCCTCAAGGATCCCTTCTATTATGTTCATAAATTAGCTTCACAAAGCTATAAAACATGCCACAATCAGCAGTATGTAAATTATTCCACAAAAAAATCAAGACAAGCTAAAACAAATCTCCCAGGAATCCTTCTACTCTGTAAAAATATGGGTCACCAACTGTCAACTCTTGTTAAACTAGAAAAAAAAACAAATTAATATTATTTGCTCCAAAACAATTTCTAGAACAGAAGCAATAATTTACCTTAACCTCACTAAACCAAGCCAGCATTTAACAAGTGTCCAGTACAAAGCTTCTAGGTATAGTAGTATAGTAATAGATGAAAACCTCACATTTATCCTACACACAAGACACACCATCAGAAAACACCAGAAATTAAGAGCATTATACAGAATCAAATCATACCTCACTCAGAAAAAAATAATCAGGATCCTCCCTATTGCTCCTAACTGTATTATATGCAGCTCCAATATTTACAGGCTGACAGACCACACATCTCCCTTCTAGAGCAATGTTATAATAAGGTTGCTAAATTTTCATTGTCTGTCCCCAAAGCTACTATCTTGATTCGAACTTCCTCATTACCTATCACACGCACAATTATACATAAATTGCTACTCAAGCCAAACCACTGTCCAAACTAAAGTAACATGATTCAACAATAAAATCAAGTAGAATTCTTCACTCACCTGAGAAATAACCACTTCATATAACTAAGTCTAATAACTCTGCCGGTGATTCCTTATACTATTCTTATGTCTCAAGGCTTGGGAATGCTTTACATCTTGCCCTTAGACAAAATAACCATCTTATGCTCTTTAAACATCAGCTTAAACAATACCACTCAGATACCTGGCATGTTTAACCCCAGGGTAATTTCAATAATCTTTCAACCCAAACATGTTCTACTAAATCTTGCCATCTCTAATGTCCATATATAAAGATCTACTCTCTTATGTCCCCTCACAAACTTCACTACTGAAATGCCTCTCTAACACAATCTAAACGATTATGTTTCCTACTATATTTATATTTACTTGAATAACTAAATAATTGTTGACTATTGTATCTTGTATTCAGTTCTGTATAAAATAACTGTACATCTTTTACAGTTTATTGCTGAATTACCTGTTATACTCTGTTTTATTCATATTATGTGTGTTGATAAAGTCATCAATATTTATAGCAACAAAGCCAAGTTTTAAATAGTGGCTGTGCTAAAACAATTGAAAAAGGGCAGGCACTAGGATAGAAGAGAAGGTTGAAGGGACCAAATGTATAGTACGACAGGAGCTGTAATTGAGAATATTGACAGAAAATATTGATAATAGAAAGAAAAGGTACAGAGTGATTAGAAGACAGAGTGTATTAAGTGACTGTAAACAGTGGTGAAGGTATAGATGTGCCTATGACTGACACAGTAAGTTAAGGAATGGTGGGAGAAAGATTAAAAAATAATTTTGTTGGAATTCCTGGCTTCTTATTATTGGTTTTATAAATTTTTTTGTTAAATTGAAGTACCTCTCAGTGCTTATTATTACAGTAACATTCATTGGTTAACATTTTGTTTCCTATTTCATTTTACAAGATTTGTAGTATAGTGGTCGTCTTTTCTTTTATTGCTTTGGCAGTGTGTGCATTCCAGTAGCTTTGTCCGATTATACTTCTCTTGTAAGAGTTTTCAGAACTCTATTACATCGTTTTTCCAGTTGTCTTCATGCTTATCGCAGTTTGTATGCTGATCTGTATTTTCTTTCTATTTATCCTCAGCTAGTGTCTAAGGTGCCATCTTTTGTTAGTGTTTTGGAATATTATCACTTCGTTTTTTTGTTCTGTTGGTTATTTCATTGGTTTCTTTGCAGTAGTTCATTTTCTGTGTGCATATTGGTGTTGGATATGTTGCTTTGGCTGACGTGACTGTTATTTTATGTCTTTTGAAGGTTAAATTGTGCTGAGGTGATTTTCTTGGTGCGTCTTGCAGTACAGTGACTTTGCTTGGCTATGGTTATTGATTTGTTCTCTGGCATATAAATGTTGGCTTCTGCTGTGATTATTTCCCAGCTTTCTTCTGGTAAGTCTGTGACTTTGCTTCTTTCTTTCTTTTTCTTTGGCTCTTTCCATTGTGGGTGTTTTGAAGACTTGTTTTGTATTGTAACAGGTTGGGCAACAGTTTATTGTCCATGATTTTTTTGTTTAAAAGAATGATTGCTCTAGTTTTCTTCGGTTATTTTTTAAGCATGATTTGGTCATCCTTCTTTGTGATTTGTTTAAGATCTTTTACAATGGAAATGTTTATTCATATACATACATTCTCCATGACACTGCTTTGGTTATTGCATATTCTGCATTTTTTTGTTTAGAGATTTACTACTTTCCTATCTTGTGCATTAGCAGCTGTTAATGTATTTTATTTTTTCTTGTTTTCAGTGAATTCATTGACATTTTTTTCTGCTTAAAGTAGATCATTTAGTTCAAATGTTAATTCAACCCTTTTTGTTTTGTCTTTTTTTCTCTTTATATATGTATAATAGTAGTTTTTTCCTGTATTGTGTATTTTATGTGCATTGCTTAGTTTTTGTTCTGTATAGTATGACTGCAATGATGTTTTTGATATACTCCCGGGTTTAATAAACTCAGTGTAGGAATAGTGTAATTCCTACATGGAGTGTACCGTGACCATGTCTGCAGCTCCCCCTAGGCAGTGCACCTTGCATATTAATGAAACTGCACTACTGAGGGAGAGCAGTGTACATGGTTACTGAATCAGTGCTAGGGAGTGTGTTACAGTGCTCGCAGGTGTGTAACACACCCCCATTGCACTGTGAAAGTGCCGTACAGCACTACAACATTACAGAAAGTGTCCTCAAACACTTATACACCTCAATAAAGTTCTTTCCACCAACTGTTGCATTTATTCTGGTCTGTTGTTGAAGAAATACAATTGCACAGGTACTCCACAGCAAATATGGCTATGACACCATGAAGTGAGTGAATTCTGGCTGATAAAGAACTGTTATGCTAAAGTGTATATGTGGAGCTGTACAACAAGATACAATGCAATTTGATATATGTTCTGCATTAAGATATGAACCCTGAATAGTAATGTGTAATGTATTATAGTGCGTTTCCCTCAGGATTGTCTTGTGTTAACCTTTGCTTTTCAGCCATACATATTCCTGAATGTTGGTATGCTGATGCAGGTCAGTATGAAACTGTAATAGGTGTAGACTGCAAATATAGCAGGTGCAAATGTATATGGATTGGGTATGCAACCCAGCACCCCAATATGGTCTTCACGGATCACACATATTCCCATCCACTAGGGGTTAAATGTGTACACCTGCATTCCAAGTATTAATACACAGTTCACCTTCTATCTCTGTCATGCATGAATCTCATGCACGTATGTTCAACTGTCACTGCAGTCTTCTGTGACACCCTACCTATATTATTATGTCAGACTTTGCAACCAAGTGAGTTTTAGGCACAAATCAGTTAAGCAGCACACAGCAGTGGTCCAGTAGCTCAGTGTGATAAGAAATAGATATGTTGTTCATTTTTGCACACACAGACCAGGGCTTGAATCCAGGGACTGGTACTAAGATGTATTTATAGTTACAGACAAGTAGTCCTTACTATTTGTAGAAACAGTCATGTAGTGTTAACAGATAGTTTCTCCACAGGGCTGACAGGTAAAGAAATATTTGTATTAGCTGTATGAAGGTTATACTAAAAAACTGTTTACAGCTGTACTAGTGTATGCCTGCTATGTCTGTGAATGTGTGCTGATAGTCCAGCCCCATGCCTACAAATGACAGCAGGATAGGTATATACACCATGCACTCTTCCCAATACATGTCTCCCAAGTGTCACTCTGTCATGGCTAGTGATCACTGTTGCCAATAACCTTGAACACAGATATAAATCCAGTTGAAGTATGCCAGTAGCAAACCCACACATCAGTGCAGGGTACACCTTATTAGTCATACATGTAACCCGGACATGTACGAGTCCCCTGTAGTTATGTACCTGTAGTTCTCACAGCTTGGCCCATACCATTCCAGACTGACAGCTTAACAGTTATGTACGTGCTACAGAAGCTATAGGGCACAGGTAGATGTAAAGTATGGGCAGACCTGTAGAGTATTGAGCAGTACTGTTGTGAAACATATAGCCTATACAGTTAAGGGAATGTTTTTCTCTCCCCTCACCCCTTATCTGCATCACTAATTATTATTGATATACTATGGGTATGTTGTTCTCAAAACCTAATGTTGGGACTTGTGTTGTATTACTGTTCATATATTTCAATGGCTGCATACTAACACACCTTGTTGAAATTCCACTGTTGTTGGCCTGTTGCCATAACTGTTATAGGCATGCTATTACAATAATGACTCATTCCATTTATGCATGTGTTCCATTTGGTACGCAGTTTTATTGTTCTGGGTTAATTGGAACACACTTGTATGCTGTTATAACCAACGATGAAATGTTTTGCTCATGGCTAACCAATACACTGACAAAGTTCAACACCATAGCACATCTGGGTAGGCCAATACCAAACAGATCCACCTGTCTCACCTCATCTGGCCATGGCACTGGGTCCCAGCATGTCTAGGACCCAACCTGGAGCTGCCTCTTCCACTGGTCCTGCTCCACCCTCGGGTGGAACTGCCACCGGGGGCAGGGCCTGTCCTCCCCCGGTCACGGGCAGGATCCTGTCACCCATAATCAGCTTTCAGGGATGGTGCGCAGGGTCATCCAGTGGATTTGGATGACCACCTGCGCCAGACAGAGGGCAGTCTGGTGCACTTTGAGGGACAGCCTAGCCCCAGCACCCAGCCCCCAGCACAGCCACAATTGGGGTTTCTTGAAAGGGCAGTGGTGACTGGCCATGGGTGGGAACCACAGTCCCACTGTTTCCATCGGGGGCACTTGGTCACCTGATTCCCAACCACCCTCCTCGCCCAAGGTGTTTACCTCCCTCATGCGTTATACACCACCCATGTCCGCTGTCTTGTTTGTCTGCAAATGCAACCTCTCTTACCCAACTTACCTTCTCAAATGTACCTACAACCCTTCCCCCTTACTCTCACCTTAAAAAAAAGGGGCATCTGTCCCAAAAACATTTTGTCCCATACGTAGCTTTCCATTTTGCCCCTCCCCACATACACTGCCATGAATCAATCATCCCATCAATGAATCAACAAACTTATGTCATCCACACCCATCCCTGTGGGGTGTGAGGCTCCAAATTCCAGTTTGTCCACATCATGCATAGCAGTTGCTGCACAAGAAATGTAGAGCTATGGTTCTTTCCTACAGCGATCCTGCACAGCCCTAGTTTCCTTTCATATTATTTCCCCTGCTTGCCCCCATTTTACCACTTTCCTATTACCTCTTTTTTTTTTCTTTTCTTTTCTTGGAAATAGCGCAGGTTGAAGTGGGAATAAACACTGCTGAGCATAGTGGCGAGTCACGCAAACCCACTTAAAACTGCTTTAATCACCCTACCTGATTCAGATACTGTTCTGACCAGCAACAAAATAAGCCCTAGCAAGTGTCGAACCCAGGACCCTCTGCACTATAGTCACAGCAATGCACCACTAGGCCAACTCAGCTATAAAGAATTAATAATTTTTTTTAATATATCTTGCAGTACAGTCATGCAACATTAGGGAAAAAAGACATTGCTGCCAAGTATTGAAACCAGGACCATCTGAACAATAGTCAGAGCAATGCACCACTAGGACAACTCAGCTCTGGATAATTACGTCTTTTTTTCTAAATATATCATGCAGAACAGTCATGTAACATTAGGGAAAAAATATGCCCTTGCCAAGTATTGGCCCCAGGACCATCTGAACTACAGTTCACTGCAATACACCAGTAAACCAGTTCACCTCTGGGGAATTACTGGTGTTTTTACCAAGATCTCCTGAGTACCACTGACACTACTTCTACATATAATGTGATAAATGACAGGTGTACATGCACTTGTAATGCAAACACCAAACCAGTACACAGCCAAAGACATGTTGATGGATTGATGGGATACCCACCAGGTTCACAGGGTGTAGCAGGCCTCAAAATGGTTTAACCTACACACAGACACACACAGATGCACACAGATGCACTCAGTTGGCAGTACTGAGATTAGAACCCCTACCTATCTAGTTGTATGTACTATAGTGCTACATACTTCTTGCATGTGCCACAGAGCTTATACAGCTGAGGAGTGTCCAATAGTGCTTCTAAGGTGGATGACATGTGCAGGCCCAGTACAGTAGTGCAATGGTGGGTTAACAGGATAGAACAGGCCTTAAAATGCATCATCATTGCACACACATAGGCAGCAAATGCAGACAGCCACAAGGGGACATCCATAAACACACACATACAGACTGACTTGCCATTGTTGGGATTGGAACCACTACCTGTCACATGCCACTGGTTGCAATTTGTGTGTAAATGGCTGCAGCAGTACGTTACTGTATGTCTTTCAATGTGTGTGTGTGTGTCTCTCTCTCTCTCCATATATATATATATATATATATATATATATATATATATATATATATATATATATATATATATTCCTCTCTCTGTCTTTCTTTCTATCTCTCTCTCCCATGTCTGCCTGTCTATACTTGTTATATTTGTATATGTTACCTATATGTATGTATATCATACTCATCAGATGCAGATATATGTGCCACATATAGATAAATGAGGGTAATCTTGTCTGATGGGGGTGGTGAGTGGCAGTTAAGGTGTACATATCTGTGTGTATGCAAAAGCATATATGGGCAACACAGATCTACAGTCAGGTATGAGTTTAGACATGGGCTGTAATTCTATAAGTGGAGGAGCATGCCCAGTATGACCTTCAATAGTAACAGTGCAACTCCAGTCCAGAGCTACCTGTACTCTGGTCCAGGATTGTGTGTGCTACAGACGAATGGCTGATGAATCTGTGTAAACACTTCAGCACCTCAGTGATATACTGGCTGAGGAATCTCCTGGCTGTGTGCTACCCTTATTAAGGGAGTCATATCCTGGGATGGGTACAGAGTGCCTTGGACTAAGCAGAGTTTTCCATTATATGTGCGGCATATTCTACATAGCAATGTGACTTCCTGGTATGTCAGTGGCAGATTAGTATAGCCTAATGTGAGGAACCACTAAAGACATTTGTTTACTGACTCCATACACTGCAGGGAACTATGTTTCAGCACAAATTGTTCCAGTGTACACATTCTATGTTTGTCTGGCCAGTGTTTCCCCTTCCCCTTATATGTGTTTCTATCCCTCTGTAGTCCAGTGACAGCCTTTGTCCAAAGTTGCTGCTATGTATCTGAAGTTATGTTGTGAGTGGGGTAGAAGTCATAACATCACATACAGGGTTAGAGACTTCACACCTCTGATTGTACCTGTTTAGCAGGCTGTCCAAAGTGACCCATACATTTGCTGTGGTCCTTGGATGGTTTGTGTTGCACTATTATAAGGCTACATGTTGGCCATAGCTCTCAAACTCTTACAGGCAGGCATCTGGACAGACCCATATACAACAGCCAGCCACAGGCTCAAACATGGGGACAGGGTCTTAATATTACTCTTACAAATGTAGACAGCTGGTAGAATGGTTTTGTAATAGCTTGCATTTTCGTATTCTATACTCAGAGCTGTGTACTGTCCATGTGTGTGGCCCAGTGTACCTCCATTGTCCAGTTTTCCTGGAGTAACAAATATTGACTTATGGACAGTGTACACAACTTATACTGTAGGTGTAGCTGACATGCAAAATAGTTGTCACAGCCAGTCTCGGACCATAGACCCTGTCAGCCACAGTACTGTACTTAGACCAGTAAGCCGCAACCACCACCATCTAGTGTGTTTACTTTCTGACACTATTAACCACAAACATACATAGCACATTGACTTCTGCATATTGTAGAAATGGAACAAGTTATCAAGTTGATTGTGACAGCCCTGAGAATGTGTGGTCTGCTGCTATTACCTTAAAAACATAAATGTTACTGCAGTTCTATGTGAACATGGGTGTGTTGGGAGGAGGGGGGCATACCTCTCAACTGTACACATTTTCAAAGACTGTCCAGATGTCTGTCTCTTATTTTGGGTCCATTTTTCATAAAATTGTGGTTGTGTGGAAAATGAATGTCAAATCATTAAACACCAAAGTTAGAAATTCATCATCTTCTTTCAGCTGCTTCCGTTAGGGATCACCACAGTGGATCATCTGTTTCCATTTCTTCCTGTCCTCTGCATATTGCTCTGTCACACCAACCACCTGCATGTCCTCTCTCACCACATCCATAAACCTTATCTTAGGCCTTCCTCTTTTCCCGTTACCTGGCAGTTTTATCCTTAGCATCTTTTTCCCAATATACTCTGCATCCCTCCTCAGCATATGTCCAAACCAATGTAATCTTGCCTCTCTGGCTTTGTCTCCAAACCTTCCAACCTGGGCTAACCCTCTAATATACTTATTCCTAATCCTGACCACCCTCATCAAACCCAGTGCAAATCTTAACATCTCTAACCCTGCCACATCCATCTCTGACTCCTGCCTTTCTGTCAGTGCTACTGTCACCAACCCATATAACATAGCTGGTCTCACTACCCTCTTTTAGACCCTTCCCTTTCACTCTTATTGGTACTGGTCTGTCACAAATTACTCCTGACACTCTTCTCCACCCACTGCATCCTGCCTGTACTCTCTTCTTCACCCCTCTTCCACATTCACCATTACTCTGAACTGATGATCCCAAGTATTTCAACTAATCCACCTTCACCACCTCTACTCCCCACATCCTCACCATTCCTCTATCCTCTCTCTCATTCACACACATATATTCTGTCTTAGTCCTGCTGACCTTCATTCCTCTTCTCTCTAGAGCATACCTCCACCTCTCCAGGGTCTCCTCCACCTGTTCCCTACCCTCACTACAGATCATGTCATCTGAAAACATAATAGTCCGTGGGGAATCTTGTCTGATCTCGTCTGTCAACCTGTCCATCACCATTGCAAATAAGAAAGGGCTCAGAGCTGATCCTTGATGTAATCCACCTCCACCTTAAACGCATCCATCACTCCCACTGCTTTCCTCACCACTTTCACACTACCCTCGTACATATCCTGTACCACTCTTGCATACTTCTCTGACACTCCCGACTTCCTCACACAATACCACAACTCCTCTCTAGGCACCCTGTCATATGCTTTCTCTAAGTCCACAAAGACACAATGCATCTCCTTCTGACCTTCTCTGTACTTCCCCATCAACACTCTCAGAACAAACATTGCATCTGTAGTGCTTTTTCCTGGCATGAAACCATACTGCTGATCGCTAATCATCACCTCCCTTAACCTAGCTTCCATTACTCTTTCCCATAACGTTATGCTGTGACTTATCAATTTAATCCCTCTCTAGTTACTACAGCTCTGCACATCACCCTTATTCTTAAAAATCGTTACTAAAACACTTTCTCCATTCCTTAGGCATCCTCTCACTTTCCAAGATTTCATTAAACAATCTAGTTGAACTAAACACCTCCATGCTTCCACAGGTATGTCATCTGGACCAGCCACCTTTCCATTCTTCTTCCTCTTCACGGCTGTCCTTACTTCCTCCTTGCTAATCCACTGCACATCATGATTCACTATCTGCACATCATCCAACCTTCTCTCCCTCTCATTCTCTTCATTCATCAGCCCCTCAAAGTACTCTTTCCATCTGTTCAACACACACTCCTCACTTGTGAGTACGTTTCCCTCATCCTTTATCACCCTTACCTGCTGTGCATCTTTACTAGCTCAGTCCCTCTGTCTAGCCAATTGGTACAGGTCCTTTTCTCCCTCCTTAGTGTCCAACCTTTCATACAACCCTTCTTATGCCTCATTCTTAGCCTTTGCCACCTCTCTCTTTGCCATGCACCTCATCTCCTTATACTCCTGTCTACTTTCTTCATCTCGCTGACAATCCCACTTCTTCGCCAACCTCTTTCTCTGTATACTCTCCTGTACTTCCTCATTCCATCACCAGGTCTGCTTGTCCTCCTTACTCTTTCCAGATGTCACACCAAGCACCTTTCTAGCCATCTCCCTTACTAGCTCTTACCAAGTTAGAAAGTAATGACGGACTGAGTTTCAGACGACTTGCCCTTAAGAGAATTAATGCTACTGCAACACCTGTTATTCCATCAACTTTCTATGTTTGTAAGAGCAATATTTAACACTTGTCTCTGTTTCTGAGCCTTTGCCCCACATTTCTTTATGGCTTTGTACAGATTTCATGCTGTAGGAGGTTTAGAGGTATGTATGGGACACCAACATTGACATCTATGCATTTGTCCTGTAACCCCGCTGTTTGTATGTCCCTCACAGTGCAGTGGATTTTGCTGGCTTAGGGCCTACTGCATATTATGGGGCACCCAGTATTTGGGAGATAGCTCCTGTTTTTCCACATAGCTGTCCATTGTCTGCTGCTATCCTGGTAACACACTCCATTCTCATGCATACATGCAGCAATACCATACATATGCTACCACAGTCTACTACCCCATTCATTTATTAAGAAGAGTGACTTACCTTGTCCCAGCAGCAGTTGAGAGGACAGTGCTTCAGAGCTGACTGTCAGATGTACCCAGTAGACAACCTATAGATTTGGTAAGGTACAGGCAAGTGTGATGTGGCTGGCATCCATTTTACTCTGTGTATATGAGTCAGAGTGAGGTGTCAGTCCCTGGGTCCCTAGGATGTCAGTGTATGTGTTATGTGTTCTCTGCCAAGGCCAGGGTGTACCGAGCCTGCCTACAGGGACAGGCTTAGGGGTTTCCTCCTCTGAGTCCCCCTGTGCCTGTGGGGACCTTGGCAATGGTGGAGGGCTGTGTGTCCCTTCTCTGTGATGTTCCTGCCACAGCTTTTTCCACATGATCATATTGTGCAGCATGGCAGATACTATGAACATATGTGCACATGTGGCTGGAATGTACTGCAGAGATCCACCACATATGTGAAGGCAGTGGAACTGTGACTTGAGCAGCCCAAACACACTCTGCAATGTTCCTAGTTTGTGTGTGTGCCTCATTATGTCATTCTTAA
This sequence comes from Protopterus annectens, assembly GCF_019279795.1. Classification (NCBI taxonomy): domain Eukaryota; kingdom Metazoa; phylum Chordata; order Ceratodontiformes; family Protopteridae; genus Protopterus; species Protopterus annectens. The sequence goes on along the minus strand of NC_056743.1, from coordinate 515,286,587 downwards.
GTTGGTGTGTATGCATTTCTGATGGGTGTCATCATCCATGGTTCCAGTGCTTAACCAGCATCTCCCACTAAATGCACATACAGGATGCCCCCCTGGAAAATACCTAGTACAGTTGTGATGCATGCCAGATGTGGGAATCATGATAACTGCCAGAACTGCAGCATATACATTGATGATACTGGCCTAGGCACTGCAAATGACCTGGCAGTTGATGGAGTGGTACCCCCTGTGGTTTACGTAGACTCTACCCTCCTCACCGGGTGGTGCTTTGATGTGCATGAGTGCAGTCTATGGCATCCAGTTCTCTGGGTAGTGAGTTATATAGTGGAAGAGATGCATATTGTTGGTGCACTCCTCAGGGGTGTTGGTGAAATAAATGTGCTCACTGGCATGTGTTAGCATGACATCCAGGAATTGGTGGAGTACCCTGAATGCAGATGCCTGCGAGATCCCCATGATTTCCTCAGTAGGTCTTTGGAAAGTACCTGCAACTAGTATTCTTAAGGCTACACATACCTTTGTTTCCACTGGGATGGGTTCTTCTGTTGGCTCTGGGTATGAGGTGAGGCCGGCAAAACTCTGAGTTGCTGTAGTATGTACCTGTCCATCCTGTAGTGTCCTACTATCTCCAGCTCATGTAGGCCCTAAAAGGTTGCCCTGGGCCTGAACACTCTTCTCCTCCTCAGTCTGGGCCTATTGTCAGCAACATCATCACTGACCTCAGCTTGTAGCACATTTAAATGTAGCAGTGCAGCAGCAGCCCCTATCATTCTGTTAAAATTCCCCAAGTGTGTACTCCAATGGTGCAGATTATGTGGGAAAAATCTTATTGAAAGGTGCATGCATACTTTATACTGGTGTGCTGCAGATGTACCCTGTGTAAATGGGCCAGTGTGAGTGGAACAGGGCTTATGAATCATTTAAGCTTGACTGGCTTTCCCAGGCTATTACCCCCTTTTTTTTCTCATTTCTTCCACTGCGAAGTATTGGGGCGCTCCGCCCAATCATCTGGAGCTACTGTAAACACTGCTGAGCAGAAACAGCTCTCCCCTGTACATGGTCATGCTTAGCTTTTCCAGCTAAAATACATACTGTGGGGCTAAGCACAGCTTAGCAGACTCAGACACACACCCCTGATTAGCTGTGCTTAGCTGGGCACCAACAGGTGCTGCTAAGCTCCAGTCTACTCACACATACCGTGACACACACCCTTTTCATGTCAGCTGTCTCTTCTGCCTACACTACCCCGATTCTATCCCTTACACAGTACCTGCGGATACGGTGGCCCATTTTGCTATTCAATAAACTTTGCTCCTTTACATGCACCTAATTGCATATACCCTGGATACTGCACTACACCAGGGCCCATGTCCTTAGCAACCACTATAACCTGCCATTGTATGACTTTGCATGCTGGCCACTATAATGCAATAACTTTGTATACCTGTAAATGTCATATTTTCTACTTTTTATTTATTTATTTTTTTGCAAAATAGCATGTTTGTGCATCTCTGTGCGCAGCTTAAAAGTGGCATATGTATTAAAAAAAGTTTAATTATTAATACATTGCATTACTTTTTTTAATTCACTGACCATAGTTTTGGCCATGCCTACTGGACATTATATCACCTTTTATTTGGGTGGTTACAGTCCCCTGCTTAAGTTTTATCCTCCGGTACATGGTTTTCAACCACATACATTTTGGAGGCTTGCACGACACCTGTATGGGTGCCTTTATGCTTCCAGAATAACAAAATCACCTCATTTGCTTGTTTTTACCAGCAGATGAGGTGATTTGCATTCCATGGATACCTCCGAGTCTGCACGGTGTAAGGAAGCTCATGCATGCACCTAGCCTTGTTTCCTGGATTGCTCGGCAGCCATGTTCAAGCCTCATCACTATTCCTACAAGGAGAATTGCGCCATGTAGGGTTTACTGAATTACCCCCATAGACTTCTTGGCATTGGTTTTGTACTGTTGTTAATGTTTCAGATTTAATGTGATGGCCTTTATATTAAACAAAGTTAAAATTTAATATGGTGTCTTTTTTCAGAGAGTTTATGTTATGATATCCTTGGTGAGAAGCAGAAGTTGTTGGTTCTGAAGTGCTTCTTATTATTTTATGTATTATATTTTGTGTTGTTTATGAGTTAAACTTAAGCCATGTAGGCAAGTAAAGATTTAAGTCCAAGTAAACACTTTAATAGAAACTGGTAAAGTATTAGTTAAAACACAAGTCATACTGTACATTCTGTATTAGGTTTAACTTTGCTGAATTTGGTTCCAAGTAAAATGCTTTATGGTTATTTTATAGGTGGCCTTAACACTCAAGCCTCCCACATTTGATTGTCTGGTATCCATTACCAAAGTATCCCTATCTATGCCTCATAGTTTCCATAACTCTGATGTAGATTACAGTTTCCTCTTGAAACCCCCCACCATTTGCTGTCTGTCCAATAGTATCTAAGACTGAGCACATCACCTTACTCACTCCAGTTATTGCACATGTACAGACTGAGGACAGTACTTTAGTTTGGTCCTATTTGACCTGCTGGCATAGAACTGAACCCTTGGGAGAGAAAAGCAAGCTGAATGCCTCATCTTTTTTCCCAGTGTCATGGTTGACTAATTTGGCATTTACAGTAGAGACAACAAAACATTTAATTGACTCACATGATTAACTTCATGGAGAAAAACAAACATATAAGCATGATGTATCGCTAACTATGATTTGTTCTTACCAATTCTTATCTAATTATTTTCTACTACACAGTTCATTATTTTGCAGCACATTAACACTAGGTGATTTATTTTTATGGAGTTATATCCAAATATAGCACAATTAAAACCATCACTTGTCAGTAAGAATAAGATTTAACAAAGTTTAGCACTTCTGTCATATACGTATGTTTTGTAGATTGTCTTTGTAATCAGCTAATAAACTGTGAATTTGTAGGATGAAGGTGCTAAATTTTAATAAATTTGACTTTTACTCACAAATGCTGTTTGCTGTTTTGTTCACATAACCAAGTTCAAATTGTGTGCTTTGGTTGTGTAGTGAGCACATTTCTCCCGAATTGCTGATTCTGTTTATATATATATATATATATATATATATATATATATATATATATATATATATATATATATATATATATATACATATACACACACACACACACACACACACACACACACACACACACACACACACACACACACACACACACACACACACTCACACACGCACACACACACACACACACACACACACACACACACACACACACACACACACACACGCACACATATGTTATAACCCTATCTTTTCCTGTAGAATACTTCTTGTTTTTATGGGGTTTTTTTTATAGTGCCACTTTCAACAAAATTATTTGCTACACTGGAAGCAGAAGCTTGCACCAAAAATTAACTGATGCATAACTAATCAAATGAAATAATCGTTTATCTACAGAAGATCAAAAATACCATAAAACAATGATGTTTGCAGGTGGGCTGCACCCCACAATCTACCTCCAAATTATATATACCAATTGCAAGATTACACTCCAGTGGGGAAGAGCATATTAGCTGATCTCCACTGTACCTCAATCTTACTGTGAAAAAGCCAGTATGCTTCGATGAGCAGATTTTCAATCAACTGTACTGTGTTTTTGAATAATCAGTGGAAACATACTTCAATGGAAAGTACTGTTCCTGATGCATTATATACTGGAGCAAGATATGAGTAAATCAGGAATAAAGTTAGTGCCAGGACAGAGTTGGTCAGAAATGTTTTGTAAATTTATTACACCCTATGACTTGTCCAAATCTAATTCTTAATCAGTCACCCGGATTCACTATTCTTCCATGCAGGACTAGCTTAATCCTGTATGGAAGCGGCCATATTAGGAACAGCATGGCAGTGCTCCGTGCATATTAATGAAGGCGTGCTGCCTGAGCTCCTAAATGGACACAGAGCATGTACGAGTGCAGGGGGCGTGTCTGAGAGCAGAGCTCTCAGAATATACACGCCCCTGCAATGAAGAACAGCAGTTTATCAATAACAATGAGCAAGACCACTCATAGGTGCTTGAATACCCCCATCAACACCCCCCCAAGTTTATAAGAGCAATAGTTAAAATATAAATGAGCTAATTTTTTTTTTATCAAACAGATAAAATTTAACCGTAGGTGTGTGAGTTTGTCCATTGCTTAGCTACGTATACTGCAGCTTAAATGGCACAAGAGGATAACTATCAAGATATATGCAAATGAAGCAGTACTGCAATAGTGTAGTGGGCAGAGCATTTGCCTTATGAGCAGTCATTCCTGGTTCGAGTCCCACTCCAGTACATTCCATTATCCATGTCAAATCACTTTATGAACAATATTTTTTATTGCATAACCTACTAAATAACATATATTTGTGAACTGGAGTACTGCATTAAATGCAGATGTGAGATGTCATTGTCATAATGTTGTAAATTCCAAAGATAAACACAATTGCCCCATACAGTATATGTACACATGAATCAGGGATACAAATCGAAGGTACAATGTATAATGAATGATAAATCCATAATGTGTCCAACTCCACCACCTTCCCAAAAACCATTTTACATTTCTGTCTAAATTAGTGGGGGGTAAGCAGTAGTAAGTGGGAGTAAGCATATTTAAGCAGTAGTAAGCAAGTTTAAGCCCGTTTGCACAGGGGTAAACAATGCGCATACAGGTTAAGCAATATTTAAGCTAACTCTCTGTAAGCATATTTAACAGGAGATTAGCATTGCTTACCTTCACGCAAACCCACTTACAATTGCTTAAAAGTGCCTTAATCACTTTGTATGCAACAGCAGCTTTTCTGGCCAGAAACAAAATAAACAGCCCTTGCAGGGCTTGAACCCAGGACCCTGTACACTATAGTCACAATAGTTAACCCCTAAGCCATCACAGCAGTACATAAGATTGAGGTACCACCAAACAGATCCTCACTATAGGAAAATCAAACTTAACATGTGAAAGGAATCTATATATAGTTTTATGTTGTATAACCTACTACATAACATAAATATGTGAATTGGAGTACTGCATAAAGTCCAGATGTGAGGTGTCATTGAAATAAAGTGCTGAAATCATCTAATAAACACAAGGACCCCATACAGTGTATGTACACATGAATCATGGATACCAAACACATATATAAAATGTAATGAATAATAAATCAATGCCAAACAGCAAACAGTATGCAAATTAAAAATTAAACAATGCTAACCATTGCACAGCCCAGCTTACTAGGTGTAAGCAATGTGTAGGCCAGCTAAATCAGTTTTCCCATTGGTATACCCCTTTAAGCAATGCAAGCCTTAGGTAAGCAGGTTTGCCCATAGCTTATCATTTTCAAAACTGTCAAATCATGGCAAAGTGTGGGAAATCAACCCTATTTAAACCCAACAGGTGGGAATACATCTCATAACTGGTGGCAGCTTCCTCCTGCAGACACTATAACTGGTATGGGTGAGGTAGTGCACTTTTGGGCTCAGCGCTGGGGCATCCAGGAGTCCAAAGTCATGGCAGGACTCCTTGTTAAAGACCATGACCAGAGACTGCTGCAGGGCCAGTACCAGGGATTCCAATATAAAGCAGAAGCCTGGGACCATCTCGCCCGTGATCTCACCAGTGCCACTGGCATACCTCGAACTGGTGAGCAGGTCAGGTATCACTATGCTGACCTGAAGCAGAGAAAGAGGGATCTCTTAGTTCAGTGGATCCAAGAAGCTAGGAGGACGGGGGATGTCCCAGCCATGTGTAAGTATCAGTCCACTACTGGTTTAACAATTGCCAGCTCATGTATATTATGGATAGGTATGGCTAAATATTCCTCTTATGTCTGACAGTGGCAGATAAGCAGGCTGCGAACCAGGAAGCCCATGCCTGTAGACTGCTGCTGTTGCGTAGCGAGGCAGGTTAGTAATACTCTTGCATGTACTGTCACAAGAAATAAATCTAAAAGTAGTAGTAAGTTAAACTGCCTGCATAAAACCAGAGAATATGGCAGGAAGAATCTCATATAGGTTGTATATAAATAAAAGAATAAGAGCCTGACAAAGGTCTAACTGCTGGACTGCATGTGTTTACTCTGGTATCATATGGTAAAATAGAGTTGCAATCTCTTAATAGTACTGTTGTATTAAGCACTGTTACCCACACCATGCTACATAAAATGTGTAGGAATGTCTGTATAGGTTCACAAGTTGGTACTAGGCTATCGGCCCCAAGACCTATACAAGCCTAGCCATAACAATTCCCTGGCTATTTCTTCACACAGTATTTACTTTCCTGGACCCCTGTCGAGCAGGGCGACAGATGTGATCTCGGGGTGAATTTCCTATCTCCTATCCAATCATCAAGGTTCCTTTTGAAGAGGGCCAAAGAGGTGCTCTGCTTGACATGTATGGGCAGTCTATTCCAGAGTCGGGGGAGTCTCTGGGTCAGGAGCCTATCCCTCCAGCATGTTTTGTTCATTGTGATGAGAAGATTTAGATCCCTGGAGTGTGTGCCTCTGAGGGATTGGGATTTCTTTAAGTGTAGCATGTCCAACAGCTCTGGGTTTGACATGGCCTTGTATGTTAAGCAGAGATCGCCTCTGAGAAGATGATATGTGACAGAGTATAGGTGGAGTTTTTTCAGTCAGGCAGCATAGGGCATCTGCTTTAGGCCTGTGATTCTTTTAGTGAGGTATTTCTGCGGCCTTTCCAGTTGTTGCAGATGTCTTGAGAGGTACATATCAAACAGGGTGTTGTATTCTATAATGGGTCTAATGAGGGATGAGTACAGTGGGACAATGGCCTCTTTTTCTGGATGAAAAGCCCTTAGTGATGAGGTATGCCACATAGGTTGTGGTAATGTGGTTATCGAAAGTGAGACCCCTGTCCACCTTTGTCCCTAAGTCTCTTATCATACTTTCAGTGTTTAGTGTACTGTCTGCCACCTATGTGGTAATTCACGGGTACATGTTTTTTCCCAAAGGTGATAACTATACATTTCTTGGCATTAAGCTTGAGCCTATGGCTCTGGCACCAAGCATCTGTTTCTGTAAGGCCCTTTTGTAGAATATCATTTGGGGATTCAATAATGGCTCCCAGTTTGCAGTCATCTGCAAACTTTGTTAGCCAAAGTCCCTTAGTGTTGGACTGTACTTCAGAGAAGTAGATGACAAACAAGAGCGGTCCCAGGACTGAACCCTGAGGCACTCCACTTGTCAAGTGTCTGGAGCTGGATTTGGAGTTGGCTACTTTTACAGTGTGGGTTCTGTCAGTAAACAAGTTGGCAACCCATCGAGTGATGTAGGGATTAATGCCCCAGCTTAGTAAGTTTATCTGTGATTCCAGAGTGGAAGATAGTGTTGAAGGCCTAGGCGAGGTCCAGATAGGCTGTGTGGACCACCTTACCCTTGTCCACAGCTCTGGAGACTGATTTGAAGAAGTCAATCATGTTCAGCAGACAAGATCAGCCTTTCACAAACCCAAACTGCGTGGGGTCCAGTGTTTGAAGGTTGCTAATGTCTTTGTTTATAAGTTCCATGATAATAATTTCCATGGCCTTGCAGATCAGGCTCATCAGACTGATGGGGCATTAATTCCGGGGATCCAAGATGGATAACTGTTGTAATCACAAGAGGTCATATTGTACAACTGAGAGAGACTTAGACAGAAAACAGTGAAAAGATAGACAACATAATCCAAATAGCACACTCAACTGAGATGTCAACTGTTGTATTTTTAGGAGACACAGTCATAGTTCGAATCCTGGGAGTTGTAGTAAGCTGTATGCAGAATCATACCCCACAACTGTACAGATATGTCCAGTTAATTGGCCCATATCCACTGCATGTCATCCTGTCTCCCTGGCAAATCAGTGGGATGATCCAGATGTTTAGGCAGCAAATAATGAAATACAGCTGATTGTCAGAAATCTATAAGAACAAACATGTCACTCTAGCAACTCCCCAAAATGTTATGAGAGTAATAAGCCAAGTACGTCCCATCACCACCCCCATGTTGTGAACCTGTGACCAGAATGTGTGCAGTAACAGAGTGAGACGTATGTGCATAATATTAAATGTGGAATCTGGTAATATGTATGGCAACATTCAGGTAGTGCCAACAAACATTGCCCCCACAAGTCTGTCAGATATGAAATCTGTGCCTAGAAATAAAAGACTGAAATCCTGGACTGGTACTTTTTACTCTGGTATTGTATGGCATTGTTAGTGTTGCAATTGCTCTGAATAATAAGGTATTACACTGTGCTATGTAATAAAATGGTCTAGGAAATCCTGTACAACAGTGCTGTAATTACAAGGTCAGATTGTAAAACCACAGGAGACTTCTAGACAGAAATCAGAGAGGAGATACACAGAAATATCTATATATAACACACAACTGTGATGGACACCATTTTATTTTTAACAGACACAGCCACAGTTCGAATCCTGAGAGTGGTAGTATGCTGTATGCAGAATCATACCCCACAAGTGTACAGAATTGTCCAGAATGTCCAGTTAGTTGGCCCATATCTGCTGACTGTTACCCTGTACCCCTGGCATATCAGCGTGCTAATCTCTGACATGTAGGCATCATTTCATGTCATATAACTGACTGTCAGGCCAGCACATATTTGGAAAATGTCAATGAAAACAAACCTGTCATTGTACAACTCACCAAAGGTTTAAGAGGGCAATAGTCAAAATATGTCCCGGTTCACCTGCATGTGGTCAAGACATGCCCAAAAGTGTGTGCAATAAGAGATGGACAGGTATATGCATAACAACAACCTGGAATCTGGGAATGTGTAGAAACAGTTAGGTAGTGTTAACAAACAATACCTCCACATGTATACCAAGTAAGACGTGTATACTGCAGGTAAAACTCAGTGCATGTATATAGTCATCTACATCCATACCACTGTCTAAACTAAGGCCATAGGGTAGTGTACTAATACCTGTAAGGAAGAGATCACAGCACTGACTAGGAAAGTAATGAGAACTACAGGAATATACTAATTAACTGATATCCCCCCACGACCATATCTGCAAAATAAACTAAATATACAACTCAATAACTATGTGCTCCATTAAATCTACAGTTTGGACAGATGTCCTATTGTTTGATAAATATTTAAATTTGTTTCCATGCATGTGCCATGTTGAAATACTCCCACATTGATGGCCTGTTGCCATCAATGTACCTGCATGCTGTTGTAATGGCCACTGTGATTCCATATATGCATGTGTTCTGTTTGCTATGCAACTGTTCCATATCTGGTGTTTTGGGATAATGGGAATATCTATGCATGCTGTTTATACCTAATCCTGAAATGCCTGTTTATACCTAATCCTGAAATGTGATGACTATTACTAACCCACATATGTTGTAAAACTGAAACACTATAGCATGTTTGAGAAGGCTAGTTCCAGCAGACCCACCTGTCCCACCTCATCTGGCAGTGGCGCCAAGCACCAGCACATCTGCAGCCCACACCGGGACCTCCTTGTCTGCTGGTCCTGCAGCACCTTCAGGTGGAATCGCCTCAGGGGATGGGGCACACCCCCCTTGGAAATGGGCGCGGACAGGACACTGCCACCTGTCACCAGATCCGGGGTGTGGTGCGTAGAGAGCTCTGCAGGGAGTTTGGAGATCTGCTACACCAGCTTGAGGGCTGCGTGTCGCAACTAAAGGGTCAGGATGGCCCTCCTACTCATCCCCCAGCACAGCCACCTTCGGGGCCATGAAGGTGCAGTGGTGACTGCCCATGGGTGGGGTCCTCAGTCCCACTGTTTCTATTAGGGGGCTCATGGGCTTCCGATTTCCAGACACCCCTCCCCATCCAAGGTGTTTATCCCCCACATGTCATATACTGCCCCCTGTATGCTGTCTTGTCTTTCTTGTCTGTTATCCTACCCAAACTACCTCCCCAAATATACCTATCCCTTCCCAACATCCCACTCTCACCTGAAAAAAAAAAAAAAAAGGGGCAATCTGTTCTCAAAAAAAAAAAATCCCGCCTCATACATAGCTGTCCATTTCGCACACCTGTGCATCTGGTCTAATTGGCTTCACAGCAAATTATTGTTGTCCTCCCCCACTCTCAGGGATATGAGTGTCCAAATCTACCACCAAATTAGTGTATGTGCACAGCTGTTGCTGTAGACGAAATGGGCTGCTATGGCCTTCCCTACATCCATCCTGCAAATCCCTAGCTATTTTTCCCTACTGTCTTTCCCTCTTTTTGCCTCTTTTTCACCACTCTATTAACCCTTTTTCATTTCTTTTAAAGAAATTAGCATGGGGGTAAGTGGGAGTAAGCACTTTTAAGCAGCAGTAAGCAGGTTTAAGCCTGTTTGCATGAAGGTAAGCAATGCCTACACAGGTTAAGCAATTGAGAAGCTAAATCAGTGTAAGAAACTGTAACCGAAAGTTAGCAGTGCTTAGCTCCATGCAAACCCACTTACAACTGCTTAAAAGTGCCTTAATCACTCTGTATCCAATGATCCTTGTTCTGACCAGCAATAAAATAAACAGCCTCTGCAAGGCTCGAACTCAAGACCCTGCATACCATAGCCAAAGTGATTTACCACTAAGCCATGTCAGATGTACATAACCCTGATTTTTTCACAAACATATCATCCAGCACAGTCATTCAACAGTACAGGAAATGTATTTCTACATGTAGATGTATGTGTGTATTTATATATATATATATATATATATATATATATATATATATATATATAGAGAGAGAGAGAGAGAGAGATGTATAAATATATACATATATGTATATATATATATATATATATATATATATATATATATATATATATATGTGTGTATGTATGTGTATACAGATATATATCTATAGATACAAAAGAACATATCAAATACATATATGACCAAAGGCACCGTTAATGGGGGTGAGGGGGCTCAAGCTAAATACGTCTTGTAAGTATTGATATCACTCCCTGCCCCACAGCAAAACAGATCTGCCCTGCAATACAATACCAACTGCTGCAAGTCTTATACCCAGGACCCGACACAACATGGGCACAAGACTTTAACAGTAATCCAACCCACCTGTATGATATCAGGATGGTATCAATAACATATCATGCAGAACAGTATGGCTATCATACAGAATGTACAATATGGAAGCAATAAACATTCCAAAGATACATATACACACACACATATATGCAGATACATATATCTACATATACACTGATATGTATAAGAAGATACATATTTAGAGGGTGCACACCATACTGCACAGCCAGTATTCCTCCAGTTGCCACCTTATCAAATGGACAGTGTATGAGTCACCCATACAAAAGACAATTGTTGCCTGAAACATATACCAACAGAGAAGTCAAAGGATATGAAACCACACACCGGTTTGCATACATAAGAAAGTTTTGTGTACTATTACAGTTGTATATGCCATGTCATATAGCTGTTTAGACTTTGAAATACATACAAAGAGATGAATGCAACTCTCATGCAGATCTGAAAGCATAACATGTTGCTGTCCAAGCCAAGGCCTTCAAGTAGTACAACAGCAAAGACAGACTGGGCCACGGGATAACAATCAATCAACGGTACGCAATGCAGATGTATAGTCCAGCAGCCTCTAACTGAACTCTGTACGCAATTCCTAGGGGGAAAAGACTTAAGTTGACACAATGGGATGTATCTGTTACATAACAATGCATAACTGAAAACATCACAATCACACTGACAAACAGAACAGTCTGTATGGCAGTAAGCAGTAGGCCAGCAATGTTCCCAAGGTGAAATGTATGGTAATGTACAGCCATATACCTTAAGGCAGCTTACTACTGATATCCCTCACATGTTGTAACAGCCTAGGTTATTTATGGTGCATACCCCCCCACCCAAAGACCGACTTACAGGGGCATATAACACTGTTACATACACTGACATTTGTACTGCAGAAGGGCACACATGTTTTGTGCAGCTGACGCCCACATATATATGGACCCTACCCCACAATATATGTGGGGGCCACAACAGCACTGGAATGATGGCAGGAATGGCAGCAGGACATAATCACAGGCCACTACATAACAACCCCTTACTGCATGTCATATAGACAAAGCCAGGTATGTAGGTGTAGGACAGAGGCCAGAACA